>NC_141906.1:24223291-24534370 GCF_057802395.1 Ceratotherium simum simum
ATAAAAAGTAACATGCTTTGCAATTGACCATCATGCATGGAGCCAACAGCTCCAACCTGACACCAAGGTACTTCATTCTCAATGGGATTCCTGGGCTGGAAGTCACACACATCTGGATCTCCCTGCCATTCTGCTTCATGTACATCATTGCTGTTGTGGGGAACTGTGGGCTAATTTATCTCATCAGCCATGAGGAGGCCCTGCATCAACCCATGTATTACTTCCTAGCCTTGCTGTCCCTTATAGATATTAGTGGGTGCACTTCATTTGTCCCCAGTATGTTATGTATCTTTTGGTCCAGTCTCAAAGAGATTGACTTTAATGCCTGCCTTGTGCAGATGCTTTTCATCCACATGCTGATGGGCATGGAGTCTGGCACGCTCATGCTTATGGCTCTGGATCGCTATGTGGCCATTTGCTACCCTCTACGCTATGCCACCATCCTCACCAACACCGTAATTACCAAGGTTGGTCTTGCCACTTTCATTTGAAGTGTGTTGCTCATGATCCCATTTACTTTCCTGCTCAAGTGTTTTTCCTACTGCAGGGGCAATCTCATCCACCACACCTACTGTGACCATATATGTCTGTGGCCAATTTATCCTGTGGCAACATCAAGATTAATGCTATCTACAGTCTCATAGCTGCCATATTGATTGGAAGGTTCGCTATCTTCTGTATCTCCATGTCTTACACCATGATTATCCGTGCTGTAGTCAATCTGTCATCTGCAGATGCTCGCCACAAAGCCTTCAGCACCTGTACATCACACATATGGGCAATTGTCATCACCTATGTCCCAGCCTTCTTCAAATTCTTCACTCATCGCTTTGGGGGATGCACTATACCTCATCATGTCCAAATCTTAATAGCCAACCTCTACCTGTTGCTGCATCCCACCTTGAATCCAGTTGTCTATGGAGTGAAGACCAAGCAGATCCGTGAAGGAGTGATCAAATTGCTTTTTAGAGGGAAAGATATTTTGAGTATGAGATAAATCTATGATGTAGAATTCCTCATTTAGCATAAAGATAAAGATACAAGTTATAGAGGAAGAGAGTAAATGCAAAATTCAACAACCATGAGGTCAGGAGAAAATACGTGTCAATATTCTGCTGTAAAATTTATGAAATAATCACAAAATTTTTAACCTGAGACCTGCAACTTGAAAGAAAAAAATAAAATAGACAGGAAATAATTATATTTCTCACATAGTTTAGCTTTAGTTAGAGCTTCTGGAATGCACAGAATGGGTTATTTAGGATGTCCAACTTCAAGTAAACTCTGATGATTAACGCACTTTGGTTTAGCACTGTGGCGGAGTTTATGGGAAAGAATCAAGAAGTCAGCCTAGAGAAACTCCAGAAGATTTGGGAAGGCACAGAAGCAAACTGTCCCATGTGTTGGGAAGTAAGAAACACTTCCCCAGAACATCTGTGCTGAATTCCAGAGGTCCTGTCGTCCTTCCTATGCCACATTTATGTGAAACTTGTATAACTTTAGGGAAAAAAAATCTTGTCTTCTCATTTACCTCTGGCATTCCGCTGCCTAGATAATTATTTGGATTCCTATGAATGTACCAGTGTACATACAAAGGAAGCTGGAGTAAATACAATTACTGGAGTTGGTCATAATCTGGGACATACTCCTTGCGGTTAACATGGAGCAGAAGGTTGAAAGACCCAGTGGATACCATCTGACAGCTGTTTGAGGAAAGGATTTGTCCATAGAAGAAAGGAGAATTGGAGAAAATCCATATACTTTGCCAATCAAGGATACCTCGGCATGACTGCCTTACTTGATTTTAACATAGAGGGAGATGTTGAGTGATCAGGGATAATGGACAAAGGAGTATCGTATTTACATTTCTGGAAATAACAGAGAAAAAAGAAATGAAAGTGGAATGATAAATGTGGTATTCAGAAACAGAAAGACTGAATGAAAAGTAAGAAAGAAGAAGAGCATAACCCAAGAGGAAAGTGGAGTAATAAAATGTGGTCAGGAAACGGATACAAATAGATAAGTAGGTGGAGATATTAATTTTATCGATTAAGATTACATTCTTTTTTTTTTTTTATTGATGTTTTAATAGTTTCTAACATTGTGAAATTTTGGGTTGTACATTTTTGTTTGTCCATCACCACATATATGACTCCCTTCACCCCTTGTGCCCACCCCCCACTGCCCTGGTAACCACAGTCCAGTTTTCTCTGTCCATGTGTTGGTTTATATTCGACATATGAGTGAGATCATGCAGTGTTTGTCTTTCTCTTTCTGGCTTATTTCACTTAACATAATACGCTCCAGGCCCATCCATGTTGTTGCAAATGGGACGATTTTGTCTTTTTTTATGGCTGAATAGTATTCCATTGTATATATATACCACATTTTCTTAATCCAATCGTCAGTCGAGGGACACTTAGGTTGCTTCCACTTCTTGGCTATGGTGAATAATGCTGCAATGAACATAGGGGTGCTTAAGCCTCTTTGGATTGTTGATTTCAGGTGCGTTGGATAGATTCCCAGTAGTGGGATGGCTGGATCATAGGGCATCTCTATTTTTAATTCTTTGAGGAATCTCCATACCGTTTTCCATAGAGGCTGCACCAATTTGCATTCCCACCAGCTGTGCATGAGGGTTCTTGTTTCTCCACATCCTCTCCAACATTTGTTGTTTTTTGTCTTGGTGATTATAGCCATTCTAACGGGCGTGAGGTGGTATCTTAGTGTTGTTTTGATTTGCATTTCCCTGATGATTAGTGATGTTGAGCATCTTTTCATGTGCCTATTGGCCATCTGTACATCTTCCTTGGAGAAGTGTCTGTTCATTTCCTCTGCCCATTTTTTGATCGGGTTGTTTGCTTTTTTGTTGTTCAATTGTGTGAGTTCTTTATATATTATGGAGATCAACCCCTTGTCAGATGTATGTTTTGCAAATATTCTCTCCCAGCTGGTTGGTAGTTTGTTCATCTTGATTCTGGTTTCATTTGTCTTATAAAAGCTCTTTAATCTGATAAAGTCCCACTTGTTTATTTTTTCTTTAGTTTCCCTAGTCTGGGTAGGCATGTCATCCGAAAAGATTCCTTTAAAACTAATGTCAAATAGTGTGTTGCCTATATTTTCTTCTATGAGTTTTACAGTTTCAGGTCTCACCTTCAGGTCTTTGATCCATTTTGAGTTAATTTTTGTGAATGGCGATAGCACATGGTCCACTTTCATTCTTTTGCATGTGGCTGTCCAGTTTTCCCAACACCATTTATTGAAGAGACTTTCCTTTCTCCATTGCAAGTTCTTAGCACCTTTGTCGAAAATTAGCTGTCCGTATATGTGTGGTTTTATTTCTGGGCTTTCAATTCTGTTCCATTGATCTGTGTGTCTGTTTTTGTACCAGTACCAAGCTGTTTTGATTACTATTGCTTTGTAGTATGTTTTGAAGTCAGGAATTGTGATGCCTCCTGCTTTGTTCTTTTTCTTTAGGATTTCTTTAGCTATTCGGGGTCTTTTGTTGCCCCATATAAATTTTAGTATTCTTTTTTCTATTTCTGTGAAGAATGTCATTGGGATTCTGATTGGGATTGCATTGAATCTGTAGATTGCTTTAGGTAATATAGACATTTTAACTATGTTTATTCTTCCAATCCACGTGCATGGGATATCTTTCCATTTCTTTATGTCATCGTGGATTTTCCTCAATAATGTCTTGTAGTTCTCATTGTATAGGTCCTTCACCTCCTTGGTAAGATTTATTCCTAGGTATTTTATTCTTTTTGATGCAATTGTAAATGGTATTATCTTTTTGAGCTCTCTTTCTGTTAGTTAATTATTAGCATATAGAAATGCAACTGATTTTTGTAGATTGATTTTGTACCCTGCAACTTTGCTGTAGTTGTTGATTGTTTCTAACAGTTTTCCAACAGATTCTTTAGGGTTTTCTATATATACAATCATGTCATCTGCAAATAGTGAGAGTTTCACTTCTTCGTTACCTATTTGGATTACTTTTATTCCTTTTTCTTGCCTAATTGCTCTGGCCAAAACCTCCAGTACTATGTTGAACAGGAGTGGTGAGAGTGGGCAGCCCTGCCTCATTCCTGTTCTCAGAGGAATGGCTTTCAGTCTTTCCCCATTGAGTATGATGTTAGCTGTGGGTTTGTCATATATGGCCTTTATTATGTTGAGGTACTTTCCTTCTATTCCCATTTTATTGAGAGTTTTTATCATAAATGGATGTTGTATCTTGTCAAATGACTTCTCTGTGTCTATTGAGATGATCATGTGGTTTTTATTCTTTGTTTTGTTGATGTGATGTATCACGTTGATTGATTTGCGGATGTTGAACCATCCCTGCGTCTCTGGTATAAATCCCACTTGATCATGGTGTATGATCTTTTTAATATATTGTTGTATTCGGTTTGCCAATATTTTGTTGAGGATTTTTGCATCAATGTTCATCAGCGATATTGGCCTGTAATTTTCTTTCTTTGTATTGTCTTTGGTTTTGGTATCAGGGTGATGTTGGCCTCATAGAATGATTCAGGAAGTGTTCCATCTTCCTCTATTTTTTGGAATAGTTTGAGGAGGATGGGTATTAAATCTTCTTTGAATGTTTGGTAAAATTCACTGGAGAAGCCATCTGGCCCTGGACTTTTATTTTTTGGGAGGTTTTTGATTACTATTTCAATCTCTTTACTTGTTATTGGTCTATTCAGATTCTCCATTTCTTCTTGGCTCAATTTTGGGAGGTTGTATAAGTCTAAGAATTTATCCATTTCTTCTAGATTGTCCAATTTGTTGGCATATAATTTCTCATAGTATTCTCTTATAATCCTCTGTATTTCCATGGTATCCATTGTAATTTCTCCTCTTTCATTTCTAATTTTATTTACTTGAGCCTTTTCTCTTTTTTTCTTAGTAAGCCTGGCTAAGGGTTTGTCGATTTTGTTTATCTTCTCGAAGAACCAACTCTTTGTTTCATTAATCCTTTCTACTGTTTTTTTGGTCTCAATATCATTTATTTCTGCTCTGATTTTTATTATTTCTCTCCTTCTGCTGGCTTTGGGCTTTGTTTGTTCTTCTTTTTCTAGTTCTGTTAGGTGTAATTTAAGGTTGCCTATTAGGGCTTTTTCTTGTTTGTTAAGGTGGGCTTGTATCGCTATGAGTTTCCCTCTCAGGACCACTTTTGCTGCATCCCATATGGTTTGATATGGCATGTTATCATTTTCGTTTGTTTCCAGATAGTTTTTGATTTCTCCTTTAATTTCATCAATGATCCACTGGTTGTTCAGTAGCATGTTGTTTAATCTCCACATTTTTGTCACTTTCCCAGTTTTTTTTTCCTGGTTCATTTCCAGTTTCATAGCCTTATGGTCTGAAAAGATGCTTGTTATGATTTCAATCTTCTTAAATTTATTGAGGCTTGCTTTGTTTCCCAACATATGGTCTATCCTAGAGAATGTTCCATGCGCGCTTGAGAAGAATGTGTAGTCAGCTGTTTTTGGGTGGAGTGCTCTGTATATGTCTACTAGGTCCATCTCGTCCAGTTTTTCATTTAAGTCTAATATTTCTTTATTAACTTTTTGTCTGGATGATCTATCCATTGCTGTAAGTGGGGTGTTAAGATCCCCTACTATTATTGTGTTGTTGTTGATTTCTCCTTTTAGGTTTGTTAATAGTTGTTTTATGTACATTGGTGCTCCTATGTTGGGTGCATATATATTTATAAGTGATATGTCTTCTTGGTGGAGTGTCCCTTTTATCATTATATATTTCCCTTCTTTGTCTTTCTTAACCTGTTTTATCTTGAAGTCTACTTTGTCTGATATGAGTATGGCAACACCTGCTTTCTTTTGTTTGCCATTAGCTTGGAGTATTGTCTTCCATCCTTTTACTCTGAGCCTGTGCTTGTCTTTAGTGCTAAGATGTGTTTCCTGAAGGCAGCATATTGTTGGCTCTTGCTTTTTAATCCATCCTGCCACTCTGTATCTTTTGATTGGAGAGTTCAATCCATTTACATTTAGGGTAATTATTGAAATATGAGGGCTGAATGTTGCTGTTTTGTCACTTATTTTCTGGTTCTTTTGCATTTCCTTTGTTTCTTGTCCCATTTGTTTTGGACTGCCAATTCAGTTTGGTTGTTCTGTCTTATGATTCTTCTAGTTTTCTCTTTGTTTATCATATGTGGTTTTGCTTTGATTATTTGTTTAGTGGTTACCTTGAGGTTTGGGCAAAAAATCTTGTGTATGAGATAGTCCATTATCTGATAGCCTCCTATTTCCTTATACTAAGTCAATTCAGTCACTTTCTTCTTCCCCTTCTAAGTTGCTCTTGTTATACTTTATTCTATCTTGTGTTGTGGCTGTGTGTTTACAGTGATGAGGTTAAATTTATTTTTGGTGAATTTCTTCCTTTGATCTTTGAGTTTAGTTTTTAAGTGGTTGCTAACCTATTCCGGTAAAGATCTACTATTTCTCTGATTTTGTCTACCTACTTTTCTCCTTCCTCCAAGCTTTGTGTTCCCTTTCTCTTCTTTTTTTCAGGCCTGAGGGCCTTCTTGAGTATTTCTTGTAATGGGGGTCTCGTGGCCATGAACTCCCTTAGCTTTTGTTTATCTGGGAGAGTTACTATTTCTCCATCATATTTGAAGGATATTTTTGCTGGATAGAGTATTCTTGGCTGAAAGTTTTTGTCTTTTAGTATTTTGAATATATCATTCCAGTCTCTTCTAGCCTGAAAAGTTTCTGTTGAGAAATCCGCTGAGAGCCTGATGGGAGTTCCTTTGTACGTTATTTTTTGTTTTTGTCTAGCTGCCCTTAATATTGTTTCTTTGTCGTTGACCCTGGCTAGCCTTGCCACTAGGTGTCGTGGTGAAGGCCTTTGTCTGTTAATATATATAGGTGTCCTGTTGGCTTCGCTTACTGGTATTTCCTGGTCCTTCCCCAGATTTGGGAAATTTTCAGCTATTATTTCCTTAAATAGGCTCTCTGTTCCTCTTTCCCTCTCCTCTCCCTCAGGAATACCTATAATTCTTATGTTACATTTTTTAATAGAGTCAGATATTTCTCGGAGTCTTTCTTCATTTCTTTTTAGTCTTAGTTCTCTCTCTTCTTCCATCTGGAGTATATCTGTATTCCTAACCTCTAAAGCACTAATTCTTTCCTCCGTATTGTCAGCTCTGTTCTTTAAAGATTCCAGATTCTCCTTTATCTCCTCCATTGTGTTCTTCATCTCCATCAGCACTGATTGGTTTTTCTTTATGATTTCAATCTCTTTTGTGAAGAAACTCCTAATCTCATTGAATTGTTTGTCTGTGTTGTCTCGTATTTCCTTGAGTGTTTTTATGATAGCTATTTTGAAATCTCTGTCATTTAGTTTATGGATTTCTGTGTCTTCGGGGTTGATTTCTGGGTGCTTGTCATTTTGTTTCTGGTCTGGTGATTTCATATATTTTTGCATTGTGGTTCCTGTGTTGGTTTTGATTTTCCTCATCCTGGAAGTCTCTGGTTGCAATTTCCACCTGCCGCCACTGTCTGGTGGTAAAGGGCTGTGTAGTCTAAGCCCCCTGCGCTCTGCCCCAGTTTTTCTGCTGCGATCCGCAGTTTTGTTTTTGTTTTTTTCCCCGCTGCGATCCACGGGTCCAGTCCAGTTTGTTCAGGTCTGCCTCGGATCGCTAGGTCTGGTCGAGCTGCAGACTCCGGGTTGCGGGGAGGGGGGAGCTCTCTCTTTTGCCCTCTGGGTCTCTGACGTGAGAGGCTTCTTGTTTGCCCCTCTTTATCCGCTCTCTGGGGTGCTCAGATGTTGATGGTAGCCCTGTGGCTCCTCTGAGTCCTCTGTGCAGGAGTTTCCCACTGGCTGAGAGAGCCCGAAGAGCTACAGTTTTCCCGCCGAGGGCCGCCCCTCCCCCCTCTCTGGGAGCCGCGCGGACCGGGATCGCTGATCTGATGGGGAGGGAGCGGAGTTCTCCTTACCTCTCCCCACTTCCTCCGGGGGCCCAGCACGTTCCGCTCTCAGATGTGCGGCAGTGTGGATCCCTCCGCTCTAGGTTTTCACTGTCTGGGATTCCGTTGTTGGTCTGTGGCTGTTGCTTTTGTTGTATCTTGTGGGGGAAGAATTCACGGGAAAGCTCACTCCGCCATGATGCTGACACTGATGTCACCTCTCTCAAGATTACATTCTTATCTGTTAATATGAGAATAGATTTTAATATCATGTTATATGTAGTCAAATGACTATGAAATATAGTAAGTAGACCATGTATTTTTTTCACAATATAATTTTCACGTTTGAAAGCAAAACCTGCGTTTGAAAAAAAATTAACATTATAAAAGTGCCTCTATGCAATGTAAATTATAAACTTACATTTAGTAAAGTTGCTGTGTCTTGAAATTATGTTTCTGGGTTTGGTACACTTTCTTCATCAGGTATTCTCATTTAAACCACACCAAAACACTAGCAAACAGATCAAGAAATTGCTTTTCCTAAACTGCCATTTTTAAACATATATATTTTGTCAGATATAATAAGGCTTCATATATAATGTGTTGTTGAACTTTTACTTTCAAACTGTGATGTAGCTAGACTTATCCTCATTTTATAGATGAACAATATGAGCTACACAAATAGCAAGATGGGATGAATCTCAGAACATTAATATTAAAGTGTAAATACAATATGTTAATAGGCCTATGCTGTGGATAGGGGGTGATGCGGACAAAAAAAGAGCAACAAAGTAAAACCAGAACATAAACTTGAAAATCTGTAGAAATAAAATGCAATAAATAAAATTTATTTGAGGCACCTGAGGAACAATCTCCAATTAATTTATGTCATCGTCCCCATTACAAACTCAAAAATGAATTTCACAGAAAAAATAATATATATAGTTCTGAAAATTAAGATTCAATTGAATTAGAGCCATCAAGCCAGAATCATTGAGAAATTTAAAACTAATTATAAGATAGATGGTGATGGAAGAAAATTCTACTCAGTATTCACGTGGAGAGAGAGAGAGTGAGAGGGGAGGGAAGAAAAGGAAAGTAGAAGTGAGAACTGGAAAAAATGGTGGAAGACACTTCATTTCAAATTCCATCTCCCACCCGAGAGACCAAGGCAGAGCTCAGTGGGCCCAGCTCTCCCATGTCAACCTGGCATAGTTTGATTAGATTTAGAACCCAAGTATCAGGTGCAAAGAACTCACATCCAAATTTCCTTTCAAACTATGAGACATTAATATTCCCAAAGGAAAGGAAGTAGAAGGAAATTACAAGGCGATACCAAGGTTAGTGAAAGTTATCTTGCTCCTGTGAATCTCCAGAACCATTTGTCCAACCATTTCAGACTGGTCATATGTGTAGATGTACAGAGGTAAAGAAAATGGAACAACAAAACAAAACAGTACAGATACGAGGACACAAAGCACACTAAGCATTCCACATGACCCTCTCACAAGTCTCTCCTAACAGTTGTGTTTTATGTTTTACTGAACTGGCACTATTAACCAAAAATACGACTGGAATCTTATCTCACTTTTTCCCTGAATTCTCTCTCTCTGTATCAACGAATGACAAATTTACTTTTCCTTGAAATGAAAAATACCACAGACATAGCTTTTCTTTCAAAATAACTTAAAGCTATTGCCAAGGCAGTTTTATAGAAAAGCTGAAAAATGAACAATACTACACAATGATGGATTCCCTTGATTCCTTTGGAGCAGTAAATTCTGCATATCTATCTACCTGTTGGGTACTTTTATGTTAGATGATCAAGGCACAGATTTCATTAACCAACAATGCTCTCTTCATGCACCCCAAATGCACCTTTAACCGCAGACAACAATATGGCATAAAGAGTTTGTAGACAGATGTGTACGAGGTTGAGGGTGCAAAGCGGTGCTGGAGGTGCTGTGGGGGAAGAGTTGTGTATAAGGAGAGGGGCACTTTACTAAGTATAGCTCCCACAGGTAAAGTACTGGAACCTGGGGTGGTGATAAGAAGTCTGGTTGCACTTAAAGCTGGGAGTTTTGGGGTCATAAAAGAATAAAATCAGGGCCGGCTCCGTGGCTTAGCGGTTAAGTGCGCGCGCTCTGATGCTGGCGGCCCGGGTTCGGATCCCGGGCGCGCCCCAAGGCACCACTTCTCCGTCCAGCGCGAGGCCGAGTCCCACGTACAGCAACTAGAAGGATGTGAACCTATGACATACAACTATCTGCTGGGGCTTTGGGGGGAAAAAAAATGAATAAATAAAATCTTTAAAAAAAAAAAAAAAGAATAAAATCAAGAAGAAAGAAGGGAAGGACAAAGAACAGTAGAAAGAAAAGAAAAAGGCGGGGAATCCAGGAGAGGTTATCGCAATCTGCATATTGTACAAGAGAACATGGTATGACAAGAAAGGACAGATAGCAATAATTTTAGGAAAAGGAAGAGAGGAGATTTGGAGGAGGGGTACAATTGTTCTCCACTTCTCATTATTTCAAGTTACGCTAACATTCTTAACTTTTCATCCTAGCTCTCATTCCTCTAAATAGGAAAAGCTTCAGTTTTTGGTGTCTGTTGTGGGTGAGTTATATGTTGAGCCCTGAAGCCTCATACTAGTCAATCTCTCTGACTGAACAGAGCATGCATCCTGGTCTATCCACATTGGCACGGTCAGTGGCCAGCCCCTCCCAAAGAGGTTTGAATTCATCTCTCTAGCGACTGGGTGAGCAAGCCTGCCTAAATCAGGGACAAAATGTAAACAAGCCCTTATGACTGAGGATCTAAAGCCTTATTCTCCCAGATGTATATCATGAAATTGTCGACATTTTGATGTCAACTTCCTTGCCTCTAATTTGTCACAGTCAACTCTGAGCTGGAGAGGAAAGGACAGGGTTGTTATAAATAGGCCCTAGAAAAGCCCAAGTTTTTAGATGAAATTAGGACAAGATGGAAAGATAAATGAATAAGATAAAGAAAAATCAAATAAAGCAAAACATAATTGCATGGTTAAATGTTACTGGTACAATGAAGATGTCTCTTAGCACAAATTACAAACATCAGAAAAGGTTTCCAGAAGAAATTAGTGTTTAAGCTGATACTGAAGGATAAACCAGTTAATTAGGTGGAAGGAGGGTGGGAGATAAAAGCTACTCCAGGAAAGTGAAATGGTATACAGGAAATCTAGAGGAAAAAATGAACCACACTCAAGGGGCTGAAAACAAGAATAAGTGGGCTCAAATCAGTGGCTAGTTCTTTCTGGGTCTATAGTATATAACCATTTTTTAAAAAATCAAATGTATTACTTTTTTGTTGTTTTGTTATTGTTGTTGTCTTGTTACATACAAAACAGAGTCATACGTCTATGAAGTCAAATGACTTCATGGAGTAATTTTGGGCCTCTACGGTTTGAACAAGAAAGAGAACAGAAAGTTTTAAACAGATGAATGGCAGAAACTTTCCACTTTGCAATAACAGTTTTTTCTGTAGTACAGAAAGTTGAGAAAATAATTTTCAAAGTAAAATATTGGCAAAAGTGGCTAAACATGTAGAATATATGTTAAAATATTTATAAAATATATAATATAAATGTAAGTGAAATCTTGGCTTCATATCTTATAATTTAGATGTATACAACTAAATATAAAAAACGAAATTCAAAAAAATTGGAAGTAAAAAAATAACTTTATCAAGAATAGTTATTACTTCTGTCAATGCCTAAACTTAGTACAAATATTTATGAGCACTGGAGAATACCATATTATATCTCTTTTAAAAAGCTCCCTCGGAGATCTCGATGCAGTTGAGCATAACCAGTTTGGGGACCATGGTTTCCATGTTAAAAACCCCTGCTCTAAATTTAACTGATGTGTCAGGCCAATTCTTATTTCCTTAAATTTTAAATCTAACAGGAAAGAATATATACTGAGATCCATATAAAATTTTGTAATATAGTTGTATTAATTTAAATTTTATCAAAATAATTTCACATGTATTCTATTGTTTTTCGACAAAACCAAACTTTTATTTATATGAAAATTGTCTTTCCAAGTAGTCAATTGGGAGTCTCTGTACTCTTTTCTGGTAATATTGCTAATGCAAAAATATATAATATAATATATATTATGTTTTATATTGCTTTATGTTGCTTCCCACAAAAGGGTTGAGGTATAGAAAGATTTTTCTTTGAGTGATTTCTTTCTTTAACAGAAGAGAGGTAAGGTAAAATAATGCAATCTCTGTCCACCATAAAATAAAAGTTAAAGAAAAATACTATCTTGGAGAAATGTTTGCAAACTATGAGAGCAAATGGGCTCATATTTTAGTATTGAAAGTGTCTAGCAGGCAATAAAATAAAAACTAACACTTCCGCTGAAGATGGATGAGGAGGTAAATGAATAATCAAGTTTGAGAAAAACAGTTGACCAAAACCACAGGAAAAAAATGTTCATATTCACTACTAGTGAAGTTAATTTTAATTCAAGCTAAAATATCAAAGAGATAATATTCTTACCAGTCCTGCTGGGGAAAAGAGAGAATATAATAGTACTTATAGAGGGACAGCCCACTAACTGTGTATGGAAGTGAAAATCAGCACAAATTTTATGGAGATTATTTTTTCAAACATTTAGCAACATAATTAAAATTGTCCCTGCCTTTTGATCCCACAAACTTCAATCCTATTTCTAATTATCTTAAATGAGGAAAAATCAGTAATGTAAACTGAGTGGACTAGCATATCCATAGGAGAATTATTTTTGATAGAAAAAATGAGAAATAATTTAAATATTCAAGAGTAATGAAATGTTTAATTAAATTTTGTACAGTTATTGGGTAGAAAGAAGGTTTAACTATTGAAAATTTTGATTTCAAGGCATATAGAATGACATGAGAAAAAGTTCACAAAATAATATAAGGTAGAGAAAAAACAGTGTACAAAACTCTATTTGGTCTGAAATTTATAAAAAACAGAATATTATACGTAATAATTATAAAATGACTGAATGAAGTACAGAAAACTTTTTGGAGTGGTTATTCCTCCATGTTAGATTTACAAGGATTTTCCAACTTTTTATATAATTTTCTATAGTTTTTGGATTTTCTACAATAAGGGTGTATTTTTTTTGTAGTAAAAGAAAAACAATTTTTTAGAAAATGATGTCCATCTCCACCAGGCTTGGTGGTCACATTTCCCACTTGGGAAAAGGTATTAAAGTTTAATGTATTTTTGTTATTGTTTCTTTTTCTACTGAAAAGCTTCTAAATATAGATATTTTACGACCAGGCCCAGAATACATTCTCTTTTAAACAGATCCCTCTGAGACATCTAATTGGGGAGAGTCAGTCAGCCTGAGACATCTTGCTGGAGATTCTGCAGGGAAACTAAAAAGTCTATATAAGAAGATGCCTTTCCAGATTTTGAAGAATTCCTAAGGATTCTCAGACATGCATAGGGCTTTGATTGTGCCTAACATTGAGGTGAGTTATGACGATTTTCAAAAATACCTACTTCAGGAAAAGTAAAAAAGCTATTTGCTAAGAATACAAGGACTTAGAATATGGGGGCAGTTAACAAAAGACAATATTAGAAAGAGGCAATGTATTTCTTTTTAGCTTTCACTTCTAAGAGGTAATGACTCTTTTTCTTTCTGGGTGGCTTCCACTGGTCTTAGTCTCATTTTCCATTCATCCTATTCATTTCATCATAGTGTATACATAAAAGATGGTGGACACTAGAGTTTTTAGTCTTTAAATTTCTCTTGTCTAGGACTACAAAATGACAATTTCTGCATGCGATACCATTTCTGGAGAGGTTTTAGGAGAACTCTCTTATAGAAAGAGATCATTTACATCAGATGCAGTCAGCTTAGGAACCAGAGATCATGAACCTCTGAAACTTATAGTTTCTTTGTATTTTCTTCTTTGCATGGCAGCTCCTATGTACTTGGCCAGTAGAAGTGGACACAATAGTGATTTCCAGAATATATAGGTGACACAATGTAATAGTTCTGTTGCGTGGTGGTGATATATGACATTGACTTTCCTGCATGGGAAGGCTCAGGTATACTCCAGAGCTAAGTACCATTTTATTTTTTCAATTCAAAGAAATATTTTAACCAATTAGAAACCTCAACTTTCCTTAAACATCCCTGAATCCATAAATTCCTATAAATATCATCCATTCTTTTCCACTGCCTCTATGAGAAGTAACAATCCAAAGATATGGTATTATATTTTGTACTAACTACTTGTCCAGCTATCACAAAAGAAATATTATTTAAATTAATGTAGTATAGAGCATCAGTAATCCTTAGAACTTCAAGGGCTTCCTGAGTAAAATCTTGTATTTAGAATAGATAGGGAATTAATAAAAAAAAAAAAGGGGGGGGGGGAAGACAGAGAAACCAAAAGAAAAGGATCTTTTATCTGATTGAATTCATATCTCTAATGAAATTTTTACTAAATTTCATTAAACTTGCTAATGATTTACAAGTGTAAATATTTTTTTTTCTTCTCAAGAACTTCTTTGTGAAGAAAGAACTTCCTTTATTCTCCCAGTGTGAAAAAGCATGATATTGACATCAGACAGAGTTTGAGTACCAGTCATACCAAATCCTTACTAATTCTAACATTCATTCATTCTTATGTATTTTATTGAGTATCTGTATTGTATTATCTTAAGCAATTTATATGGAGCATTACTGGCAAATTCTACATGATGTTTCCTTCATAATTTCCAAGACAGGACAAAAGTCTTGCTGATAAAGACAGGTCAGATGAAGGTAATCCTCTAAATATGCCTACATGATTTTAGTGACAAGACTCAGGTACAACTAGCATGAGAAGAATCAAGAGGAGAGATTAGAAATAGTTTATTGAAAGGAAGAAGACAATTATAGCCCAGTTCAAAGCTTTTTATAGGAATGTAGTAGAATCACTCCCTCTTATCTGGTCTCTAATCCCATCTCTCTCTCTTCTATGCAGAAAGCAATTGCTGATAAAGAGTGTAAAATGCCTGCCTCCTGTCAGCCATTATGTCTGGGGTCAACAGCTCCAGCTTGACCCCGGGATTCTTTATCTTGAATGGTGTTCCTGGGTTGGAAACCGCATACATCTGGATCTCCCTGCCATTCTGCTTCATGTACATCATTGCTGTGGTGGGAAACTGCGGGCTCATCTACCTCATCAGCCATGAGGAGGCTCTGCACCGGCCAATGTACTACTTCTTGGCCCTGCTCTCCTTCACAGATGTCACCCTGTGCACAACCACTGTACCCAATATGCTGTGCATATTCTGGTTCAACCTCAAGGAGATTGACTTTAATGCCTGCCTGGCTCAGATGTTTTTTGTTCATATGCTGACTGGGATGGAGTCTGGGGTGCTCATGCTCATGGCCGTGGACCGCTATGTGGCCATCTGCTACCCCTTACGCTACGCCACCATCCTCACCAACCTTGTCATCACGAAGGCTGGTCTTGCCACCTTCCTGAGGGGTGTGATGCTCATCAGCCCGTTCACTTTCCTCACCAAGCGCCTGCCTTATTGCCAGGGCAACTTCATTCCCCATACCTACTGTGACCACATGTCTTTGGCCAAGGCGTCCTGTGGCAATTTTAAGGTCAATGCTATTTACGGTTTGATGGTTGCTCTCCTTATTGGTGTGTTTGACATCTGCTGTATTTCCGTGTCTTACACCATGATATTGAGAGCTGTGGTGAGCCTGTCATCTGCAGATGCTCGTCACAAAGCCTTCAGCACCTGTACATGTCACATCTGTGCCATTGTGGTCACCTATGTCCCAGCTTTTTTCACTTTTTTCACCCACCGTTTTGGAGGACATACCATTCCCCACCACATACACATCATTGTGGCCAACCTTTATCTGCTACTGCCGCCTACAATAAACCCAATTGTTTATGGAGTCAAGACCAAGCAGATTCGGGAAGGTGTAATCAAATTTTTACTTGGAGACAAGATTGTCTTTATTCTAGACAAATAAATCATAAAATAAACATATTGCTTGGGGGGAGGGTAAGAAAAGAGTGGAGAAGAAATTTGTAAAAGATGTGAGTGAAATTGTATTAAAAATGTGAGTCATCTAATACGTAGATTTTCTGAGGCCTTTCCGAGTATATATTATGAAATATTTTTTCTGTGTAAAAATCTGCCAAAGAAAGAATGCAGAATAAAGAAGTAACATACCCATTTCTTATAGATTTTACATTTTATATAAAGATGTATAGACTCATATGTCTAGTGAAAGCAGGTAATAAAATGAGGGCTGCAGTCCTAGTGTTGATGTATGCTTATGTGTAAAAAGAAGAGGCTACGATGATGTAGAGCAAACACATCCTCTCCACAAAGGACAAATTCTATGCAAATCAAGCACATCGTTGCCATGGGGTAACATGGACCCAGTGTTGCAGTATTTTCCAGTATTTTTAAGACAAGCTAGGTTTAGAGGTTTTATGAAATCTCCCAATTTTAACTATTGGCCAAATGTTGCGTTTTTTTTTTAATACTCTACATTTCATTCAAGACGTGTTTACAAATTCTATTTTTCCCATTTTGTTAGTTTGGGGTCTCCATTTAAAATATAACTGTGATGTTGTCAGAAAAGCAGGCAAAGGCATTGATTAAATTACTAGTTTGTGTTATAATTCCCTAACTCACTCACTCAGTCATTCAGTTTTTGAGATACTTATTTGGGACATATTATTGGTCATACCTTGAGTTTAATGAAAGAGAGACAGAGTTGAATATGACAGAGTCCCTGGCTTTTGGGTGCTCAGAATCTAGATTCCAGACAGGGATAGGTGAGAGGAAATATAAATGAAATAAAGAGGAGAGATGATAAAAATTCATGCTGTATGGAGGGAGCAAAAAGTTAGTAGGAAGGAGTTGAGAGACATATGATCTTTGAATTCAGAGAGTCCCAAAGTTTAAGTCTTGTGCCTTAATTTCTAACCACTAGACTTTGACAAGCTATTCAATCTCTTTTAAATTTCAGCTTCCATACTTTTTATAAAGTGTGGGAAAACTTACCACAAAAATTTATTTGGCTGATTAAATCTCTAAGGCAAAAAAAAAAAGAAAAACAATTAGCATAATTTCTGATATATGCTAAGAACTTAATAAATTGTAGCTGTTATTATTATTATTATGATCTATGTTTAAACTCTGATTCATTCTGAACATCATAGTTTGAGGAGATATTTTTCCAATTGCACAGGCAGTAAGTAGTAAATCAGTTTTATATGGGCAAACTTTTTCATTGAGTTCTCGTGAACATGTCATCAATATCAGCCAACAAGATTTCTCTGGATACCTTCTTTGTGCCTGGATCCATGTTATGCACTGAAAAATATCAATGAATACAAAACAACTAAAGAATTTCTAGTCTAGTAGAAGATATACAATGCAATGGAATCAT
Organism: Ceratotherium simum simum; assembly: GCF_057802395.1. Taxonomy (NCBI): domain Eukaryota; kingdom Metazoa; phylum Chordata; class Mammalia; order Perissodactyla; family Rhinocerotidae; genus Ceratotherium; species Ceratotherium simum. The sequence continues at coordinate 24,240,693 of NC_141906.1, forward strand.
TATAAAGTAATAACAAGGTAATTGTACAAAAAAGATTATTGCAAAATTCCTGAAAACTGAATGATTATCAATAGTTTTTGGAGGTAGTAAGAAAAGATTTTACAGAAGAGGTATACGAGATGAATCTTGATATGTGTATAAGTATTTTAAGAAAAAGAGTAGATGGGAATTATTATTTTTAAAGAAGAAACAATATATGCAAAATATTGAGGCTAAACAAAGAATAGCAATTTGAGCCTACAAATGTTTTAGGATGATTGGAGGTGAAAGGGAAAGGAAGAGGAGGAAAAGACATGGCTAGAAAGACAACTAGAGGCCCTACCCAGAAGTGCCTTGTCTGTTAGTTTTGGCACCATCCCCAGGCATGCCAAGCACTGCTCTTCAACTTTGAAACATACCAAATGTCTTAGAATTACCGTTGACCCTAAAGCAGCTGCAGCCCCGTTTGCCACTTTCCTGGACAGCTCACATCTCCAGAATAACCTCTGCCTTTTAAGTTCTGTCTCCTTTTCCTTTTTCATCCAGTAACTTTCTTCTCTCTTCCATGGAAACTCCATTTTCTCAGTTTCTACTCACTTCTTCAGTGTCCCACCCCAACTTCTCCGCATTCAAGTCATTCCTGTCGAGTGGAGATTCCTTATGTCTTCCTCCATAGTTACTTTCTTTTCAAGGGTTGACTGTTTTTCCCCACAAAAAATGGTTTTCAGGAAAATAATAATAACAACAACAACAATCACAAACAAAATAGCATTTATTTTCCAGGTACTTTTCCAATAATTGTATACTCATTTGATCCTAAAGACAACTATAAGAATAGTACTATTTTATGCCCAGTTTACAGACAAGCAAACTGAGGCACAGAAAGGTTAATAATGAAAGTCACAAGGTCAGCAAGTGACAGAGCCTATCCTGACAGAGCCTAACCCAGGCTACCTGGTTCCAAAGTCTTTGATTTTAATATCTATAATATACTGCACTATTTCTCCAAGCAATTAAAAACTTAAGGGTTTGCAGCACACTCTTTATGACTGGGATGGTGAAAGGTCCCCTGAGGATAGCCCTGCACTGGCTCAAGTGATCTGTTTGTTTGTTTTCGCAAAATGGCCTAATAAAATAGAGGTTTGACATCAAATTCTTAAAGGTGCCACACAGTATTTCACGAGTGCACGTAGTCACATGACCAAATATTATTACTGCTTCTTTTCTAATTCACCCTAACAGATGACTACTACAAAGATCCTGAAGACAAATTTTACCAGTTAAATACTCTATATTGTAACTTCTGGATTTGCTCCCACCATGAACGAGAGTGTCAATTCCTTGTTCAAATTTGACCACATTAAAGATGTCCTGCTAACCACCATATTTTAAAGTACACTCTACTCTCAATTTTCTTCATCGTCCTCTCGTTTTCTCCATTGCGTGTATTCCTTTCTATTTTTTTTTTTTTTAGGAAGATCAGCTCTGAGCTAACATCCATGCCAATCCTCCTCTTTTTGCTGAGGAAGACCAGCCCTAAGCTAATGTCTATTGCCAATCCTCCTCCTTTTTCTTCCCTTTTTCTCCCAGAAGCCCCAGTAGATAGTTGTATGTCATAGTTGCACATCCTTCTATTTGCTGTATGTGGGATGCCACCTCAGCATGGCCGGACAAGCGGTGCATCGCTGCGTGCCCGAGATCCGAACCCGGGCTGCCCGTAGCAGAGCACACGCATTTAATCGCTAAGCCACAGGGCCAGCCCGCTTCCTTTCTATTGTATAATAAATTTTACATATTTATAATGTTTACAGTTTATTGGATGCCCTCCTCAACCCTAATCCTTAGGATCTTAGAACCATGGAAACAGATCTTTACCTTATTTTTTCACTGATCTGTCTCAAACTGTGGGATGAAAGCCTGTCACATGGTAGATGCAATGAAAGCACTTCACCAGGGAGCTAACCCAGACAGAGTGACAAGGAAACTTATTGCTGAGGAAGGGACATTTAAATTGTCACCTTAAAGTAGAGGAAGAGCCAACTAGGCAAAGAGAAAACAAGAACCATATTTGACTTGTGTTTATAATGTGTTTATACTGTACATTTTTATAGCTCTTATTTTATTTAGTAACATACTATTAACATTTGTCATGCCACTAAGTTTACTCTCAACTTATAGTTTTTGTTTTACATAGTAATTATATATTTTGTTTTGTAGGCAATGCAAAAGTTTTCCTCAACACTCTTGGGGTCCCTGGCTGGGTCTGAAAATTAAACTGACAAAGACAGATTAACAGGAAAAAGCATACAAATTTTATTGAATTTTGACATGTACATGGGATCCTTCACAAGAAAAAGAAGACCAGAAGTGACTAGAACATGAATCTTTATACTTTTTAGACAAAGAAATGACACATTTGTGAAGGATTGACAAGACAAAGTGGTTTGGGCTAGGGAAGGTAAATGGTGAAGAAATAATTAGGGAGATAATTTAACAAAGTTTGTTTACGGATTCCTCTGGTGCCATTGCTGGGCTGATAAGAGTCTGTCTCCACTAAAAGGAGAATTTATTTCCTGCCCATAGGTAAAAGTGGGAAAGCTTTTTCTGTGCTAAGTGCTTCTCAGTTGCCTTCACCTAGAAATAATTTTTATGTCAAAGGAGCATTTTTGGGGGTGACATATTCTGGTTTCCTTCAGTTTCATAAATATAGGTCATATATGTACAAAATTCAATATTCAAAATTATCAAACAAGTCTTGTACGTTCTTCCAGATTCTTTCATGTATACAGGCTTTTAAAAATGTAAATAATAGCATACTCAGTACTTCACTCTTTTTCATTTGGTAATATATCTTGTTATTCTTATATCCCATCTCTACATATAGAACTTCTTTCATCTTGGTATGGTCATTTCCCTTTTTTACATTTGAAGTAAATCCAAGAATGTCGAGATGCATAAAATTTAACAACATCATTTGTCCATTTGGAAGCTTAAAATTATTTCTAGGAGGACTTGCTGAGTCATAGGGCATCTGTCCTTTCTTTAGAGAAGTGATACCAATTTGCACCCCAATAAGTAAAGTACAAGAACAACTTTTGCCCTACATCCATTAAATAATGGTTTAACAATTTTTCAAATATTTGTCATTTGAAGAGATAAAATAATAAATCTTTGTAATTAACATATTTTAATTAAATGAAGCATGTTTCCATATGCTTATAATTGATTCATTTTTATTTTTATGTGAACTACCTATTTCTATCCTTCACTGATTTTATTAGGCATTTAAAAAGGATTTGTTAGAGCTCTTGACTTACTTACTTAAGTATTTATTCCTTTGCCCATGATATGAGACAGATCCCTCCATGCCTTCGGGTCTCTCTCTCGATATTGTTTATGGCTATTTTTGTCATAAGGAATTTTTTTAAGCAGTAAAATGCATCAATCTATCCTTCAAGGACTACTAGGTTTTATTTCACATTTATGATGGTTTTTGCTCATCTGAAATGATTAAAATAAAAATATTCCCCCGTATTTTCTTCTATATTGTTTCTTTCATTTTAACTTTCTCTTGTTAATAAGTGAAATATAACACAAATGCAAAACAGTGCAAACATCTAAATAAATTGTCAACAATTGTATAACCACAACATAGGTCAAGAAGTAGAACATGGCCTGCCTCCAGAAGCCACTGTCATGGCTATTCCACTTACTACTTTTTCCTCCACCCCCCACCCAAATAGTAACCACTATTTTAACTTTTTTTGCCAATACATCCTTGCTTTTCTCCATGTACTTTCATCATTTAGCATCAAATGTTATAAATGTTATAATTTAGCTTGATGCATTTTGTTATCTATTCTTCTATAAATGGAATTACATGGTATATATCTTTTTGTGCCTGGCTTCTGTTGCTCAACATAAGAATAACCCATGTTGTTGCGTGTATCTGTGGTTCAATCATGTTTATTGCTGCATAGCAATCCATTGTGTGAATATACTAAATTTCTTTTAATCCAGTTTACCATTAATGAGTATTTAGGTTACTATCATGTTCAGGTCATTATGAATAATATTCTTACACAGGTTTATTCATGCTCTTATGCAAGTAATTCCCTTGATCCAGGTTGATCTAGCTGCAATTACTGCTGAATGCCCAACCTTCCAAAAGCAAAGACCAATGTTTGAATTTCTGATATGAGAACATTTCCTTGGGGAAAGTGGCCAGCAATTGTTGGTAGATTACATCATGATGGCAGTAGTAGTAGGAGTGGCATTTCTTTATGTGAGTACATACAAATGTCAAATACAAATTTTTCTCTACTGTCTGCAACACTACTCACAAAATCACTACCTATGGCTTACAGAATGCCTTATTCATCACTTTAGTGTACCATATAACATTATTCTGAGACCAAATAACTCACTTTTCAAATAAAAAATTTAACAGTGTAATCACACCCACAGAATTCATGGGTTTTACTGTATAATCCATCACCCCAAAGCAAATGGGCTGGCAGAATAATGTTATAGATTATGTAGAATAAGTAATGCAAGCACCTGAAAAAAGAATTGGCAAAACTAGAGGTACTGTCCTACAAAATGCAGTGTATATTTCAACAAGGACAATTTATGGTGCCGTCTCCTCTCTAGCCAGATTAGTAAATCCAGAACCAAGAAATGGAGGTGGAAGGACCTCTCTCACTACTACATGTCAAAACTAACTTCCACAATATTTTTCTCTGCCTTCATAACTTTAGATTTGGCAGATTGAAAGTCCTAGTTCCCAAGACAAATATACTTCTCCTAGAATATTCCCAGCATCCTAAGTGTAGTAGACGTGAACAGGCAAAATCAGTAGTGGCTACTATGACCAGGAAGTAGAAAACATGCTGGTGGAAGCTCCGCTCAAACTGGACCACATATAGGATAATGCTATTCCTCATAAAGACAATCAATATAAAGATCAAAAAGGAAAGTCAATCCAAAAGTACATTGCTTCCAACCCTGAGGCTCCTATTGGAAAAAAAAGAGGAGCTGTGAATCTAGGTGTCATCCACAAAAGACACCTTAGATTTCCTCTTTTGCAATCTGGCTGGGGGATGGTGGGTAGAATAAACCAATGGCAAAGATAAATAATCAAACACAATAGCCATTAAGAGTTATAAATCAATTAAATATTTAAGGAGACCATAGGCCAGGCTATATATAGTTTGGATTCATTCAACTTCAACAAAAAATTGTTGTGTACCTAAAATCTAGGAAATGAAACAGGAAACAAGGGTAATTTGGAGTTAGTAATATTTCAGTGATCCAGGCAAGAGATTTGGGGGCCTAAAACATGGAAAAAGAAAAGACAGTTCATAACATTTTAAAATGTTAAATCGATACGGTGTCTTTTCTTATTTGAATGTGTGAGATGTCATATTCAGAAGATAGTTCTATTATTTCCAGAGTGAAAATGTTTAATTTTTTCCATGTTTTTTCTCCCAAAATGAGAATCTAGACCCATCTTTCCTCTTCGCTTACTTTGTTGTTCACTGAATATTCCACTCTTTAATCTTCATATACCTTGGCTTTTAACTGGAAAATATGCATTAAAGTTTTATTTTTTAATACCTCCTCTCATATTTCAAACATCATCACCCAAATGGAAATAAATCATTGGCTCTTCATGCCTTGAGGGACAAAATGAATTGGTACTTGTTTTGCATGAATTTGCTCACTATCTAACATGATGACAGAGATTCCTCTCCCAGTGATACTTGAAGGACAACATTATAATTGTGTAAACTTTTGTCTGGATTCCTCAGAATACAATAAGCCAGTCCTGTGTATTATCCTGCCAAGAAACTTTGAACCCAGTCACTCTTATATTAATGGTTCCTCAGTTTCAATTGTTTGTAATGTTGAGTATATTCTCTACCACTTCCTTTGGAAGAACATATTGGATGAAAAATAAAAATAGAAGACAGAATACAGACATCAAACTCATGTAAAAAGAATAGCTTTTAGTGGCAGGTGTAATGAACAAGATCATTTTGATCTCTTCCTCTTAATTCTGTCCTGTCTCCTAAGTTTATGGTATAATAAAGTGAGGTTAGGGTATCTTATACTTTGAAGCTGGCCTGGGCCACGCCAAGTGAAATGAAACCCTACAGGTAGGGTGGCAGTGGGAAGGAATTTTGGAATATCTTGCTTAGCAGTGCTCTTGCTTTAAACATTCGGGAAAGTGGTTTAAAAAGGGCATACTGAAGGGCCGGCCCGGTGGCGCAAGCGGTTGGGTGCGCGCACTCTGCTGTGGCAGCCCGAGGTTCGCCAGTTCAGATCCCGGGCACGCACCGACGCACTGCTTGGCAAGCCATGCTGTGGTGTCGTCCCATATAAAGTGGCGGAAGATGGGCAGGTATGTTAGCCCAGGGCCAGTCTTCCTCAGCAAAAAAAGAGGAGGATTGGCAGATGTTAACACAGGGCTGATCTCCTCATAAAAGAAAAAAGCAAATGGAATACTAAAAGTCTGAATATTATCTACCTCACTTAACAGAGTGGAAGGTTCATTACAGGCTTAATTGCTATTTGAGGGGGAAAAAGACTGCATATGTAATTAGAATATCCCCTAAAAATTGCACCCTTCATTTGACAAAAAAAGATGTACTTGAACAGGTATACCTACTCCATGGAGGGGATGCAAATGATACCTTTCATTGCACTTTTGCTACACAGGCTGACTTCCTCCATTCCCACCTCAAAAGCTCTAGCTTGTTCCAGTGAGAGTTTGAAGCTCGGAAGTTTAGCTCTCTTGGCTACCTGAGTCCAGGTGCCTTGATCCTAGGACCTTCTATGGACAATAGCACATGCCTTAGCCATGACTCATGGCTCCTTTCAGGATCCACTGCTGCCAGCTTTTCCTCTTTCGAGTTTGTTCTATTTGAAATCCCTATAGAAGATCATTTATACCTGTGCTGCAACTTCCCCTCAAATTTTCTTCTAAGAGGATAATAATCAATATGGATCCTGGATTCCTAGAATCTATAAAGTCTCTAACGCTGAAAATAAAGATTGTCAATCCATCTGTGACCACCATTGCCTTTCTACCACCATTTCTCTTGGGCCAGGGAATTCCCATTCTTCATTACTCGTTTCCTCTCTATTTTCTCTACAGATACTGCCTGTTAGCTTCAGTTATGGCCCCACAAGAATTAATCTCTTAAAAGACATTGGGATTGAATTCTGATCACAAAGAGGATTTCATAGAAACATGTATGTAACAGCCTTGCTATTCTAAAAATGGAGGACATACTAGATTAAAAAGTCAAACTCATGGTAAACTCATACTAAAATTCTATAACTGAGGAAACAAAATAAAAGAATAAGAGAGCTCCAAGGTCTTCTAATACAGTAGTATCAAATAATATGTAACTATATTTCTCAATATTTCCTAGCCCAGTCTATCTCCCTCATCAATGATGCATTCCAACTCTTTTTCCTTATTATTATTTTCAAGTTCTTCTTACTTTATGATTGATAAGTCTATACATATTTTTCAAACTTGGATTTATTCACCCATTCATTCATTCATTCATTCATTCTGAGGAGGACACCTTCCCTCTATCTTTCTATGTTCTTCCGGCAGTTCTAAGAATTAAACTGATGTAAGACAGATTAACAGGAGAAAAACAAATTTAATTACATACCTATGGGAGTCATATTAAAAAGTGTTGGGATTAGTCACTTCTTCCTAACCTAATAGATATTACTCACTATCTATTATATGCATGGAAGAGGATGTTAATTCTGCCCCACTGTGAGTAAAGCACATGCATTTCCTAAACCTTATCTCACAGGCATTCGTGTTCTTCAGGGTCACAAAATGTGATTTTGCTGTGATAAGATTTGGAGATTTTAGGTCCTAATTATAACTCTCATTTCCCCTGCTTAGAGATAAGAATTTCAAAAATAGGGATCTTTTTTCTGCCCCAGATTAACCAGCCAGCTTTCTATATATCAGGCTTACACAGTGATGCTAGCATTCATATATAACAATTTTTACACTAAGTCACTTTTCTGAAACCTAGAACTCCTTGATTTCCATTGAGTTGAAGATTATATATTTTCCATGGATTCCATGCGGTCATATAACTCGGATTCCTTTGTGGAAATGATGTAATCAGAAGCGAGTTGGAGTCCCTGGAGTTATAAAGTCAATGAGTCTGAAGTACTGAAATGCTATTGGCCCTACAGATTTGCCTCTGAAGAACTAGAATAGAGGCATTGGCCCTGGAAAGTGTAAAAACAGATATACGTGGAGATCATACATCAGATAGGGAGTTAGAGTTGTTTGGAGAGAGAAGCTGGAAACTGGTAAGTAATTTCCTGGTTAGGCTGAGAAAACTAAAGAAAAAACCGCTGGCAACATATTAGGGCCCTAGAAAATGAAATTGAGGTGACTATTTGATTAGCTTTTCCATATATCATTCTAAGAAAACTCTGTACTCTATTTCTTCTACTTTGAGTTTTATGTTGTCTGTGACTGAAGGGAGAAATAGAATGCTTTTGGGGTTGTAATAGGAAAATAGGATGATCAAAATCCCTAGTGCTTTACTCAAGATTCTGGAAAGCAGTGTTCCCTAGCAATCTGAAATTAGTATGACTAACCAAGGTAGTATAAGGAAGAGAGAGGAGGGAGAACATTGATGAATAATTTCTGGATGGCATAGTGTCATTGGATTCCTAGGTCAGTACCCTTGCTTTACAATAGTGGTGTTCAAATAAATATAACAGATCTACTGAAGCAGATTTTCCAGTTGGAGATTATTCAATGTCATACAATGTTACACTGTCCATGAAGAAAAAAATCTGATACAGATGAAGACAGAGAAGGATAGGAAGAGTGGGTGTGGAAATTTTCAATTCACTCAAAGGGTATTTAGCGAGCAACATTTTGCTACACTCAGTAATAAGTCTTGGGCCAGATCTAAAGGACTTAATCATGTTCAGTTTCTTTAACAAGACTGGGACCCCAACAATAAGCTAGAGAGGAAGGTAAGGAGGTTAACAGCATCTTGAAAAAGTGATGTGACTGGAGTTGTTTGCCAGCACACGATGTGATGCCAGTAAATTTGTGTTGATGATCTAGTTCCACTTATTAGCCATGTAAAGAGATTAATGATTTTCTTCAATTAATGAGCCCATTTTTATTATTCACTGCTGATCAAACTCTCTAGATGATAGAGAGGAGAATAACCAAGAAGATAATTGACAGTGTTTTGAAATCTTCTGACTCATAACCTGAAAAATAGTTGATATACTGTTAAGCAGAGCTCCTTATCCATATCCATATTCAGAAATACAAAAACCCTTATAACTCACTTGAACGTTTGCTAGTAAAATGACTTTTAACCCTCCTCTTGTTCAATAATTGATACATTCTCATTGGTCGAAGAATGCACTAATGCTTAGTTTGGAATATGGAGTTTGAAAGCTTAATGGGACTTAGTGTAGAAAAATTTATAGATAGGTAGATAGATAGATAAATAGATAGACAGACCTATTTATATATTTCCACGGTCAAGAGCCAAGGATCCTGGATTCAAGATTTAAAGTCAATGATACTTCATTAATATAAATATCAGTTCTTCATCTATAATGCTTCTATAATCTATAATAATAATGCTTATCTCATGGGACAGTTGAGATAATTGAGAGGACATGCAAAAATTTTAGAATAGTAGCTAACGCATTACAAGCAGTCAAGTATACATTTGCGTAAACTCTTTCTTTTCAGAGAGGCATCAAGTTGAAGAATGTAACATACCCTCTAACTGGCCATCATGTGTGATTACAACTGTACTAGACTGACTCCAGCATCATTCATATTAAATGGAGTACCTGGGCTAGAAGGTTCACATATCTGGATCTCCCTCCTGTTTTGCTGCATGTACCTCCTTACTGTACTAGGGAATTGTGGGCTCCTCTGTCTCATTTATGTGGAGGAGTCCCTACACCGGCCCATGTATTATTTCTTGGCCTTACTTTCCTTCACTGACATTGTTCAGTGTACAAGTATTGTACCCAAAATGCTGTGTATCTTCTGGTTTGATCTCAAAGAGATCAGCTTCAATGTTTGCCTGATCCAGATGTTCTTTCTCCACACTTTCACAGGGATGGAGTCTGGAGTACTCATGCTTATGACCCTGGACCGCTATGTGGCCATCCGCTATCCTCTACGTTATGCCACCATCCTTACCAATTCTATCATTGCCAAGGCTGGGTTTCTCACCTTCCTTCGAGGTGTGATACTCATCACTCCCTTTACTTTACTCACCAAACACCTGCCATATTGCAAAGGCAACATGATTTCCCACACCTACTGTGACCACATGTCTGTGGCCAAGTTGTCCTGTGGCAATGTCAAGGTCAATGCCATCTATGGTCTGATGGTTGCCCTCCTGATTGGAGGCTTTGACATCTTGTGCATCACAGTCTCCTACACTATGATCCTCCGGGCAGTGGTCAGCCTCTCATCAGCAGAGGCTCGGCAGAAGGCCTTCAGCACCTGCACAGCCCACATCTCTGCTATAGTCATTACCTATGTCCCAGCCTTCTTCACCTTTTTCACCCATCGTTTTGGGGGTCATACGATTCCCCACAGCGTTCACATTTTTGTGGCTAACCTATACCTGCTTCTGCCACCTACCTTGAATCCTATTGTCTATGGGATAAAGACTAAACAAATACAGGAAGGGATGCTTAAACTTTTCCTTAGACAAAGACCACTAAAGAAAGAGATCAAAGTAAATCCCAACATAATGAGAGGAAAACATTTTCATAGATGAAGAGAATGTCTGTACCAGACAGTGTATATGTGATTTGACAGTACCTAATGATTTTCTTGTTAGAGTATTAGTGGATCATTCCTATATTTTTCTAGGAACTTGTATATAAACTTGAAAACCTTTCCTTAAAAACAACCCACAGGCCAACTTAACTAAATCCAATAAAATATTTCTAATGCCTTTTTATATTATTTGCCTGGTACTGAATTTGTTGCTATTTGGAAGGTATATATGACAGAATTTTGTCCCTTAGGACTTTCCCTATTAGTAGATAAAACTGAGAAAAGAGATCATGCCGGTTAATCAAAAACACTGATAGTTTCTACTGAAAGCACGATGTCTGGAACTTTGTAGACTTTTGTTAAACTAGAAAATGCAGTATCCAGCAAGGAATAAACATTCAATGCTGCCCATTCATTTGTTTATTTATATATACCAGAAGCATTTTTTGAGCACCTACTGTCTTAGGAATTTGTAGTACAAAGACTGATAAAAATAGGGCATTGCTACATACGTATATACAATCAAGTTAATTAACATATTCATCACCTTCAAAATTTCCTTGTATACCTTTGTAACCCATCCATTGCCTAAGCCTGACACCACTGACATACTTTCTGTCACTATAGATTAGCTCTATAAAACTCTGGAATTTTATGTAAATAAAATTCTACTTAACGTAATCTTTTTAGGCTGGCTTCTTTCATTTGGCACAATCATTTTGAGTTTCATCAAGTCATTGTTTGTGTTAATTACGCGTACACTTTTCTTGCTGAGTAGTATTCCATTTGATGGATATACGAAAATTTGTTTACCCATTCATCTGTTGTGGGACATTTGGTTTGTTTCTAGTTTTTGTGTATTACAAATAAAGCTTCTATGATCATTCATGTACAAGTCTTTGGTCAGGCATTTTCTTTCATTTCCCTTGGGTAAATACCTAGCAGTGGAATAGCAGATACACATGAATCTTTTTAAGAAACTGCCAAATCATTTCCAGAATAGTTGTATTTTACATTCCCACTAGTAGTGTATGAAAGTTTTACTTATTCTGCATCCTCACAAACATTTAGTATAGTTAGTCTTTTTAATTTTAGTCCTTTAATGAGAGTATATTTGTATCTCATTGTGTTTTCAATTTGCATTCACCTATTGACTAAAGGTGTTGAGCATCTTTACCTGTGCTTTTTACCATCTATATATCTTTGTTTTTGAAGTGTCTGTTTAAATATTGTGTCATTTTTAAATTGGGTTATTTGCATTCTTGTTATTAACTTGCAAAGTTCTTTCTCTATTCTAGACAAAAGTACTTGGTTCAGGATAGCTTTTGGGAATGTTTTGACCCAATCTGAGCCTTGCCTTTTCTTTTGGAAACAAAGATATTTGAAGACCAACTTGTTTTTATTTGGATGAACCAAATTTAATGATTTATTTATTTTATTTTTATGGAATAATTAAGAAAAAATCGTCCAACTCAAGGTCTCTAACTTTTTTCCTATGTTTTCTTTTAGTAGTTTTTAAGATTTAGTTTTCACATGTATTTCTGTGATCTAATTTGAGTGAAATTTTTTTATAATGAGAGGAAAAAATTGAGGTTCTTTTTTTTGCATATAACTATCCAATTGTTCCAGCACCATTAGCTGAAAAGATTATCTTTTCTACCATTAAGTTGCCCTGGTATATTTGTTAAAAATAAATCAACCATAAAAGTATAGATCTATTTCTGGACTATCTGTTATGTTATATGGATTTATCTTGATGTCAATACTAGAGTCTTGGTTACTGTAGCTTTATAATAAGTCTTGAGATCAAGTAATGTTAGTCCTTCAATTTTATTCTTCTTTTTCTAAGTTTTTTGTCCATTCTAGTATCATTGAATTTCCTTATAAATTTTAGGATTAGTTTTAATTTGCACCAAAAAGCTTGCTGGGATTTTGATTTCAATAGTGCTGAACTTAAAAATCAATTTTAGGAGAATTGATGTCTTAACAATAATGATTCTTTCAATCCATGAGCATGCACTATTTCTCCATTCATTCATGACCTTAATTTCTCTCAGCAATATTTTGTAGTTTTTAGTATACAGATATTATAGGTCTTTTGTAAAATATAACCTCAAGTATTTAATATATTCAGATGCTATTGTAAATGGTACTGTTTTACATAAATTCCAGTTCTAAGTATTGGCTGCAAGTATAAAAAAATATTATTGGTTTTTGTATGTTGACCTTGTATCCTGCAATCTTGCTACAAGAGGATTTTTTTAGGTTCCTCAGAATTTTTTTCATAGACAATCATGACATCATCTAAGAGAGGCAGTTTTATATCATCCTTTCTTATCTGAATGGTTTTTAAGTTATTTTTCTTATCACAATGAGTAGGATCTTCGTTACAATGTTGAATAAAATTGTGAGAGTGCATGTCCTTGCTTTGTTACCATTATTAGGGGAAGACATCTAGTTTTTAACAGTTAAGTATGATTTTTCCTGGAGGTGTTCTGTTACTGTCTTTTATTAGGTGGAAGGAGTTCTCCTCTACTACTAGTTTATAGAGTGTTTAGCATGAACTGATGTTCAATTTTGTCAAATACGTTGTCATTCTTTTAAGTGAACGTGTATATGTGTGTGTATAATTCTGAATATATGGAGAATTATATTGTTTTAATTTGGAATATTAAAAGAGTCTTGCTTCCTGGAATAATCCCAACTTGGTCATGACATATTGTCCTTTTTATATATAGGCATACCTCAGAGATATTGTGGGGTTCAGGTCCAAATCACCACAACAAATCAAGTATTGCAATGAAGCAAGTCACATGAATTTTTTGGTTTCCCAGTGTATACGAAAGTTGTGTTTACACTATACAGTAGTCTATTGAGCGTGCAGTAGCATTATATCTAAAAAAAATGTATATACTTTAATTGAAAAATACTTACTGCTAAAAAATGCTATCATCTGAGCCCTTAGTAAGTCATAATCTTTTTGCTGGTGCAGGGTCTTGTAAAAAACACAATATCTGGAAAATGCAATAAAATAAAGTGAAATAAAATGAGGTATGTTTATTCTTTTGAATTAAAATTACAGAAGTTTTATAAAGATGTTTTTATATATATTCATGGTATAAGCTAGTCTGTAATTTACTTTTATTGATACATATTTCTTGTTATGGCATCAGAGTATTACTCATCTCATAGAATGTGTTGGAAAATACTGCTTTCAATGTTCTGGAGGAATTTTTGTTGAATTAGTACAATTTCTTCCTTGGATATTTCATACAATTCACAATAAAGAAATAAGATCTTGAATTTTTCTTGTTAAGAAGGTTTTTAACCACAAATTCAATTTCTTTTGTTGTATAGTGCTATTCAGGCTTCTATTTCTTGTGTCTGTCAAGGAATTTGTTAATCTTATCTAAGTTGTGTTAATGAAAAAACAAAATTCAGCCAAGTAAATTTGAAGACCTAATTGGCTTTATTCAGTGATTCATGAATAGGGCAACATCCCCTCTAGCAAGTAGAGAGATACTCTGAGCAGTTGTACCAAATGGAAGCTTTTATAGCCAGAAGGAGGGTGTGGTAAGGAAGTTATTAGCAAAAGAAAATAAAGGATTATTTCATGCCAGGGCATTTTTTGGGGGGGGTAAGGGAACAGCAGGTGTTTTTTCATGCAGATTACCTCACTAGTACTAATCAGGAGATTTCAAGTTGACTGTTAGAAAGGTCACATTCCTGGGATAGGTTGAAATTGTAATTCAGTCTTGGTTTGCTGTCCTGGGGGCAAGTGACCCTATCTTGAGTTTGTTATTTCTTTTTTCACAGTTGTATCAATTGGCATAAATTGTTTATGATATCCCCTTATTATACTTATAATGTTTATATGATCTGTGGTGGTAGTGTTTCGACACAAAGGGCACGATCTGCTGGCTGCAAGACAAACGTCAATCGTCAAGAGGCAAGATGGTGGCAGAGAAAGGGCAGTTTATTACAGCTTGCTAGCAAGGGGGAAGATAGCTGACTAATGTCTCAAAGAACCATCTTGCAGAACAAAGACTACAGGCCAGCTATATAGGGAGCTGGTCTCAGGGTGAGGGCATCCATCTGATCTCCATGTGGGAGCAGACATCTGTTCTTAGTTCCTGATAGTCTTTTGTTTTTGTTTTATTGGATATGCATCAGAAGACAGATGCCGTATACTCTGACCTTTCAGATGCCATTGATGACTTCTATCAACATAAACTTTCTGCCTGGGGGTCCTCACATCCCTAAGTAACTCAAGAGAACAAAGTTATCAATTTATAGCAGCTGGGAGGGGCCATAAAATGCCCCTCATACAGAGCATGTCTGTAGTTAGTCAGAGGTCATTCAAAGTTACCATATGGTTTCTTTTCTACAATATGGCTTCCCTTATGTGAACCTTGTGTTGAGCCAGTATCAGTAGCTCTACTCTCATCCTGACAGTGCTATTTTATGTATTCTCTATTTTCTGCTCAGTCTACCTAGTTAATCAATTTTCTTGATTTATTTTCAAACAACACACTTCTGCTTGCATTGATTTTTCTCAATTGCTTTGCTGTTTCTTTTTCATTGAGTTCTTCACTTTATTATTTCTTTTGTTCTTTTTACTTTGTTAAAGTCTAATTAGGGAAATCTTTAGGTCATTAATTTACAACCTTTCTTCTTATTCTCATATGGGCATTTAATGCTATAAATTTCCTCTAAGCACTGATTTAACTGCATCCCACAAATTTTGGAATCCAGTGTTTTCATTTTTGTTCAGTTCAAAATCCTTTTCTAATTTTCCTTTGATTTCTTCTTGGACCTATAGGTTATTTAGAAATGTATTATTTTCTTTCAAAATATTTGGGGCAATTAAGGTATATTTTATTTTATTCATTTCTAATTTAATTCTACTGTGGACAGAGAATATACTTTGCAAATTTATTTATACATATGTATGTGTATATGTGTATATATATATCTATATATATATATATATATATATATATATATATATAGATATATATATACACATAGATATACATATATATATAGATATATGTGTATATATAGATATATATATACACATAGATATACATATATATATAGATATATGTATCTATATATATATATAGATATATATATATATCTCCTAGTATATAATCTATCTTTATAATTATGTCATGCGCATTTGTCAAAAAGATGCATCCAGCTAATTTTGAGTGGAGTGTTCTGTAAATGTCAATTAAGCCAAATTGGCTTATAGTGTTGTTTAAGTCTTCTATGTACTTATTGATTTTCTATCTACTTGTTTTATCAATTACTCAGAGTTCTTGAAACTCAGACTATAACTCTGCATTTGTCAACTCATCCTTTAGTTTAGCCAGTTTTTGCTTTATGTGTTTTGAATCTATGTTTTAATGTAATAAGTAATTAGGATTGTTATAATCTATTTAATTAATTGATCCTGGAGAAATAAAGAAAGATATGTGAATGGCAATATTTAACAATAGTTAAATAATTGAGCAAGATAAAACAGTCTATAAATTCATAGGAAAACATCCTTTTGGGTTGAACCAGAAAGGAAAGGCTAGTGAGAGAAAGGTGAACTGAACTAGGACTTGAAGGATGAATAGGGATTGTGTAGTGTTAGCCCCAGGACTCTAGGATATGGAGATAATGGAGTTGTTGACACACAATTATGAATATTAGCTGTAGTGCTTTGGCAGATGAGGTGAGTATATGAAAAGAGCACCAGTATTTTAGAAGCAGTTTCTCTCAGGCGTCTCAAAATTGAAATATTATCCATGAAAATAGTTTACATGTAGAAATTTGACTTCTGCAATGCAAAATAATTAAATCAGAGGCTTTAACAGCATATCAGCTTTTGATACATAAAATGCTTCAAAAACCATACCAAAACACGAGTTTAAAATAAAACATGTTTTTATTATAGTTTAGACAATTATAGGATTAACTCATCCTATCTGAGCGTGGAGGATCTTGAATAGCCACACTCATGCATTTAAAGGTTGGCTAAGTTCTCTTCTAGGATGGTGCTAGGTCGCCTTTACTGGGACAGCTCTGTTCCATATCTTTTCCCTCCTCCTTCTGGGACCAGTGGGAAAGCCTGTCTTCCCCAGGCAATGGCATAAGCACAAGAAAACAAATGTAATCACGCAAAGCTTCTTGAGACCTAGGGTCAGAACAGGCACATCATCACTCTGTCTCATTTAATAGATAAAGCAAGTCACAAAGCTGAGTCCATATTCAAAGGGTAGAAAAATAAACTCTACTTTTTAGTGAGAAAACTTCAAAACCACAAAGCAAAGTACATGGACATGGAAAGAAAGGAATATTTGATGGACCAGTGCCAGTGGCCTAGTGGTTAAGTTTGGTACGCTTCTCTTCAGTAGCCCGGGTTTGGTTCCTGGGCACAGACCTACACCACTTGCAGCTCACGTACTAATAAGGGAAGATTGGCAACAGACGTTAGCTCAGGGTGACTTCCTTAGCCATAAAAAAAAAAAAGAAAAAAGAAAAAAGGAACATTTCTGTCATTGATTTGCAACTATCTGCCTTTGATGCTACAGTTAATCATATACACCCTCCACATCCCAAATATGCTTATTCCCCATTCCAGGAATCCCTTAAGTCTTATCCAATCTGAGGATTCAGTTCAAAAATTCAAAATCTAGTAACCTGTATTAATGCAGTTCCTTTTATCCAGAGGATTAATAAACTTGTTTATAAAAAAGAAGAAACAAACAAATAAAAAATAAAACACAACATCCTCTCATTACTAAATGGGAAAGACTGCAAAATAATAAACATATTCCCACATTTTAAAATAATATTTTATCTATTTCATTATATTTATTTTGCTTTCAACTATTTTAACACTTTATAGTAGCTAGTCCCCAGGGTGGCCCCCAAAGACTACCGCTTTCAGTATTCACATTCTTGCATAGTCCCCACCCACATTGCAGCAGGGCTAGTCTGTGTGACCAACTGAATATGGCAGAAGTGTTGGTATGTCACTTCTGAGCCTAGATTGTAAGAAGATACTGTGGCTTCCAAGTCTCTTTCCGTCTCTTTCTCTCTGTATCTCTCTCTCACTCTTTCTTTGTTTTTCTGTCTCTCTCAGGGTTCACTCAATTTTGGAGAAACAACGTCATGTGCAGACCTAAGGAGAGGCTCACTGGGTAAGGAACTGAAGCTTCCTGCCAACAGCCACATGAGTGAGCTTGGAAGCACATCCTCCAATCCCTATCGAGTCTTCAGAGACTGCAGGAAGAGTCAACAGCTGGGCTAATGTATCAGCATTATTTGGACTCCTGTTTCCTAATCACGCTAATCATTATTCCCCAAAATAATGAACATGAGATAATGGAATAAAGTTAGAAGCCAATTTGCTAGCCCATCTTATTGTCTGGGGTCCCAGTCCCTGTTTATTTCAGGGAAGAGACTGGTGATTTAACATAATTTAAAGCCCCAATAGCCCAAGGGTCAGGGTTCTTCTCATAGTGTCTGACATCTGGCCCCACAAAATATCCATATACTACTCCAGAATACAATTGACAAGGAAAACTGTGCACTACTGCCACTACTTCTTTAGCCCTAAGTGTCTTCCAATAAATTTTCTTCTAAAAGTCCTGGTCAGGGTGCTGTCTGGCACAATTAGCTCAGTGAGGTAAGCATCTGTCAGTCAACCATGTGCTTTCTATAAGTGAACCAAGTGAGTAGAGATCAAAAAGCCACTTTAGAGGTAAGAACAGTCTGCTTGAAGTGACAGTAACAGTAAGACTTAAAGACTGGACTGGAGAGGATGGTCAATAAATATTCATGGTGACTTGTTTCCAACGCTTGCGATTTCCCAGTGGTCAATCTCTCATAAACAGAGACAGTATTCTAGGGTTTATTAGTTTGTTTTTTCAATGGCCTTGGAGTGAATTGACCAAGATGTCATAGATTCACTGAGGTACAGGTTGAACTAGCATATTGATGTTGAAGAAGAAGATAAACTCAGTTGTGCAGAAGAAAATACAATTTAAAAATCCAAAGGCATGGAAGAGACGCCTGATGAAATTCCCCTGATCTCTATGCCTTAGCAAAGTGAAACAAATAAGTGAATTCTCTGACTCTCATCCTGAGACTAAGAGAGTCACTCTTAGATGGCACAATATTGCTGAGATGCTATTTGCCCTTATTAAATGGGAACAAAGAGAGGGAGGCTTATAGTATGTGGTAGTTGTGACCACTTGACTGTCATTTCCAAGTCTTCTTCCCCTCATCAGGAAGTTGATAACTACAGAAGGAACAAGGTAAGATTAAGGGGACAAATGTGATAAGACTTGTATTCTCAACCCTGTTTTACGGCAAAAACACTGAGATACAGGGGCTGATTTTGTGATTGTCAAAGGGTTTGGTGCTTTGCTCTGATCACTTTGGTCACAGCATACAGAGGATATTACGGGAGAATATGAACCATCTGGAAGATGAAGATAGTGAGGATTATAAAATTGCACTCCATCCCTAGGATGTTAGAATTGTTAAACTGTTATTCTGCAGATGTGACCCTGGGAGAATCACATGCTAAAGGTCTCCCTGGGACCCTGGAGTTACCTGATGATATGAATGACAAATCAGAGACACTGACTTCAAACTCTCGACTCCACTGCATACCAATTCAAGCATTGGAAAGATAATTTGTTACCATTGGGAAATCCAAACCTTTTCCAATTGTTATTTTATGCCTTATATCTTCCATAACTCTGAGAGCAAGAGAACACTAGAAAGACTGGCACAAAGACAAATTGTGTCTACCCAGTGTCTATTTCCCCTGAAGAATTAAATGAACCACTGCCTAACGATACAAACACCCTGAATAAAGCCAATCCTTACACACTGCACCTTGGCAGTGTTCATGAGTACATTCTTCCACATCCGCCAGTGTCATCTTCAATAATGTCAGTGAGCAGACTTTCTGCCTTACGGATTTAAATGGCTTGGGTTTCTAATGGAGATGGGCATGACAAACAGAGGTCACTCCTTGGGATAAGTGGTTAGACTGATAAGTAAAGGTTAATCTTTAAGATTCCCTGCAGGTTGGCTACCCAGAGAAAGAGTTGGTCTCCTACAGAATACCATGAGCCTTGGCTACAGAGGAGTCATAAATTCAATACTGGAAGTTGAGAGAGTGGTTTATGCTAGCAGTTCACCATGTCACATATGGCAGTAAATTATTTAGCTCTCTGCTATTCCTTCCCTTTGTCTTATTCTCTCATTTCTCACTGACTTCTCAGATTTCCATATTGCATTTACTAACCTATGTCTACTCATACATGGGAGGATTTGTAGCTTCTTTACAGCAATTACTCTGTTGTCATGTTTGGGTAAACCTGCTCATCTCTGCTGTAGCCTAGATCCTGGGAACCTAATATATGTTGGTCAGAACAAAAAGGACATGGAGCTTAGACAGCGTGACAAGGAATGTCTGAGCTCTGAATGCTGACATGGCAGAATAGAGCTGCTACTTCCAGTCACAATGATGGTGGGTCCCAGGGGAGGGGATGCTGGATCCCTGTGTGTGAGTCCAGAATGCAATATGTGATGGAGAACATAAAAACCTATTAATGCTCTAATCTCCATGAAATTCCACTTATGAACATAATTCTAAAAGATTTGGCATGTGCACAGTCTATTTCCCCTTATTTAGCACAGAAGGCCTTGGAGCCCTCCCACTCACTGCTGTTCAGAACCACTTTTACATGCCATAGTGCTAGCATTATTTTATATTCTTTATTTCTCCAGGCTATGTCATACATTTTCAATTAAATTGTCTTGCTTCTGTTATTATAAATCAAAGTCAATATCTTTTAAGAGTTAATGCTGCTAGGCCAAATTGAAGCTCAGGAATAGGGTCTGTGGTGATGGTCAGAGTAGAGACTAATAATAGAAGGTGGCAGCCACAGATCCCCTGGTTCAGAAATGTAGTCACAGGAGGATCAACTATTTTCTTTCAGGAAGAGGATCCTTCTAGACCCTAAGGATTAATGATTCTGTGGGAGATGGGCTGGGGATTGGAAGCCTGTTGCAATACAAGCATAAACGTTCCTTTGTAGGGATGACAAATAAAATGAAGTCAGAAGAGGAGATATTTCTCTAGTCTGATCCTAAAAGGATCACGGTCATGGCCAAGGCAGATGGTGCTGCCCAAGGCTGGGCTCAGAGAGTGAGGCACCGGAAATGAGGGACAGGAGGCCTGAGAAACAAAAACCCCTGAAATAGGATTGGAGCTGTGAGGAACAGAGGAGCATAAGGTCGGTGTTGTTTGAACATTTCTGGTAGAGGTAAAGTCTTTGTTTCTTCTTAATTTCAGTTTTCTTAAAAGTATAGATCAAACAGTGTTTTAAAACAAGGTACATTTTATTTTCTATTCAGAATTTTTTAAATAAATGTCTATAGAAATTTTAATAGCAAGCCCTTGGATGTAAGTACTTCATTGATCTGTCCATCTTACCTGAGTCTTACTTAGCCAAGAGGCTCAGGGAACCTCTCTGGCAGAGGTACCCCAAGCCATGTAACTTACCACTGAAGCCATGTATCACGGAAGAAGGAGAAAATGAAATAAGAAGGAAGAGATGATTTCCTTCCTTACTGATCCTCACAAACATGCTTCCTGATCCCCC
The DNA here is from genome assembly GCF_057802395.1 of Ceratotherium simum simum. Taxonomy (NCBI): domain Eukaryota; kingdom Metazoa; phylum Chordata; class Mammalia; order Perissodactyla; family Rhinocerotidae; genus Ceratotherium; species Ceratotherium simum. The sequence continues at coordinate 24,262,194 of NC_141906.1, forward strand.
CAGAGAGAGAGAGTTACTGACTTTCCTAAAGCCCTGTTGTCACAGCCTTATCAGAGAAGAGCAATTGTCAGCACTTTCAGTTCATGCTCCACAGGGCTAAAGGAGTATTCTTTCTAGAAATCTAGTTGAAGTGTCATTCTACATCTTAAATATATTTAATGTTTATTATTAACTCTAAGCGAAATCATCCCCTTATTGCATTCATGTATCTGCTTAAATATCACTTTGTTAGAGAGGACTGCCCTTGTGATCCTAAGTTTAAAATGACACCAGCTTTGTCATTATCCAATTGTCATGCTTTGTTTTTCTTTAAAGCACTTATATCTCTTACGTCTACTTGATATATATATATGTATATAAACACATATACATAAACATATTTTTTATTTATTTGGTTACTGTCTGTCTCATCCCCAAAATAACAATATTATGAAATCAGAGATTTTGACTGATTTGTTCGCTACACTCAGCAGAACTGTACATATTTTTGAATGTCTGAATGAATGATACTTTAAAGGCTGACATATAATCTCCTGCATAATTTCCTGCTGATTACTGCCCAAATTTATTGTATTCTTTTATTTGATGTTGATTGACATCTTAAATTGTTTGATTATTTGTTTCTCTGTGTTTCTAAAAGAGCAGAGAGAGGATGTCCCCCTCAAATGACACCAGGTTACATCCCTCCTCTTTCCTCCTGCTGGGAGTGCCTGACCTTGAAGAGATGCACATTTGGATCAAGTTTCCTTTCTGTCCTGTATATTTGATGGCCCTTGTGGGCAACATGACTATCCTGTTTGTGATCAAGAATGAACACAGTTTCATCAGCCCATGTTTTACTTCTTAGTGATGTTAGCCTCCATTGATCTCGGCCTGTCCACATCCACTATCCCCAAGATGTTGGGCATATTCTGATTTAATTTAAGGGAAATTAGCTTTGGGGGTTGTGTCACCCAGATGTTCTTCATTCACATATTCACTGCTATGGAGTCCGTTGTGTTGGTTGCCATGGCCTTTGATCGCTACATTGCCTTCTGCAACCCTCTGCAATACAGTCTGATTCTCACTAACAGAACTATTGGTCTCTTTCTTGTTGTGGTGTTTGGTGTTGATTTCACTTTGGTTATCCCTCTGGTGTTTCTCATCTTGAGGCTTCCCTTCTGTGGACACCGAATAATCCCCCACACATATTGTGAGCACATGGGAATTGCTCAGCTGGCCTGTGCCAATGTGAAGGTAAACATTATATTTGGATTAATTCTTATATCAATGGTGTTTGTTGACGTGGTTTTGATTGTCATCTCCTATGTGAGAATACTCCAAGCTGTCTTCTTTCTTCCTTCTTGAGATGCCAGACTTAAAACACTTAATACATGTGACTCCCATATCTGTGTTATCCTAGCTTTCTTTACTCCCGCTTTTTTCTCCTGCATGACCCACCAGTTTGGCAGGAATGTTCCCATATACATTCACATTCTGCTGGCCAATTTGTATGTTGTTGTTCCACCCGCCCTTAATCCTGTCATCTATGGAGTGAGGACTAAGCAAATTAGGGAGTGAGTTTCAAGCATCTTTTTGAAAAAAGACTGACATAAATTGTTTCAGAGATATACATTTTAATCTAGGGAAAAGAGAATGTGTTTCTCAACTACAGAATCTTGCAACGGGAAAAAGACTCTGAGCTTTGTATTATTTCATTCATAATTCCCCTAAATATCCCATCTAGAACATATAACATGATTAATATCAAAACAGTCACTGTGAAAGTTTATAGAATATCTAAAAGTTTTGGACAACTTACTTACAAGATTTTCTTAGGATTCCTTTCCTCTATAACCTCTATAGAGTACTTATTATAGACAGGATTATGTAGAATAAAATGATTCTTTTTATTTGCAGATAGTTAACTCCATTGGTCACATTAACAAATTCATGTACAAATTCATGTACAAATCCCTACATCAAGGTCTACAAGTTTTTAATACTCATGACAGATTTTTTCATTCCTTTCTTAATTGCTTAATAGTTTTTATCCATAATTTTATTGATATTTATTATACTTCAGAAACTGATGTCATATATATATATAATATAAAGATAAATATGTACATAACATTTGAAGAGTCTTAATAGGATGAAGAATTTGGAGAAATTTTCCCTATGACTATGACTCTGTGTGGAATCTTCCCAGGCATCATCGGCGTTCACCTGGGATCTGAACTGGCAAACCCTGGACTGCCAAAGCGGAGCGAGTGCATTTAACCACCGGGCCACCGAGCCGTCCCCCCAAGAAGCTTATGTTCTGGTTGCAAAGATAATACTAACCACTTATAAACATACAAATAGTTAGGTTTTAAGTTATATGGTGCTAACTTTAGAGCTACAGAAATTCAGATAACCGGTAAGACTTCCAGGCTTTCTAATTCAATTTCCTTTAAAAAGGAGTTGGAAGGTGGCACAATAAAAACTGCAAAGTAAAATAGAAACAGATATTATTTGAGGACATCACAAAAAGGTTATGTACTGTGTCTAGAATCATAAGAGACTGGTTTTCTCCTGAGAAACCACAAAGTATCTCCAACAGCTGTCTGCAGTCAGCTGGTCTGGCACTAACATCTTGATCATGATAATGCCCACTTAACATGAACAATTTCACAAAACGTGAATATCAGACAAGTTCACTTTGTGTCAGTGATGATAGAATGAAATAAAAACAAGACCCTTTAATAATCATGTCTGAGCAGAAACAAAAATAAAAATACTGTCCAAAAAAAAAAAAAAAAAAGGTGTCCGTCTGGCTAATATGAGTGACTACGGCTATTTTATCAAAGATAGCTTTAGCCCCCACTCCATTGCTGTCATCTTCTATACAAAAATTATTAAGATATGGAGGTTCCCCAAAATTAAAAATAGAACTACTAAACAATCCATCAATCCCACTTCTAGGTATATACCCCAACTAAATGAAAACAGGTTATCAAAGAGGTATCTGCACTCCCATGTTTATTGAAGCATTATTCACAATCGCCAAGATATGGAAACAACCCAAGTATCCGTCACAGGATGAATGGATAAAGAGGATGTGATATATACATATAATTTATAGGTTTACATATTTATGATGGAATTATATTTGCCATGAGAAAAAAGAAAATCCTGGCATTTACGCCAACATGGATGGACATTGAGGACATTATGTTAAGTGAGATAAGTCAGACAGAGAATGACAAATACTGTGATATCTCTCATATGCGGAATCAAAAAAAACTGAACTCAAAAAAACAGAGAGGTGAATAGTGGTTACCAGGGGCTATGGGTGGGGGAATGGGAGAGATGTTGTTTAAGGGCACACACTTCCCAGTAGTAGATAAATAAGTCCTGGAGATCTAATACACAATACAGTGATTATAGACAACAGCACTGTATTATAAACATTAAACGTGCTAAGAGTCTAGATCATAATTATTCCCACCACTAGAAGAAATGATAATTATATGACATGATAGGGGTGTTAACTAATGCTACAATGGCTATCATATTGCAATATAAATGTGTCAAATCAATATGTTGTACACCTTAAACTTACACAATGTTATATGTTAATTATATCTCAATAAAAATGATACTCAATAATAGAATTAGTCCCTTTTCTTGAAACCACCTACTTCTGAAAAGCACCCCCAAAACAAGCACAAAGCCAGTGTCCCACTCTTCCTTCCACACTCTTACTGAGACTACCACCGCGTCATCACTCTGTGTGATTTCCCTTCCTGTAGCAAGTAATAAACTCTAGTTTTGTTTTGTATTTTTGTTTTTTCTACTGGTTGTTGGCTGAGGGCATTGATGTTTCCTGTATATGAGAGTATCAGTTGGTCCACATGCTCACCAATTGCTGGCATTCTCAGGGATATTTTTAAACCGTTCTAGTAGGATGTAGAGCTACCTCATTGTGTTTTTTTTTTTTTTTCCTGAGGAAGATTTGCCCTGCGCTAACATCTGTGCCAATCCTCCTCTATTTTTTCTAGTGTGTGGACCTCCAGCACAGCACAGCCGCCAGCAGAGCGGTGTAGGTCCCGGCCTGGAACTGAACCCAGGCAGCTGAAGTGGAGCTTGCTGAACTTAACCACTAGGCCGCTGGGGCTGGCCCTGCCGCATTGTGTTTTTAATTGGCATTTCCCTGAATTCAAATGATGCTGAGCATCTTTTTATATGTTTATTTACCGTCCATGTAATTTTCTTTGGTGAAGTGCCTGTTCAAGTCATTTGCCCATTTTTTGAATGGGTTGTTTTCTTATTATTGATTTTTGAGAATTCTTTATATATTCTGGATAAAAGTCTTTCATCATATATGTGCTTTGCAAATATTTTTTCTCAGTCTGTGATTTGTCTTTTCTTTCCCTAAAAGTGTCTTTTGAAGAGCAGAAGTTCTTGTTTTTTAATGAAGGTCAATTTATCTTTTTTTTCTTTAGAGAATAGTGCCTTAGTGTCATACCTAAGAATACTTTGCATTAGCTAAAATCACGAACGTTTCCTCTTATGTGGTCTTGTACAAAATTATAAAGTTTTTTACTTTTAGGTGTTACCTTTAAAATTTATGTTCATTATTTCTTGGATTTATTTTGGTAGACTTTGTATTAAAGTATAACAGCTTTCTAGGAAAATGTATAAAACACTAAGTATAGGATTAATAAAATTTCACAGTGTCCACATCAAACAGGTCAAGAAACAGGATGTTACCAGTAATTCAGAAGTCAACTCATATCAGCTCCCAGTTACTAATACACCAAAAAAGTAACCACAATCTTGACTTCTAACACCATAGACTAAGTTTGCTTACTAGGAAGCAAAGGATTTTTTTCTCTTGGAAGATAATGGAAAATAATAAATAATCTGTACAAGTAACGTGGTATAAGATGGGGATATACCATAAACAAAACAACTCATTCTATGTAATTCATTTCTACACATACATTGCTCAAAACAAACTTCACATGTTAAATCAAAAATTAGAAGAAATGTCGTATTTTCATTTTCATTTGTCTCCAGGTATTTTTTGATTTCTTCTTTGATTTCTTCGTTAACCCAGTCGTTGTTCAGTAGCATTTTGTTTAATCTCCATGTATTTGTGGCTTTTCTGATTTTCTTCCTATAGTTGATTTCTAGTTTCATACCTTTGTGGTCAGAAAAGATGCTTGGTATTATTTCAATCTTCTTAAATTTATGGAGACTTGTTTTGTGGCCTAATATGTGATCAATCCTGGAACAACGTGAATGGACATTGAGGGTATAATGCAAAGTGAAATAAGTCAAAGGGAGAAGGTCAAATACCGTATGATTTCCTTCATTAAGTAGTAGATAATAACAACAATAAACAAACACATAGGGACAGAGATTGGATTGGTGGTTACCAGAGGGGAAGGGGGGAGGGAGGAGGGTGAAAGGGATAATTCGGTACATATGTGTGGTGATGGGTTGTAATTAGTATTTTGGTGGTGAACATGATGTAATCTATGCAGAAATAGAAGTACAATGATGTACACCTGAAATTTTTACAATGTTGTAAACCAATGTTGCTGCAATAAACAAAAAATTTAAAAAATAAATAAATTAATTAATTAATTAATTAAAAAAAATTAGAAGAAATGTGGAGAGTGCATGTGGCAATATCCGATTTCTCAAGGGGAAGAATGTTTCATGGAAACATTTTGATTTTCTGTATTCTTTGAATCATTGGAAACTTTGAAATTGGTTTATATGAATCTTATTTGACAATTCAGCCCTGGTGTTACCACTCTTGGACTTCATATATATATATATATATTAAAAAAAACCTTCAAAGTTATATAATTTAACTTTGTTCTGTCTGGCTCATTTCACTCACTATACTGTTATACACATAGTTTGTTCATTTTCATTGCTCCATAGTATTTCACTGTTTATATATATCACACTTTATTTATGCATTCTACTATTAGAGTGCATTGGAGCTGTATCAATTGTTGATCGTTACACATAGTGCTCTGTGATCATTGATGTACATATCTTCAGATGAATGTATGTAACAACTTTTTTGGCTATATAACCAGGAGGGGAATTTTTGAGTCATATGGTATATACACGATTAGCTTTCTGAGATACTGCCAAACAGTTTTCTAAAATGATTTTACCAATTTTCCTTCTCACCAGCAATGTATGAGGATTCCACTTGTTCCACATACTTGCTACCACTTTACATTTTTCATTTTGTTCATTCTGGTCAGTGTATAGAGGAACTGCTTAGTGATTTTAAATATATTTCCCTTATGACTAAAGGAGTAGAACATCTGTTCATGTTCACTAGAAATTTGGATATCCTCCTTTGCAAAATCCCCACAGAAGTCCTTTGCTAATTTTTCTATGTTGTGGTGTTTCTTTTTCTGATCAATTTATGGGAATTCTGTAATACAAGCCATTTGGTTTGCCTATTCTCCCATTAATGTTATATTTGGTGAAGTTCTTGATTTTAATATACACTGACTAATCAATATGTTTCCAGTATTGTTAGCATGTATATGTGTATGTAATTGTGCCTTATTCTAGAATCTTTCCTTGTTCCAAGGTTACGAAGATATTCTCTCTTTTTTTCCCAGAAGCTGTATTGTTTTTCCTCTCAAGTTTACATCTACAATCATTTGGGAATGATTTTTTGTATGACAGGAGATAAATATCAAGATTCATTACTTTTTCATACGCCTCTCCAATTGATCCAGTATCTTTTATTGAAAACATCATCTTTTGTCACTATACTGCAATGTTCTCTCTGCCATAGTTCAGATAAGCATATATCTGAGGGTCTGTTTCTGGACTCTCGATTCGGTTTCATTGGGCTGGTTTTCTATACTTGCACCAAAGCCACACCCTCCCAATTACTATAGCTTTTTTACAGGTCTTTACAACAGTTTTGGAAAATGTCTTGTTTTCTGGCAGTTTAAGTCTTCCAACTTTCTTCCTTAGGAGAAACTTGGTGAATCTTGGCTATTCTTGGCTAAATATATATATTTGAACAGTTTCCTGTCCGTGAGTGTGATATCATTCAAGATAGGCTAGATTACACTGAGGTAACACCCACCCTCTCCCAAATTTCAGTGTGTTAAAGGATCAAAGGTTTAATTCTTGTTCCTATTACATAACTAATGCAGCTTTTGGGGTGGGGAAGGACTGTATTTTAGTCACTCAGGGATCTATTCTGATGAAGGCATCAGAATTTTATGACATGGCATCTTAACAAAAGCTTTCAGGGTACATGAGAGTGGGAGTAGAGAAAACAGGGAAGCACACAATCACTTTTAAATGTTTCCTCTTAGAATTGACACAAGTTAAGTTGCTTCTACAAATAGTTTATTTGCCATAGCAAGTCGCATGGCAAAGTCGAACTGTGAGAGGTTGGACACGTGTAATCCTCCCACATTGCTGGAAGAAAAAGAAAACTGGAAATGTTGGTAAACACCAGTGATGTCTAACCTAAGTGTGCCAAGCAGATAATTTTAATATTCATCCTCTGATTATTAAAACACATATTTTCAAGCTCTATATTCTTCCTCTAAAAAGTCTTCAGAAAAATTTTTTCTTACTGTGATTATTTTATCCAAAGGCCTAGTGATTAATGTTATTAATTTTATATCTACTTATATCTGAATATGATAATATTATTTTGTTTGTTAATGTACCAGTAGATGAACTCGTCTGTTGTCTATTTAGATGATTAAAGTTTTCCTACTTTATCTAGAGTCAGAGGCTTTGAATATATAGGTTAGTTTAATTTAATTAATTTGTCTGATATCTGTTTATTCGATTGCTAACTTGATGATCCAACAATATACATATAAGTACTTTTCAAAAAATGCAATCCTTACAGATTATAATATTATCCTCAATGATCTCATTATTACCATTAAATTTAAAAGATTACGGAGAAAGGAATGTCATTACTGTTCATATTCATGTTTGGTCCCTGCCTACTATCTTTTTAGACAACAAACTCCTTCTAATGAGCATATGGAAAAAATATGAACAGTAAGACATTCTAAGACTACTGATGGTTAACCATCTTTTTTAAAAAAAAAGGAATCCCTAAAACTCGCTCCCTAATTTGCTTGGTCCTGACCCCATAGATTATAGGATTGAGGGCTGGTGGAACGACCACGTATAGATTGGCTAAGAGGATGTGGATATATGGGGGGATGTTGTGGCCAAAACGATGTGTTAAGAAAGAGAAAAATGCTGGTGTGAAAAAGGCTAAAATAACACCAATATGGGAGCCACATGTATTGAGAGCTTTGAACCGGGCTTCCCAGGAGGGCAGACAGAAGACAGTATAGAGGATCCTGACATAAGAAAGAGTAATAAGAAGCACATCCAATAATAAAATAGACATATCCCCAAGACCAAATATTATGTTGAGTTTGATGCTAGCACAGGCCAGACGGGCAATGCCCATGTGCTCACAGTAGGTATGAGGGATGATATGGTGCCCACAGAAGGGCAACCTCAGGAGGAGAAACACCAATGGAGCCACCATGCACAAGCTCCGCAGAATAGCGATGCCTGCAATGATGCTGATGATTTTGCTGGTGAGGATCATGGTGTACCGAAGGGGCTTACAAATGGCAATGTAGCGATCAAAAGCCATGGCCACCAACACAATGCTCTCCATGGCGGTGAAGAAGTGGATGAAGAACATCTGGGAAAGGCAGCTTTCAAAAGATATGTCCCTGAGGCTGAACCAGAAGATTCCCAGCATTTTGGGGATGGTGGCTGTGGACAAGCCCAGGTCAATGGAGTCCAGCATGACCAGGAAGTAGTACATGGGCCCGTGGAGACTATGCTCAGTCTGGATCACAAACAGAACAGTAGCATTCCCCAGGATTGCCACAAGATACACAAAGAAAAAGGGGAATCCAATCCAGATGTGCACATCTTCCAGCCCTGGGATACCCAAGAGGAGGAACAAAGAAGGATGGAACTGGGTTTCATTAAGAATGGACATTCTCTCTGCCGTTGCTGGTGATTGTGCATATCAGTGTTAGATGTTGACTTTCCATTAGTGATTCTCACTCCACTTCCTTCTTTGTCCAGATTCCTGGTAAAATGCAAAATAATTTTGCAATATTCATTTCCTCCCATTCAACGTTATCAAAACTTTTCTGCCATCCTTACCTGAACATCAGATGGAGAGCCAGTCTCACTCTTTCCCAGATCGTTCCTTTTCATAAAAGCTTGAATAAGAAGAGAAGGGAGAACAATAGCCATCTGTCACCATGGATATTCAAGGTAAGGAGCGTGGATAACAAACGTTTTTGTTCTTTTTATCTGATGATGTTACTCATATTGCATTTAATGTAAATGAAAAATGTGTTAGGATATGTAATCTAACCCATTCTTTTATTGGGGAAATTGAGGACCATTTATATATATATATATATATGTATATATATGTACATATAAATATATATATTTGTATGTGTATATGTATATATATATAATATTTGACCAATTGCCTCTGAATATTTGATTCTGAAATCTGAGACCACAAATTTACTTTTGTTTATTCATGCACCTAAAACTATTTCACATATACATATTCTCAGAAAAAAATGTTTGTTAAATGAATGAGTCAGAGGAAAGCAATAACAACCAGCATGCCCCAGATGATTAGTAACATAATTTCCATCTTAACTAGGTCTTCCAAAAGTCATCTTCATCCAAAATATTTTGGATGATGAATAAAGACAATGAAATGGAGAAGTTTTACACAGGAACTTTTAAGTTAGGGTGAAACTTGGATTTATAAAATATTTTAAATTGAAATGGTCTTATTATACATTGAATCCACAAAATTTCAAATTAATCTAAGAAGCTGTCTTGGGAAGTCTAATCAGGGATACCTAGAGAGTTTCTAATTTTTTGAGCTCTACTCTATTCAAATCCTATCTAATCCTCTTAGATAAGGAAAAGGGAGTATTACTTTGGGTACCCTTGAGATTAGAGTCCAACAAAGCTGTCCTCTATTCCAGATCTTGATGTTTTACTGGATGTCTCCTTTTAAGTACTTAATAAAAAAGAATTTATTAAGTGATTCATTATATAGTAACTAGCTTGAGCAGCAAAATGTTGGATTTATTTATCTTGAGTTAATATTTTAAGACAATCAAGAATGGACAAATTTTGTTTACTGGGTAACTTCTTATGATGAAACAATTTTGAAAACAGTGTGGAAATTGTAGACTCTGAGGAGAGGTACCTGGAAATTGGGGGAATCCATATTTGAGTGGTACCCATCAGAGACCGATGCACAGAAAAAGTATCATAACCTCCTATAATCCAGGATAGGACCAGCCTCTAACAAAGAATGTGGTCCATCTAGGGCCCATCAGGAGTATCAAAAAGAAGGGATAATTTGGGACATTAGATAGAAATTTAGACAGAAAATTTAAATAAGACTTCACCCATGCTCTCACAATGTAATGAAGAAGGCACAAATGAAAAGATAAAATTTGAATAAGATGTTGCATTATGGTAAAAATATACAGAAAATGTTGTGAGTATGGATTAAGACAAAAGAAACTCCATGGAGGAGGTAAAATGGATCAAAAACAACCGTATTTTTACAGACAAGGAAGCATAGTAAGTTTATTCCAGGTAGAGAGAAACACATATATATTTTGAGACAGGAATCAAAATTATCACTGGCCCTACCTTGTAGCATGAGTTCATTGGTTTGCCTGAAATGCAAACCAGTTCTCCAGTTCTCCATCATGTTACTCGTCACTCTACCATATTCCACGGCCTTCACCTACCCTCTCACTTTGCCCCACATACTTAAATACCACTTCATGTTCTGTAACTGATAAAGATAAGGAGAAGGGACTCTTTAAACTGTTGGTTTGCAGCCAGGGGTGATTTTTCCCCCAGGGGATATTTGGCAATGTCTGAAAACATTTTTCATTGCCATAACTTGGAGGAAGTGCTACTGGCGTTGAGTAGGTAGATGCCAGGGATGCTGCTAAACATCTTACAACCCACAAGATAGCCCCCCAGAACAAAGAATTATCTGGCCCAAAATGTCAGTAGTGCCAAGGCTGAGAAACTCTGCTCTATACCTTATCATGTTATCTCTGCCTAATTCCCGGTCCATGGTGTATGCTATTATGAAATGACCTGAACTATCCACGTTATCCCATTTCTCAGATACTTTCTCATTTTGTTCTTGGGTCCTACTAAAAATAAAACCAAACAGAGGTTGACCCTTGGCATAGTGCTTAAGTTCGTGCACTCCACTTTGGTGGCATGGGTTCATGGGTTAGGATCCCGGGCCCAGTCCTACATACCACTCATCAAGCCATGCTGTGGTGGCATCCCACATACAAAATAGAGGAAGATTGGCACAGATGTTAGCTTCAGGGCCAGTCTTCCTTACCAAAACAGTAATAATAATCATAATAATGATAAAAATAAAAATAAACAAAACAACATGAAACAAACTTTACCAGCATTTACAGTTATGCTTCATGATTTATCCATTCGTGAATTCCTTTTTTCAAAAACATACCTGTGTATCTCATTTACTAGGCCTGGCAATGTGCTAGATGTCAGGAAAACATAGTCTTTGATCTCTTAATATTCACATTTGTTCCCTAGCATGTAAGCTGAGAAAAAGTAGCTGAGCTAATACAGTTTTCTTCTGCATCTCACCTGTGGTTGCATCTGTGGGACTATGAATGCAAAGAGATATATGTACGTGTAGAAACATATGTAACCATGATGGTTTATGGGTATAAAACTTGCAATATCCAAAGTTTGTCTGTGTGTTCCCTTTATCCTTTTTCCAACTCTGTATTATTTACTTATTTTCCTTCCGTCAATATATCTTAGCTTAGCACGAACTCATTCCCCGTTTCCCATGCTATTTCCCACAGCCCTACCTAAGAATAACACAGCCTCACCTTGCTTTCCAAATGCCTCAAGAGGATGCACTTTGAAAACATCATCTGACATCTCTCTGGGTCCACACTTTCTTAGGCAAGGAGTAAGTATTTATATTGGTGTAGTAGCCCTGGTTCTGGTGGGATGGGGACTGTAGTCTACCTGGGTTTTTGGCATAGACTAAGTGATATTCACTGGGGAGTTCTCTTAAGAAACCTCCCTCCCTACTCTGGAATGATGGGACAAGAGTCATCTACTCATTTCTTTCCAACGAGACTCTGTATCTTTTCTGCTTTCCAAATTAAAAGCCTAAGCTCTTGCTTAACACCTGAGCTGTTAAGATGATTATCTGCCATCTTCTTCAATGACATGTTACATCAGTCTTCCCTGGCTCTTTTTGTTCTAGGTCATCTCTGTTATAGCTTAAATCTGATATGTCTGTAATTCCTTTGCCCTACTCCTCATGAAATATTTAGGTGAAAGACTAGATAAGGCAACAAAGACGTGAGGAGCCAAGATCCTGGAGAGAAGGAAGTTCAGTAAAGTGAGCCTAACTTCTTACTCATCATCACCCCACCAGTCATTTAATTATTATAGAAACAGGGAAAGAGGCTGATGATCAGGGCAAAGGGAAGTCGCTCAGACACAAGGAAACTTGCAGAGCTTAGCTCCAGACAAGAGAGTTTCAGCTGAGTCCATCCATCCACCATCCCAGCCTAGGCCCCAGTCCTATAAGTGAAGAGACTAGCACTGTAACACACCACCTGGAGCAGTCTCCAAGTTTGTTAAATCAATCTCATCCATCTGAGCTACCCCAACTGAGACTCTAGATTTTGTAGAGAAAATAAGAGCCTTCCCTGCTATGTTTTTTCTGAACTTCTGACTTACAGAATCTGTGAATGTAATAAAATATTTGATTTGTTGTTTTACACCATTAAGTTTTGGGGTTCCTTATACACAAAAATAAAAGAAAAGAGAGTGAAAATCTGCTAGCTTAAGTTAGGTTCCATCTTAATAACACCCCAAAAATGTGTTATTGGTTTGGCAACCGTGCAGAGAGTGAAAGATTGATGGGCCTTAAGGAGACTGAAGTGAGGGCAGGAAGAAAAGTGAGGAAGACAGAATTGAGAGCTGTAAGAAAGGGGATCATTTCAATACATGGAAAGAAATTTTGGCCCAACTGTTGTCTTCAGTAACATAGAAAACAGAAAATATTTATATAACGAACTGGTAGATTTCGCTAAAGAGATTTCCAGGCAGAATGTTGAAAGTGCCAAATGGTTTATTTTATCTATCTATAATAAAACTGGATAGACAGAGATGAGTTAAAAATGAGATTATTCAGTTTTCAACCAAAATTTCGAGGAGATATAAAGGAGCCAGGACTTGCTGGTTTCAAAAATCAAGCCGATTTTCATTCTCACCCTCTCCTCACTGCAAAACATTCTCAAAATAAGAGATGGCTGCAAGGCAAAGACCAAGTTAAGAATGTGACTATAAAACCTTTGTTAAGATCTCAAAGACTTAAGTTTCTCACACATCATTTCTGATAGATTAAAAAAGACTTCCAGGATCTTAAGTTTACACTTTATAAACTTTCTTTATTAATCTGTAAGGCTTCTAAGAATCTTAATGATATTACCCCTACAGCAACCTCACAGGTTTAAGGTAGAGAATGACTTATCTTGAATCCCTTGAATCCCCTTTAACTGTGGACTTTGTTTAACGGACTAGATTTGTAAATTTTTACACAAGGAACCGACAAAATTTTAAAGCAACTGTTTGTAACACCATTTGCAATCTCTCTGGAGCACATTATTTAATATACTGAAGAGAAGATATTTATGTTTTTATTAAAACTCTGCTTCCGCTGGAATGAGTACTATTGTATCTTTGAGACTTTGACATAGTTTAATTAGTAGCCACTAGAGAATCTCTTTTTCAAACTCTTTCTCCATACACTGAGACTACAGGACAAGAATTTTTCTTTGCTTCTTTATTTTCCCAAATAATCCATTCTTTTACCAACATGATAGAATTTGTATGATTTCTTCTTTCCAAATTACATTTCAAAGCCCCTGTTAAAAGCCTGGTTTGTTAGCCCTGACCTTATCTTATGTTCTTCACCACCTTACCTTGTCCATCAATCATCTCTCTCTCTCTCTCCCTCCCTCCCTGCCTTCTCCCTTTGCTCACTCACTGGTCCTTATAATATTGCTCCATGGAATGAAACTACTAATCTATTCATCCCTTTCCTTCTTTCTTTACATTATCCAATTTAAACTTCTTAAGATGGTCAGTTTGCCCTTGAAGTACTCTTTAAAGCCATCTCCTGCCACTCACTCTTCCCTTCACTCCAATCCAAGAACGTGGCACTTTATACCTTTCTTCAAATATTATCAGATAATTCTTATTCCCATTATTTTGCTTTTTGATTTACACAACCTGGAACACCCTTCACCAATGTTTTCAAAAGTCTTGTTCCCTCACTTCACTGAGTCACTCCTCAAATACCTCTGCCTGAAAGAAGTCTTCCCTGACTTTGTATTGAAACAGTCATCCTCCCACCTCTATTCCCTTAGCCTGCTAATTTTTCTTGATAACATTTATATCTACCTAAAACAATATTGCATTAATTTCTCTTTCTCTCATTTTTATAAGGATATTAGTTCCTTGAGGGGAGAGACCATGACTATCTTCTTCCTAGTTGTATACTCAGTAATTAGAGGAGTGTCTGAAATATAGTGATTGCAGATTAATGTATCTTTAACAAATAAATAATAAAGTAATTCCAAAAGGAGGAATCTGAACACATTGGAATACATTTCTTACTTCTTGTTCTCTCCTCAATGTGTTAACAGGCCACCTGTTTTCATAGATCAATGTAAACTAACCCTTTAAAGACATTTTTCTCACTCTCTTTTTAATTCTCTTGCATATCACAATATTAATCTCTCTCCATAATATGGTGTCCTCACCAAATTTCTGAGAAAAAAAGTATTTTATTTTTTCACATATCTCACTAGTGACAGGGCGAGTGCACAGGAGTTATTTGGAAAGTATTTGTTTCAAAAAATTTGTGTGATAAAACCACAACTGCCTGCAGAAAAAAGAGCATAACTTTAAGTGCATATATTTGGAAAGAAGCAATGCTGAAAATAAGGAGTCTGAGTACCCATTCTAACTAATCAGAAAAAAATGGCAGAAAAAATAGTAGGGGATTAAAGGAATAACAGACATAAATAATAAAGTAGAAGTAATAAAGTAGAAAAAAATAACGTAAAAAGACTCAACAAGGTTCAACATTAATATTCAGAAAAACTGCTAAAATTTGAAAACCATGAGCAATATAAATCCTGAAAAAGAGAAACAGAATAGATTCACAAACACATTACAAAATATAATAAAAGGTAATCATGTATAACTTTATTTCTATGAATTTGCTACTTGACATTGAACTACAAATTCTTAGGGAAACAATCTCACTAAAAAGACATGAGAATGAATGGAAATCTGCATGGTGCCTGTGTTTCTAAAACTCCCACAGTGAGCATCATGCCCAAAAATATTTGAAATATTTTCCCCACAGATCAGGAACAAATTAGAATAGGCAATTATTACCGCTTCTATTCCTAATTGTACCAGATGATTTAGTCCCTATAAAAAGACAAAAACAAATATATCAAAAATTGAGATGCATCACACACATCAGGATGGCTACTATAAAAAAAAAAAAGAAAGAGGGGCCAGGCTGCTGTTGTAGTGGTTGGGTTTGAGTGCTCTGCTTTGGCAGCTTGGGGTTAGTGGGTTGGGATCCTGGGCGTGGACGTGCGCACCACTTATCAAACCATGCTGTGGCAGACGTCCCACATAATAGAGAAAGATGGGCACAGGTGTTAGCTCAGGGTCAACCTCCCTCAACAAAAAGATGAGGATTGGCAACAGATGTTAGCTCAGGGCTAATCTTCCTCACAAAAAAAGAAAGAAAGAAAATAACAAATGTTAGCAAGGACATGAAGAAACGGGAACTCTTGTTCAGTGTTGGTGGGAACTTTAAATGGTACAGTCATTGGGGAAAACAGTATGGTGCTTCCTCAAAAAAATTAAAAATAAGATTCCGTATGATCCAGTAGTTCCACTTCTGGGTATATACCTAAAAGAACTGAAATCATAGTAATGAAGAGATATTTGTATGCCTGTCATCATAGTAATATTCTTCACAATAACTAAAACATAGAATCATCTCAAGTGTTCGTTACACCTCATCAACTCTGCCCCACTTAATTGGTTAGAATTGTCCCTAAATCCAACCCACACCCAAGAGAAGGGGATTACACAAGGACATCAATACCAAGAGATGGGGATGAATAGGAGCCATTTTTGAGGCTGCCTACCACAGACCAAAAGCGGAAACAATCCTAACGTTAACAGTAGAATAGATAGGTAAATTGTGGTATATATATTCACACTACACAATAACATACAACAACGGAAATAAGCAAACTATTCCTATACGCAATAACAGGGGTGGATCTCATAAACAGATTCGGATTTTAAAAAGCCAGATATAAACATGACCATGTTGTAATGCATTTATACAAAGTTAAAAACCAGGCAAAACTATTAGATAGTGATATTATCTTAGGATAATATCAAGATAGTGGTTATTTTTTGGTAATTAGGGATTGCAAAGTGGCATCTTAGTCTGTAATATCCAGAGAGACAGAACCAATAGGATATAGATAGATGAAGATAGACAGATGGATAGATAGATAGATGGATAGATGGATAGATAGACAGATGAAGATAGAAAGAAAGATAGAAATGATAAAGACAGACATAGATAAAGATAGAGACGGATAGAGATAGAGATAGATGGAGATAAAAACAGAGATTTACAATGAGGAATGGGCTTGCACAATTATGGAGGCCGAGAAATCTAAGATGTACAGTCAGCAAGCTGGAGACCCAAGGGAGCCAATGGTATAGTTCTAGTCCTAATCCAAAGGCCAGGGAACTGGGAAAGCTGATTAGATAAGTTCTAGCCTGAGCCTGAGAACCTGAGAACCAGGAGAGACAATGGTGTAAGTTCCTGTCTGAAACCAAATCTGAGTATGAAGGCAGAAGACTGATGTCCCAGTTCACAGTCAGGCAGAGAAAAAGAATTCTTTCTTACTTAGCCTGTTTGTTCATTCTGACATTCAACAGATTGCATGAGACCCACTCACGTTGGAGAGAGCAGTCTGCTTGACTCAGTCTACTGATTACAATGTTAATCTCATGCAGAAACACACTCACAGACACACCCAGAAATCATATTTCACCAAAGATCTGAGCACTATGTGACCCAGTCAAGTTGACACATTAAATTAAACATCACCCTGGGGTTTCTTGTTGCTAGCAAACTCTGTTTCTAGATTTGAGTCGTAGTTACATGGATTTTATCACTTTGTAGAAATTTATTGAAATGTTTTCTTGTGATTTGTACATTTCTTGTACCGATTCTGCCTTGATGTAATGTTTGGCATTATAAGAAATTCTATCCTTAGCCCTCCTCTCTTTCCTCTCCCTATTTTATTCTAGAAAAATTTGCACTCACAGTATGAAACAAACTTCACCTTCACGGGAAGTAGACAACCATATTAGGAAACAGGTGTAGCTAAAATGAAGTTTACAAAGGAGAGGTCACATTGTCACTTGATCATTAATCACACCTAGCATCATTAATTAGGGAACAACTGAACATTCTGTACATTCTAATGTGATTTAATGTAAAGTTCAGAGCACTGCTCATGGAGTAGTCTTAACAAAAATTGCTTAATCCGTATACAATAAAATACAGAATAAAATATGATATAACATAATATAATATAATGCATTGTAATACAATACAATATAATGTAATATATAAAATAGAGAACTACCTGGTGTTTTCAACAATTTCACACAGACATGCAAAGGCACACACAGAGACACATATGGTGGAGAACAGTGGTTATATTGCAAAAATACGTGTTTTATGGGTAAGTATATTGGAGCATTTAGAGGTGAAGTGTCATGATATCTCAAAATTTACCTTAAAATGTTTCTGTTAGAAATTACATATGTGTGTATGTGTGTGTGAAACATATGTGAGACAATATTAACAATTTTTGAACGTGGATATATAGGTGTTCTCTGCCCTATGTTTTCAACTTTTTGTATGTATGACAGATTTTTATAAAAAGTTTTTAAATGAAAAGCACTGTTAAAGATATTTATTTTTAAAAAAACATACTGAGCAAATGGAATAAGCAAAAATGTTAGTACACTGGTAGACCTGTATGAAACAACATAATTCGGGTCAACAATTATTAAAAGAAAGAGAGGGAATACATGAGAGTCAAGAATATTTATCCACCTCAAAATATAATTTCAAAATATTTGAAGGAAAAAATAATAGAAATAAAAGCATAATTGATACATCAAAATTCATCGTGAAAGGTTTAACCCAAATCTTTCAGAATAAAACTGTTCAAACACACAAAAGGAAGTAAAAGTAAAGTGGTACAAATAAAAAAAAAATGAAAAATGCACATTCTCTTTAAATACATATAGAATACTGTTGAATGATCATTTCTTAAAGTCACAATAACCTGCAAACACACACCCCCTCCATCAAACTACAAACATAAAACTATATACGACACAAGTTAGGGGAAGTTGTTAAGTTTAATAACATTGGAAATCAACAATAAAATCTAATTGCACTAACTCATTTGTCTGAGAATGAAATACACACTTGAAAAAATGATGGCTATTAATGAACACTTAATAACAACAATAAACAAACACATAGAGACAGAGATTGGATTGGTGGTTACCAGAGGGGAAGGGGGGAGGGAGGAGGGCGATAGAGATAGTTCAACACATGTGTGTGGTGATGGGTTGTAATTAGTATTTGGGTGGTGAGCATGATGTAATCTATGCAGAAATAGAAGTATAATGATGTACACCTGAAATTTATACAATGTTATAAACCAATGTTATTGCAATAAACAAAAAATTAAAAAAAATTAAAAAATAAAATTTAACAAGAAAAAAAATTAAAGGAAATTAGAATATATTTCAATTCAAACAAAAGCAAAAGCTCAAAATAGAAAAACTACCAGTATTCAATCAAATCAGGACTCAGGGGAAGATGTCAAGGCTTTAGTGTATATATTATAAGACAAATTGAGTAAACTGTGCTTTCAATTCATTAAATAAAAATAAATACGTAAAAATAAATTAGGAGAAAAATAATGAATATGAAAATTACCTTAAAGAAATATAAAATGAAAAATAATTAATCAGTGGAGTGAGATAATATACGCAAGATATTTTCAAAAATTAGGATCTCAGAAATATTTCTTCTCTGGCTTGCTTTCTTTCACTCATTTTTGTACAACTGATCTCTTTTGTCTTTCTAACACTCACTTGAAGCTCTAAAATGTCTATTCCTCACATTTATCCTTTCTCATCTGAGACCCTGACCTGAGCCTGAGGCTAAGTATCTCCTGTGAAAAGTGCCTTGAAGCTCTATAGCCAGCAGATCTCTAGATCAATTCACATTTTTATTTATTTTATTTTATTTTTTATTTTTTTATTTTTAAATTTTTTGTTTATTGCAGTAACATTGGTTTATAACATTGTATAAATTTCAAGTGTACATCATTATACTTCTATTTCTGCATAGATTACATCATGTTCACCACCCAAATACTAATTACAACCCATCACCACACACATGTGCCGAATTATCCCTTTCGCGGTCCTCCCTCCCCCCTTCCCCTCTGGTAACCACCAATCCAATCTTTGACCCTATGTGTTTGTTTATTGTTGTTATTATCTACTACTTAATGAAGGAAGTCATACGGTATTTGACCTTCTCCCTCTGACTTATTTCACTTTGCATAATACCCTCAATGTCCATCCATGTTGTCACAAATGGCTGGATTTCATCGTTTCTTATGGCTGAGTAGTATTCCATTGTGTATATATACCACAGCTTCTTTATCCATTCGTCCCTTGATGGGCACTTAGGTTGCTTCCAAGTCTTGGCTATTGTGAATAACGCTGCAATGAACACAGTGGTGTATGTATCTTTACGCATTGGTGTTTTCAAGTTCTTTGGGTAAATACCCAGCAGTGGAATAGCTGGATCATATGGTAGTTCTATCCTTGATTTTTTGTGGAATCTCCATACTGTTTTCCATAGTGGCTGCACCAGTTTGCACTCCCACCAGCAGTGTATGAGAGTTCCCTTCTCTCCGCATCTCAACAGCAAAAAAACTAACAACTCAATTAAAAAAAATGGGCCAACTCTCATTTTAGAGAAAGATTCCTTCAAGAGCCTCGAGGACTGAATTAGTCATTTAGGAAGAAGTTAATTCCTGTGTTTCTCAGATTATTCAGCTCAAGATTCCAGCAGTAAGTGCTGGTGACATTACAGTTCACCAGGTTCTGGGGCGCTCATCACGAGGCTCTGAGGAAGAGGAGCTTCATGCTCATCTGTACAGACTTTGTATCTAGGGGATGGATAACTGTTTTTGATGGAAGCACAAAATGTAAAGGATAAGGTACCTGATCTTCTCTCTTAAAAGAGACACACAAAGGAAAAGGTAAGGGATTTCTCTACTGTCAGGAGCTTCTCTTAGGGAGCAAAACTGCCAGATCTCTGTAACTGACAGAAAGAGTTAACCCAGGGCCAAGTATCTGAGAGTATCAATCCATATCTAGCCCATCCTTTAAGCTGTCAAAATAATTTTCTAAAATTCAAATCCGACTTTGTCTAATCTCTGCTTAAAGGGGACCTTTAGGTCTATGTCATCTACAGTGTACAGTTCAAACTTCTCAGCTTTGCACAGAAAGGCATCTATCCTTTGGTCAATGTCAGCATCTAAAAACTCACCCAGAATACTTCACCTTTGCATCTGTTTCTCCATCCATCAACATTGGAAAGTCCTTGAACTTGCAGTGTTGTTTCACATTTCCTGGTCCTGGGACACCCTTCTCCTGCCCAACCTCCCCTGTTCCTCATAACTGCCATTAGAATGCTTAGTGGCCTTTTTTTTGCATAGTTTCAGCTGAGAGGTCATAACTTTAAGGAATTATTTTCAGCTATTCCCTAATAAATCCTGCATAACCTGACACATAATCTCACCATTCTGTTTATCATTCTGTATTAATATATGTTATATGCCTCTTTCCATACTGGATTAGAAATTATTTTGGAGGAGGATGGTCAGAGGAGAAAAAATCTTATCCATCACTACGTAGACGTGCCTGTTCAATGACTAAGGCATAATATGCATTCAATCCATACTAGTCAATAGAAATGCCATCTACTTTTCCTCTCTATGAACATGTGAACACATACACACACTTACAAAAACACACACATACTCACACGAGTACACATATACACATAACACATACACAGAACACATATTTTTAAACTGTTAGAGCTATTTATTCAGAGAGAGAAAGACCAAGTAAAACCAGAGGAAAATGCAGAGACAAAAGCATTAATGGAGACATGTCTTGGATCTCTGGGACTTTTCTCTGAACATGATTGTGAAAGAATATGCATCTACCAATTCACTCTTACAATCCTTTTTATTTATCCATTTTATTTTCATCAGTTTATCTCACTTTCTCTCCCCACGTTCTTTGGTATCCCTTCTCTTCTCTCTAGCACCCCCCAGGCTGAGCTTTGTCTGCTTCCAAATTCCCTTCTAGCACCCACGTCCACATAGGTTCATTTGGAGTAGGCTCAGCTGCCTTACATAGTCTGAGAATCTTCTCTGAGAGTGAAACCATCAAGTGCTTCCAGAGCCTCCCAGCCTAAATTCTGCCAGTAACTGCCTGTCCTGTGTCACTGTTCTGGCCCTGAGGAGGGAAGATTTATGTGACAACTAGAACCACAGCTGGAGCCAAGGGAACAGGATGCTTCATGTCATCACTCCCTGAAACCTACCACAGGAAAAGAACAGAAATTGAGCGCAGACCCTAGTACTGTGGAGTGTTTGGACACAGGCCAGGATACAACAGTCCAGAAATGCCTTCCAGCTTCCCCGTTCCACCACACTAGCCTCAGCATTAGTCTCTACCAATCTATCCCCGTCTTTATCCTATTTCCTCCTAAGGTAACAACTTTGTCATTTGGAATTTTTAGTAACTGCACCAAGTCTGGTTTAACACACTTCCCTGTTGAGCAAACTCAAAATCAAAGAGGCATAAATTAAACTGTCAGCTCAACTTCTCATTTTTGGACGAAGCCCTTGTGGCTTCCCTGCGTCCAGCACAGAGGGTGATCTATTATTGCATGGTGTCTACGCATAGACGCCATGGACTATCTCTGCACAGCACTTCTTGCTCATATCCGGTCACCCAGGGAGTGACCTAATGGCTGCTTTCTCTAGGAGATCATTGAATCACAGCTGAATTGAAGTATCTTTGCTTTATAGTTTCCTCAGCATGCCACCAGTATGTTCTATTGCCTCTTCCTCTATTTCTCTGTCTTAACTGTATAAATGGCAGACAGGGTGTACATAAAGAGCATTTATTCAAGATCTTCTCCTTAAAAGTATCTTCCTCCAAAATCATTCAGCGTCTTCCCTCTATGAATGGAACAGCTAATGATTACACACCTTCCAAATCCCCAGAGGGAAAATCTTATTTCTATGAACGACTTCAGAACCAGCTATTATTATTTATTTTTTCCCATTGTAAGTATTTAAAGACAGTAGATTGTGTCTTTGTCTCTTCTATAGTTCAAAAAGTCACACATGAAACATTCAAGAAGTTACTATATAGAGACAAATATAGATATAGATATAGAGATATAGCTATAGAGATACATGTAGGTAGATTATGAATGTATTACATAAATATATAATTTATATAAATAAGCCAATAAATTAAATATATATTAATTTATGAATGTATAGGTCAAGACAAGATTCCATTATTTCCTTTTTCCTTTACTATCTAATTTCATGATATGCTTGCTTCCTTATGTGCATAGGGAAAATTATAGTACTGTTGAAGTAGGTTTAGGGTGAGCACTATATGAGTGTGTGTGTAAAATAACATATCAATATCTACCTCTATATATATACTGCATATAGACTACATTGATATTATGCTATATTCATGTGAGATATTATTATTATTTTAATAATCTTGGCTGCCACCTTATTGATTTATAATCTCTTAAAGAATATCAATGCTATTCTGCGTCTATTCAATTAATAAAATCACTGGAATATAGGAGAAAGATTATAATTTGAAGGGACCTTCTTTGGCTTAAATTACTACTTCCTACTGACAATGGAATTTGAATAAATCACTCAGCTTTTCCGAACATAAATATATTCATGTCCCAAGTGGAAAAAGTGCTATGTATTTTATAGCACTGTCTCAGGGATCCAGCAACATAAATGAAAGTACTTCTAAAATTAGATTTTTATACAAATTCCAATATCATCATCAATATTCTCATTATTACTCTTAAAGTCATAATTTCTTTTTACTTTGAAATTCACAAGTTTGAAATTTACAAATTGAAATCTACATGTTTCAATTTCTGGGTAAATAATATTATTGGTTTCAATATGCCCCTTTATCTTCTTGCTTTCTATTAGACTACACATAAGATAAATGTACTTTTTACAATGCAGGAAGCATGAATTCTAAGACAGATCTTCCAAGACTTCTGACTGCTTAGATATCTGTCTTGAGGAAAATCCTCAGGACTCTCTCCCTAATCTGCTTGGTCCTGACCCCATAGATTACAGGGTTGAGGGCTGGTGGAACAACCACATATAGGTTGGCCAAGAAAATGTGGATATATATGGGGATATTGTGGCCAAAACGGTGTGTTAAAAAAGAGAAAAATGCTGGTGTGAAAAAGGTTAAGATAACACCAATGTGGGAGACACAGGTGTTGAGAGCTTTGAATCGAGCCTCCCAGGAAGGCAAACAAAAGACAGCATGGAGAATTATGACATAGGAGAGAATAATAAGGAGTACATCCAACAACAAGAGAGAAATGTTGCCCAGGCCAAACATAATATTCACTTTGATGCTAGCACAGGCCAGATGGGCAATGCCCATGTGCTCACAGTAGGTATGAGGGATGATATGGTGCCCACAGAAGGGCAGCCTCAGGAGGAGAAACACCAGTGGAGCCACCATGCACAAGCTCCGCAGAATAGCGATGCCTGCAATGATGCTGATGATTTTGTTGGTGAGGATCATGGTGTACTGAAGGGGCTTACAAATGGCAATGTAGCGATCAAAGGCCATGGCCACCAACACAATGCTCTCCATGGCGGTGAAGAAGTGGATGAAGAACATCTGGGAAAGGCAGCTTTCAAAAGATATATCCCTGAGGCTGAACCAAAAGATTCCCAGCATTTTTGGGATGCTGGCTGTGGACAAGCCCAGGTCAATGGAGTCCAGCATGGCCAGGAAGTAGTACATGGGCCCATGGAGACTATGCTCAGTCTGGATCACAAACAGAACAGTAGCATTCCCCAGGAGTGCCACAAGATACACGAAGAAAAAGGGGAATCCAATCCAGATGTGCACATCTTCCAGCCCTGGGATGCCCAGTAAAAGGAATGAAGAAGGATGAAACTGGGTGGCATTGGGCATAGACATTTTTTCTGCTACAATTAGCTGTTGTGCATATCAGAAACAATGATTGACCACCCCCATTAGTGATTTCTTCTCCACTTCTCCCTTTGTCCAGATTCCTGGTAAAACACAAAGAACATTTTAATATTCCTTTGTTCCTATTGAGAAACGTGGTTAAATAATGATTTTAGTCGATATTATTGTATTATATACTTCAAAATTGCTAAGAGACTAAATCTTAAATGTTCTCATCACAAAAACAAAATCATAATCATGTGATGGGTTAGGGGCAATAGCTAAAATTATGATGGCTATCATACTGTAATATATAAATGTGTCAAATCAACATGTTGCACACCTTGAACGTATATAATGTTATATGTCAATTATATCTCTTGTTTTTTTAAATAAAGAAAAGAGATGAAATGCACTTCTCACTTTATTCTAGCCTCTCCTGAGCATCATATGGCACAAGGAATAGAACCAGTCTTGCTCTGCTGCCACTTTTCTTAATAAAAAGACAGATAGTGAGAAGAGAGGGCAGAAGCATTTTAGATATCCTAAATTTAGTTCCTACCAAGATTCTGTCCCAGCTCTCATATCTTTATGGATGTCTCCCTTAGAGTAACAAAGAAAGAGGAATTATCCAGTGATTTTTTTATAGCACTCATCCAGAATATGTGGGAATTCTGAACTTACTTATAGTAAATTAAAAATTGGAAGCAAAGAAGAGTGAAGTTCATTGCTGTACAAGTTGAGAAAGAATAGTTGTACAGAAAATACAGAATTGATTGAATGTGATGTGTGCAATTGTGCAGAAAGATTTGACTCAAATTTAAGAATACTTGTGATGGATGGAAACTAGACTTTTGGTGGTGAACGCGACACAATCTATACAAAAGTTGAAATATAATGATGTACACTTGAAATTTATATAATATTATAAACCAATGTGACCTGAGTAAAACAAATTTAACAACTGGTAAGACTCGGCTGTTGGGGGATGTCTGAGTTGAGAGGCACCTATCAGAGATAAATGCATATGAAGGCAAGCACAACCTATTTTAAATCCATGTCAAAACAAATGCCTTGCTAGCTGTGCCCATTTGAAACCTATGAAGAGTAGCAAACATGAGAGATAATTTGGGAAATTCTCTCAGGAAGTATATATACTATGTATATGCCTCTGCGTGTGTATGTGTGTGTGTGTATGTGTGTCGCTTTGTGTGTGTGTATGGGGTTGTGTAAACTTGGATTGCTAGAGCTGGGGAGGAGAAAATTGAAATTCTCAAGTTTGTAGTGTGAAACTATCAGAGATAGTTTTCTGTCTTTCATTAGTGGAGAATATACAAGGTAAGTGGAAAGGTACTCTTCACAATTTATTCCATCAAATATTTAAGAGATCCTCTATGTACCAGCATTTATAGGCAATTTGAAGACAAGTTTGAATGAAACTAGTCACACACTCACAAGGAGACCACTCAGCATAAGAGAGAGAAAATTCTAAAGGTGAAATTTGAAATTTGTATTACAAGTTCTATATTAGAATTATGCACAGAATGTTGTAGGTACAGAGGCAACTCAAGAAAAATTCCATGGAGGAGGTTAGGCTTATGCTAAGACTCACAGAACAATTCTTCAGCTGAAGAAGGAAATATGTTTTATTCTTTTTTTTTTTTTTTTGGTAAGGAAGGTCAGCCCTGAACTAACATCCATGCCAATTCTCCTCTTTTTGCTGAGGAAAACTGGCCCTGGGCTAACATCCGTGCCAATCTTCCTCCACTTTATGTGGGATGCCTCCACAGAATGGTCTGACAAGCAGTGCATTGGTGGGTGCCCGGGATCCAAACCTGGGCAGCCATCAACAGAGCGCGTGCACTTAACCGCTATGCCATGGGGCTGGCCCCCACGTTTTATTCTTGATGGACTGAAGATTGAAGAGCAAGGACAAAGTGAAAATAAAAGCACAGTGGCCAGTCAGGGCACAAAAAAAGAACCTGTGATCTTTTCAACGACCTTATCAAAAAGTCAGTAGATTGATGACCAGACTTTTGTCTAGTCTTTTGGTCAGTCTTAGTGACTCCATACCGCAGAAACTTACAAAATAAAATATCACTACATGTGATGAAATCCAGCCATTTGTGACAACATGGATGGACATTGAGGGCATGATGCAAAGTGAAATAAGTCAGAGGGAGAAGGTCAAATACCGTATGATTTCCTTCATTAAGTAGTAGATAATAACAACAATAAACAAACACATAGGGACAGAGATTGGATTGGTGGTTACCAGAGGGGAAGGGGGGAGGGAGGAGGGTGAAAGGGATAATTCGGTACATGTGTGTGGTGATGGGTTGTAATTAGTATTTTGGTGGTGAACATGATGTAATCTATGCAGAAACAGAAGTACAATGATGTACACCTGAAATTTTTACAATGTTATAAACCAATGTTATTGCAATAAACAAAAAATTAAACAAACAAACAAACAAAAATCACTACATGCCCCAAAAAATCACTGTATCCCATTTATTTATGTGGATTTTCTAGGAGTGCTTCTCTCCTCTTTGAAAATACCTCATTTCCAGTCCGTATACATTGATCAAAGCAAACAATCCTTAATCATTGTATAATGTATGCTGTCCTATTATTTCAATATATATTCATATATCTTCCAATCTCTGCTGGGTTCAGAAATAAGACTGAGTCCTGGCCCCTCCTTTGACTCCCTAACTGTAAGGTGTTACGTGGGATTATATCCACCTAACCAGCAGCCATTTCCTCAATGTGGCATCTTCTTACTCTACCCTATTCCACCAACATCCGCCACATCCCAAATTCCCACATTCCCATTTCCTGGAACTGATGAGCACAAGGAGAAGAGATAATGGACACTTTCTATCTCATCCTTGCCTAATCTTGCAGTTCCGTGGCCATCCTGCTTTTATGCAACCTTATTTCTTTTCTCAGATGCTTCATCACCCTAGCTCTAGGTCTTATTTTCCAGTAATCTATCTATCTATATATTTTCTATCTATAGATTTTCCAAATATATCCAATAACCTATCTATAGATTTTCCAAAATCTATCCCTTAGGGCCATACTTCATGATTCATTTATTCATGAATTCGTTAATTCAAAAACACTTATTGATCACCTATATTATACCTGACACAGCTATAGAAAATAGAGAAAACTAGTCCTTGCCCTCTTGCTATTCACACTTGTGTGTCTATATATAGGATCAGAAACAATAGATAAATTAACACAGGATATATTCGTGCATCTCCTTCCACATCAGCTTTCACCATTTAGTTTTGTGTGTGAGATTTTGCTTGGTCATAAGTTTACGTACATGTAGGTAAAAGTGCAGCCACAGGAGATTTTGAGTATGAGTCTGCATTCTCTCCTCATCTTGTTTTCACTACTTTCACTTTCCCTCCATCTCTTCATACTGTCTTGGCATAAGCTCTTTCCCCATTCCTTTTGCTATTTTTCACAGTCTAACCATGATATGACTTACCTTCATCTCTAAATCTGTAAGAAACACTCCTTGGCATCATCTTGGGGCATGCCATTTATTAAGCTGAATAGAAGGTATTTATACTTTTCTTACAACTTCACTTCCCCTGGGATGGGGACTAATAGTATCTTGGAGACTCGTTTCTAGAGAACTGTTCTTTTTGACCTGCCTGGCAGCTCCCAGGAAATTTTCTCTCACACAGTACATGTTTATTTGAACTGACCCAAAGCTGACTCACTGTGAACAACATTTTCCCCCGTGCTATTAGTCAAAAACAATCAACAGAAATTGTTTACCATTACAGATTCTTGAAGCAGGAATAACAGTTGGAGCTAACAAGAGACTGACCAAAAAACTTAAAGGGAAAAAATGGGGAATGAATTGACCACACAGATTTTTTCAAAGCTCTGAAATATTCCTAAGCTAGAAAGCCACACATATGTACACGATTATGTACATACCGAGGGAAGACCTGAGAAATCCCTAACCTGTCACCTCTGGTTGACCTTGAGGAAATAATATTAAAATTCAGAATGTGATTTATTCTACTAGAAAATATCTGGTGCATTCAAGAATTTGTTTCACACACACACAGACAGTGGGATTTTGTTTCTATGTTGCAAAATGTACATATTTTTTGATAAGAAAACTACAGAAAAATATAACTATGAATATAGATGAAAAATACTCAACAAAATACTAGCAAATCATATACAACAGCATATTAAAAGGATTACACACCATGACCAAGTGTGATTTATCCCAGTAAGGAAAGGGTGTTTCAAGACAAGATTATCAATCAATGCAATAAACATTAATGAAATGAAGAAAAAAAGAACATGATCCTCCCAATTTATGCACAAAGAGCATTTAACAAAACCTAACAGCTTTTCATGAAAAAACACTCAACAAAATAAGAAAACTTCTTCAAAATTATAAAGAGCATTTATGGAAAAAAACTAAAACTCATATCAGACTCAACGGTGAAAGACTGAAAGCTTTCTTCCCAGGATCACAGACAAGACAAAGATGCCTGCTCTCACCCCTGCTGTTTAACGTTGTAGTGGAAATTCAAGCCAGAGAAATTAGGCAAGAAAAAGTCATTCAAACTATAAAGGAAGGAGTAGACTATCTGTGATTGTAGATGGCACGATCTTATATACAGAAAATTTTAAAGAATCCACCAAAAAATCTATTAGAGCAAATAAATTAATTCATCAAAGTTGCACACCCACAAGATCAACATAAAGAAATCAGTTGCATTTCTGCATACTAACAATGAACAATCTGAAAAGGAAATTGAGAAAACAATTCCATTTATAATAGCATCAAAAATAATAAAATACTTAGGATAAATTTAAAAGGAAGTGCAAGATTTGTATACTAAAAGCTACAAAACACTGCTGAAAGAAATTAAAGATGCCCTAAATAAATGGAAAAACATCCTTTTTCCATAGATTAGAAGACTTAATATCGTAAAAATGGCAACTCTTCCCAAAGCGATCTATATATTCAATGCAACCCCTATCAAAATCCCAATGTCTTATTTTGCAGAAAAGGAAAAGCTGATCCTAAAATTCACATGGAATAACAAGGGACTCTGAATAACCAAAACAATCTTGAAAATGAAAAACAATGCTGGAGGACTAACACTTCCCTATTTCAAAACTTATTACAAAGCTACAGTGTTCAAAAAAGTATACTGGTGTAAGAATAGACATATAGATCAATGGAATAAGATTTTGAGTTGAGAAATAAACCCATACGTTTATGGTCAATTGATTTTTGACAAGGATGCCATGACTGTTCAATGGGGGAAAGAGTATTATCCTTAAAATGGTACTGGGACAACTGGATATCCACATAAAAAGAATAAAATTGGACCTTTAATTCACACCATATACAAAAAAATAACTCAAAATGGAAGAAATATCTAAATATGTTAACAAAAAAAATAAAACTCTTAGAATAAAACATAGGGGTAAAACTTCATGACCTCAAATGTGGCAATGATTTCTTATATTGGACAGTAGAAGCAAAGCAACAAAAGAAAAAATAGATAAATTGAATTTCAACTGAATTTAAAACTTTGTGAAACAAATGACACTATCAAGAGAGTGTAAAAACCCATAGAGTGGGAGATATAATTTGAAAATCATATATCTGATAAGGGGTCTCATATCCAGAATGTGTAAAGAAATCTTACAATTCAACAATGTAAAGACAAACAACTCAATCAAAAAATTGATGGCAAAGAACTTGAATAGACATTTCTTTAAAGATGTACAAAAGGCCAAGGTACTGGGTCAAAAACACTCAACATCGTTAATCATTAGAGAAATGCAAATCAAAAACTCAATTAGACATCACTTAGCACCCTCTAGAATGGCTGTAATAGAAAAAAAGGAAAATATCAAGTATTAGAGAGATTGTGGAGAAATGAGAACCCTCACATATTGCTGTTGGGAATGTAAATTGACGCAGCCACTGTGGATAGCAGCTTGGCACATCCTCAGAAACTTAAGCATAGAATTACTGCATGACTCAAAAATTCCACTTCTTAGTATGTATAACTAAAAGAATTGGTAACTGATGTTCAAACAAATTTTGTACAAGAATGTTCATAGCATCACTATTGACAATAGACAAAGTATGGAAACAACCCAAATGTCAACCAACTGACAAATATATAAAGAAAAATGGTATAACCATACAATGGAATATTGTTTAGCCATAAAAAGGAATGAAGTACTGATATATGCTACAACATGGATGCAACTTAAAAACATTATGTTAAGTGAAAGAAGTTAGGCACAAAAGGCCACATATATATGATTCCTCATCAGGAATAAATTCATGGAGAAAATTCATAGAGGCAGAAAGAAATTAGTGGTTTCCAGGGAGAAAGGGAAGAAGGGAGAGTGACTGCTTAATGGGTACAGTATTTCCTCTTGGAGGGATGAAAATTTTATGGAACTAGATAGTGGTAATAGTTGTACAATATTGTGAATATAAGTGTCACTGAATTGTAAACTTTAAAATGGTTAAGATGGTAAAATTTATGTTATGTGTATTTTACAACAATTAAAAAAAAAAGAATTGTTAGTTATACAGGTTGTCCAACGGAGCCCGAAGGATTAGTCCAAGCAATTTATACATTGAAAGAGAGAAGGATAAGAAAGAAGGAAGGAGAGAAAAATATAAAATGTGACTTGTCGTAAATATTGTGTGAAATAACAAGAACTGACAATTGACCAGGTGGCAGGCAGCAAGGTTCACTGAGATTTCCCTAAAGCTTCTCTCCAACTGGTGTACTGACCAAAGGGAATTACTATTCATGTCAATCTCAATGTCTCAGACTCTCTGGCACCTGGAGACTTCACTACAAACTGTGCCCCACTCCCCCAACACACACACACACAAAGACATTTTGTTAACACCTGTTAAGGTGTATCGAGGCTCTGTTCTAAACCATATATATATATATATATATATATATATATATATATAAATTTCAATAACTGAATTCACAGTTGCTACATGACTCCCTAAGATGGAAGATAGGGAACTTGTTAAGTGCTTGTGAGGGGTGAGTCTGTGTAATTTGTGCTTAAGATTGGAATTTGGCTTCACAGAAATTGAGTTAAGATCTAGAGTATTGGGGTAGGGAATAAAATGGCACAGATCAGTGGTCTGGGGAGAGGTAAGAAGAGGACTAACATGGGAAGAAGTTGGAGAGAAAATATCCGCTGGGCATCTACAATATTTCAGGCATATATAATCTCATTTTTACCACCTAATAATAAAATGAGGTAGATAGCATTATGCTTATCTCTGGATGAAGACGAAACACAGGACATGATGCGACTTACCTAAAGCCACAAGACCAGTAAGAACAGAATCAAGGCTTCATTCCATGCCACAATGCCAGTAATATTAAAACTGTATGCTTTTGCTTCTTTTTCCTACTCTTACTTCCTTGATAATGAATGAGACACAAAGTGAAAGAAAACCATAGTGGGCAAATAGGGATAGAGTAATGAGCTTGAACTCCCTTATACTTAGACTGAATGCACATATACCCTGATATAAAAAGGGATACAATATGGTGATAAGCTGGCTTCATATTTTAAAGGGATTAAACTTAATTATTGGGAGATCTGAATTTATGATTGATACCATGACCCAAGATGAAACATGAGGTGAAAAGCATAGCTACAGCAATAGTGAAAAATATCTTTGGAACTAAATGAGTAGATGTATAGTAAAGAATTTGCCCTTGCTCAGAGAGAGGTCTGGCCTTTGTTCTTGGCTTCTAGGAAGTAATCCATACCATATCTGACACGAATATCTTTGTTTAAGGCGGGGGCTGGTCAAACCAAATCTTAGTGTGGGAGCTGAAGCTAACAGTATAACTTATGGTTGGGGCTTTGTGTTATGTGGCATCAGTCAATATGGGGACTGAGTTCTACCACGTGTACAGTCAATCAATCAATTATGTATACATAATGAAGTCCCAATAATACTCTGGTCACTGAAGCTCAGGTGAGCTTCCTTGGTTGGCAGTATGACTCCATGCATATTGTCACATATTAATGCCAGGAAGGTAACTCACCCTGACATGGAGTCACATTGGAGAGGATAATAGATGCTTGACATTTGGAAACCTCACAATCTGCTCTCAGCATTTATTCCTTTGTCTGATTTTAATCTTCCCCAAAATAAACTACAACAATGAGTATAATAGTTTTCAGTGACTTCTGTGAGTCCTTCTAGTAAATTATTGAACCTAGGCGTAGTTTGGGAAACTCTCAGAACTTGCAGTTGATGTCAGAAGTGAGGACAGTCTCAGGATCTGTGCCCTCAAACTTTGCAGTTTGGCAGGCTCCAGGCAGCAGATCAGATCTGATGTCACATTTCTCTCAACAGTACAGAAGTCAATAGGTTCTTGTAAAAGAACTTCATATGGGGAAGAAACTTCACAGATTATCATTCCCCCTTGCCAACTTATCCTAAATTCCTACTTGGGGATACCCTAATTTTAGATATCTGTACCCTAAGAATTGTGTGAATCTGCTTCTTAGACTCTGTTCCACTGTCTCTTTTTCTACCCTTTTCTTGCCAATAACACCGTCATAATCTTCATAGCTTTATAGGATGTATCAATATCTGATAGTGTAAATCTGTCAGATTTATTCTTCTTTGAGGTAGGTTTGGCTATTCTAGGTCCTTTTATTCTTCCCCATCCCTTATTTTTCATCTTTCTCCTTCCATTCACTACTTCCACTAACAAGTTTGCAAAGAGAGGTCCAGATCAGTCTCACAAAGGCTAATTTCAAACTAATTTCAAATCCTGATCATGCTGTTTATTA
Source organism: Ceratotherium simum simum (assembly GCF_057802395.1). Taxonomy (NCBI): domain Eukaryota; kingdom Metazoa; phylum Chordata; class Mammalia; order Perissodactyla; family Rhinocerotidae; genus Ceratotherium; species Ceratotherium simum. The sequence goes on from NC_141906.1 coordinate 24,295,716, forward strand.
GATTTGTAAGCAATGGGAAGTTATATAACATCAAACCTTTCTCTTCCATAAACAAGATACCATCAGAATTTGTGCCACAGAACTGCGGGGAGAACTAAATGAGATAATATATGAAAATAATAATAAGAATTATGTCTGAAAAATAGTAGGTGCGTAATTAATGATAGCTATTGCTGTTGTGGTGGTTACTATTATTATCAATTTTAATATATCCTAATAGCATTTATTTCTTAAGGAAGAGGACCGTTAATACATTTACTAATCTGAACCCATAATTTTAAGAGAGACACAGTGTTAGCTTCCTTTTGGCACCTCAACCTCTCACACTTATGGTGCAGATGAGGAGTGATGCTAGGATTATTTATGAGGAGCTAAAAAAGGGAAAAGAATCAAAGGCCTTTAGAGAAACTTATTCCTAATATCAATCCTTTGTTTCAGGATTTTTAAAAAAACTTTTGTAGATCTCAGTTAACTGTGTATGGATTATCCAATGGGAACCAGCAACAACTTTTAAAAATGGTGCCACCATCAGCCTGCAGAAGAATGTCTTCTCCCAGTGTCACTGAGTCCCATCCTTCTTCGTTTCTGTTGCTGGGGATTCCAGGCTTGGAAGTTACTCAAATCTGGCATGGGTTTCCCTTCTGTGTCATGTATCTGATTGCTCTTGTTGGAAATATTATCACCCTATCTGTTATCTGGACTGATCATAGCCTGCACCAACCCATGTTCTAGTTTCTGGCCATGCTGTCTGTGATTGACCTAAGTCTCTCTACTGCTACCATCCCCAAGATGCTAGGTATCTTCTGGTTCAGCCTTCAGGAACTGTGCTTTGGGTTCTGTGTTGCTCCAGTTTTTTTTTTAATCAATTTTTTTCACATTCATGGAGAGCATTGTACTTCTTGCCATGGGTTTTGATTATTCTGTGGCTATTTGCAACCCCCTCAGGTACAGCATGATCCTCACCAATGGTCATTGGTATGATTGCTGTGGTGGTAGTTCTAACAAGCTTATGCATGATTGTTCCCATCATTTTTCTCCTCCTGAGGCTGCCTTACTGTGGACATAGACTCATCCGTCATACCTATTGTGAGCACATGGGAGTGGCAAGTCTGGCTTGTGCCAGCATTAGTGCTAATGTCTACTATGGTCTTGGGAATATTTCTATCTTTATGGATGCGTTTCTTATCATTATCTCCTATGCTGGGGTCTTATACACCGTCTTCCACCTCCCTTCCCAAAATGCCCACCTGAAGGCTCTAAATACCTGTAGCTCCCATATTTGTGTCATCTTAGCCTTTTTGGTCCAGCTCTCTTCTTCCTCACTCATCGTTTTGGTCATGGCATTCCCCAGTTTATCCATATCCTCCTGGCTAATCTCTGTGTAGTCATCACCCCTGCCCTCAACCCAGTCATTTATGGGATCAGGACCAAGCAGATCCAGGAGCAGCTACAGAGTCTCCTTGTTAAAAGAAGATTGAATGAGAGGTAATTCATTCAGATTATGAAGGTATAAAGTCTAAGACTGAAAATTATGGTAAAATTAATAAAGAAATTTCTTTCACCAAAATTGATTGTCAATTATTTATATACAATATATATTATACATATTATATCAAAAAGAAATATTGGGGCCAGCCCTGTGGCTTAGCGGTTAAGTGCGCACGCTCCACTGCTGGTGGCCCGGGTTCAGATCCCGGGCGCGCACTGACGCACCCTTTCTCCAGCCATGCTGGGGGTGTGTCCCACATGCAGCAACTAGAAGGATGTGCAACTATGACATACAACTATCTACTGGGGCTTTGGGGGAAAAATAAATAAATAAAATTTAAAAAAAAAGAAATATTGGCTGTAACTGTTGGAGACATGTATGTTTGTGGGTGTCTGAATGTGTACTTGCAATGATATCCTCCATTGACCGCTGACATAGAATATGCCGTAGGAGAGTAAATTTCAAGGAGGAGAACTTGATTCACTGAAGGAAGAATTTTCTGTTAAAAATTTACAGTGTTCTAGATCTTTCTCAGGTAGTAATAAGATTTCTTTCATAGAAATATTAAATTAGATCACATGGCCAATGACAATTGTTCAGTGAAATGCAAAAAGTTTCTATAAATAATAAAGTACTGTCTAAAAATAAATAGTATATTTTTATTAAAGTGAATACAAGGAAAGGATGCCTACACATTAGCAAAGCAAATTAGACTAGATGTTTTTGGTGCTTTTTTTTTCCCTTTCGGTGTTCTCAAGTTTCTGATTCTATGAAGTTCTTCATAAGTCTAATCCCCATATTGCACACTGTCATTCTTCAACCGCTAAATTTAATACTATGTCATCTGTGATGACCCTTCTTTCTTGGGGTTTAAAAATGCTTGTGGAATGAATGAAAATTATCATAGGAAATATTTTTTAACAACTAAAAAGCAATTTAGTTAAAAATACAGAGATCATAAAAAGATATAATATTACTTATCAATTTGAATCATATTTTGGAAAGATTAAAAGGATGAATTTAGTGGCCTGAAGTTTAATAATTAAAAAACTGAGTAGCACTGAAGTCTATTACTGGTAAGTAAGATGATTATGTGAGATTTTAGAAAGTCTTATCTCACACTAGGTGAGGTACACAATTAATGAAGCACAAAGTTAATTTCAGATGACTTTATGACTCAAGGAGAACTGGAATTTGGATACTGGTAATGCAAGTAAAGAGGAGACATCAAATGTGAGACACAAGAGAGAGGCAGGAGGTATCGCAGCAGCAACAGACAGCAAGGAGGAATACTTATTCATTTTGCTTAGTGGTTTTTAACTAGAGGACAATGGTTGAGGTTTGATATATCTAAGAAGAAAAAAGAAAATTATTCATGAACTTTAAAAATGCAAATATAGGAAAAGGAATAGGAACAGAAATTGGATTGCAAAGAACCTTAGAAATTTTGTTATGTAAACAAGTGAATACAACAGGGATATACAAAATGGAGGAAGTAGGAATAAGCAATGCATTCATGGTTTTCACAAATGACAATTGAAAAGAAAGAATGGTAATTTAAAGCAAAGGAAATTTTAAAGGCTTGATTGACCTAAGTAGAATATTATTCAAGTAGAGATAAGGTCAAATTTGACTTTGGAAGTTATCACAGCAATCAATTCACCCAATTCTATGACATTCCTTTTCCTTCTAATATACTAAATCAACATTTTTAAAATACATTATTAATGGCGATAATTCCATTTCAGTGAGAAGAGTTAATATTGAGGTAACAGTAGAAGAAGAACAATAAGAACTAACATGTCCACAAGTTTTTATGATCACTAACATAATTTCACATAAATTATCTAGTTTCATATTCTGTATCCTTTAAAACAATGAAGTGCAATACCAACTTGATTTAGCCATTTTATGGCACTTTACTAGATATTTGTTGTAAAATTCTGCCTAGATTTCTATGTCAAGATATTTTTTGAGCACAAGTATTTATTTCTGATCTTTCTCAAAAGGATGTTGAAATTAATGACAAACTGTAGATAAAATAATAAATATATAACATAATTAGGAAATATAATATATGTCATCAACAGACCAGATATTTTCAAAAAAATTCAAGAAAAGAGAAGGAAGCTGGATGGAAAAATTGGATAATATAAACTAACACTTAAAACAAGGGAAATTTAAGCCTTCCAGAGTAATGAGGGCTATTTTTTCTGAAAGAGCACAGAATTATTTCCAAAATCAGTGCCAACCACTATAGTGAGCAGAGCAGATCCTGAGGTTATCACCAGGATACTACATGTGCACCCATATTCATAGAATAAATAGACCAATAATCCTTCCCCCACATTTGGTACACAGAGATGTAAACTGGACTGATTGCTACTTCTATCCTGCAGGAAAACCTAATCTGACTGGATTTAGAATTCTCAAATGTAATAATAGATGCTAAAAAAAAGTCTTTATGACCTGAGAAAAAGGATTTTACACTTATAAATCAATACTCATTTAATCTATTTTTCGTATTCAAGAGCAAAATGAAGACATATTCATAAATATGACTAATATTTTAAATGAATCTTTTTCAAAAGGGGGAAAACATTTTTAAAATATACTCTTGCAAAACCAAAAAAAAGAAGCATTAAAAAACAGTATTTTATGGTATTAAAAACATAATTTATGTGCAAAGGAGAGCAATGAAAGATATAGTTAAATTAAAACAATTGTCAATAACTTAATTATAATAATAGAATTTTTAGGAGAGATTACTTCACGGACTGCCACTTCTAGTAAAGATAAACTAGTTATTTCCAATGGGAAAAAAAGAAACTAGAAAAAATGGACAGAATCTTTTATAGTGATGGTAGCAATACTGATAGCCTGAAAGTATTCTTACAAGTTGTCCTTCATAAAACTCAGCATTCAGTGAAAATAACCATGTATAAAAAAGACAAAAAATAACAAAATAAACAAGCAAACAAAAGAGGAAATATTCAAAATAAAACTAGATAGTTGGAATACAAAAATAACGATGATTATTATACAAAACAAACTGGATGACAAGATAAAGAAATTCAGCCATGAACTGGAAACTAATAAAAATCAACTGGAGGGCTGGCTCCATGGCTTAGCGGTTAAGTGCGCGCGCTCTGATGCTGGCGGCCCGGGGTTCGGATCCCGGGCACGCCCCAAGGCACCACTTCTCCGTCCAACGCGAGGCCGAGTCCCACGTACAGCAACTAGAAGGATGTGAACCTATGACATACAACTATCTACTGGGGCTTTGGGGGGAAAAAATGAATAAATAAAATCTTTAAAAAAAAAAAAAGTCAACTGGAGAGGAGTGACATCAGCAAGATAGTGGAATAATTGGTGTCCAGTCTATATCCTCCCACAGAAACAAATATTTGGCAGCCATCCATGAACAAAAATGCCTTTGTGGGAGCTTTGGGATCTAGGTAGGAGGTTGTAAAACCAGGTAGAACCCCTGACCCAAGAGGGCTACTTTGAGAAGGCAAGTACACACACGAATGGCAGGGCTGCTGACCATGGTCCTGGCTGCATACTGGAATCAGCCCTGGCCCCTGTGAACTCAATTCCAGTCCCACTTGTATGTGGTCCTGCCACCAGCAACTTCTACCAAGGGATCCAGGAGGAGCCATGCCGGTCTGTGACTCGTTTAATAGGCACGCCAACCTCATACCTGATTGTGATCCCTGCAGCCGTCCCATGACCTAATTTCAGTCCCATTCTATCACAGACCAGAGACAGTTCTGCCCAAATAGAGACCAGCCCAGTGACTCCAGGTGAGCACACTCAGGAACTGGAAGCCACACCCATCCGCAACCCTGGTAACCGACCTGCCAACTGTGGACCTGACTGCAGACCAGGTAAGGGCCAATAGTGCCAGCTCTACCAACCGTGATCTCAGAGGTAGTTCCATCAGTTCAGGAACCCTGCAGGAGAAGAACTTTACCTGCCAAAAACAATCTAATAGGAGTGTCTGTTCCTTCAAATGCACATACCAACTCAAGGCTATATGGAGCACAAAAAATCAGACAAACATGACACCAACAAAGGTAACTAATAAAGCTCCAATAACTGATCCTAAAGAAATGGAGATCCACAAACTATTTGACAACGAGTTCAAAATAATCATCTTAAAGAGGCTCAATGTTCTACAAGAGAAAACAGATACACAATTAAATGTAATCAGGAGAACAATACATGAGCAAAACTAGAAGCCTAACAAAGGAATAGATACTATAAAAATGAACCAAAAAGAAGTCTTGGAGCTGAAGAATATACTCACTGGATTGAAAAATTCAATAGAGATAAAGAAAATCCAGTCTACATATACAATGGAATATTATTCAGCCTGAAAAGAAGGAAATCCCGCCATTGCAAAAACATGGATGAAACTGAGGACATCACGCTAAGTGAAATAAGCCAGTCACATAAAGATAAATATTGCATGATCTCAGTTTTATGTGGAATCTTTAAAAAAAATAAAAAAGCCAAATTTGTAGTAACAGAGAGTAGAATGGTGGTTACCAGAGGCTGGGGCATGGGAGAAAAGGGAAGATGAAAAAATTAAAAGTAGAATGGTAGTTGCCAGGGGATGGAGGGAGGGGATCATGGGGAATTATCGTTTAATGGGTACAGAATTTCAGTTTTTGCAAAATGAAAAAGATCTGGAGATGGATGGTGGTTATGGTTGTACAACAATATAAATGTACTTTATATTACTGAACTGTACACTTAAAAATAGTTAACATAGTAAATTTTATGATATGTGTATTCCACCACAATAAAAAAACATGGAAAAAATGAGAAAGGTAGGAAGCACCAAACCGATGCAAAAAAAAAAAAAATCTTCATGTTATAATAGCAGGACACACTGATATGCAAATACAGGAACCATAGAAATCACACCTGGACAGTTCATACAGAAGACCATCATGGAGGACATGGTAATTGAAGGAGAGTTGAAGGAAAGTGGAAATGAGAAGTAGTTATTTCAACAGCAATGCACCAAGAGGAACAGAGCTGAATGCCCTTATCATTGTTAGTGTTCAGTGTAAAAGGAAGTCCTGACCAATACAAGTCAAGAGACAAGAAGAGTTTTAAGAACCAAAATAAAAATGGTTAAACTATCATTATTTCTATATGATATAATCATTAAAAATAATAAACAAATTTTTAGAATTAGTTATTTAGTAAGATGTTCAGTATAAGATACTAGCAAAAATCATCTAAAAGTATTAAAAATTAACATAATATTTATAATAAAAATGTATTAATATGTATAAATTGGCATCATAACTAAGGTACATGACCTTTAAGAATACTATTTTAAAATTATGTTTAAAGTATTTAAGTGAAGGTCTGATTAAATGTAGAGATACACCATGTACATGGAAAGGACACATGAACATTTAAAAAATGTCAGTGCTCCCCAAATTAATTGACAAATTCCATGCAACTTCAAGAAACATTCCAGCAAGACTGTCAGAGGAACATTTGTTCCTGTTACTCTAAAATGTATATAGAAGGTGAAAGTTTTGCCAAATGGAAGAGAGTTTTTAAAAAGATTCAAGTCACATCTTACCAGATAATAAAACATACTACAAACCCATAGTATATAAAATGGTTGTGCCTAGTGTAAAGGCATGGGATATAATAAAGAGATTATAACAGACCCATATATATAAGATAAATTGATATAGAATAATATCATTTATTTATATGAAATCTTAACACACACATAGAGAAACATAGATGAAAAATGCACAACAGATTGTTTACACCAGTTACTACTAATGGATGAGATTTTTCCGGACTTTAAATAACATACAATATCATATCATTTAACTGTTAGAATGTCAATGTATTGTTTCTTAATCAGAGGAAAAATGAAAAACTGCTATTGATTGGGCTGTATTGTTTAGAGTGAGAGATCGAAGGATGAGTATTAGATTAGTAAGAAAAACATATCAGTGTTTATAAGTAGAAAATTAATGTAAGAAGTCAATGAATTTGGGGATACATTTAAAGGTCACCAGTTAGGAACTTGTGGAGAAACAGTAAAAATGAGGATGGGAGGAGTGGGAATTTCAAAGCAGTCCTTTCATTTTTTTTTTAAATTTTTTATTTATTGCTGTAACATTGGTTTATAACATTGTATAAATTTCAGGTGTACATCATTATACTTCTGTTTCTGCATAGATTACCTCATGTTCACCACCAAAATACTAATTACAACCCATCACCACACACATGTGCCGAATTATCCCTTTCGCCCTCCCCCCTCCCCACTTCCCCTCTGGTAACCACCAATCCAATCTCTGTCTCTATGTGTTTGTTTATTGTTGTTATTATCTACTACTTCATGAAGGAAATCATACGGTATTTGACCTTCTCCCTCTGACTTATGTCGCTTTGCATAAGACCCGAAATGTCCATCCATGTTGTCACAAATGGCTGGATTTCATTGTTTCTTATGGCTGAGTAGTATTCCATTGTGTATATATACCACATCTTTCATTTTTTATTGGCTTGATTGTAGCATCCCTTTTGAAATTTCAGTTTTGGTCATCAGTCTGTTCCGGTGTTATCTTTGCACAGCCCTGTTGAGTTTCAGGTGCATGCCTCCCAGCACGAGTGAATAGAGCTGTGTCACTAAGTCCCCAGCAGAAAAAGCTCATGCCCTGCTTCACTACTGAGCTGTTATCTCTTTGTTCTCCTCATGGTATCCATCACGGATGGGCCCCATCCTCCTGTGCAATATAAAGGGACGGGAAGCTTCATCTAAGCAGCAGACTGCTACAATTACACCCATCCCAAACAAATTCATAAAGGGCACCAGGAGACTATGTTTCTGCTCATTTTCTAAAGTAAGGTAGCTTCCAGGCAATGATGCCTGCAGGTGGATCAGACGAGACGACAAGAAAATTAAATAAGTTATTACCTAACTAAATTATTTGTCTAAAATCAGTGGGAGATAATACAGGCTAAAACTTCATGTTTCAAATTATATCTCTGTTGAACATATTGTCTGAAGTCTAAACCTCTCTCAGACTCCTCTCAGATTTATCCTTAATTTAAGTAATTGTATTCTATGTAGTTCCTCTTATAATGATTAATTACTTCATTTATATGCATTTACTTTTCATCAGAATGTCATTTGCATGCAATGGGAATCCCATTGCTGAGAAAACTGGAAATGATTGAGTACTTAGTTCAGCCTGTACTCAAAACTTAACTTCTCTTGTTTAACTCCCAATATTTTATTTATCTCATTTTTGTGGTTAATCCACATCTAAAATATAGATTTGAAACATCCTGCTTTCTGACTATCACTTTCTAACTTCAGGCTCAAATTTTCAAGTATCCTTAGTACTGTCCCAACTGTTGGACATCAAGACTACCAAGCCATTGACAGAATTCCCTTCATACTATTACTTATTTCTCTCTTGTCTTGAATTTATTCCTTGTATAGCTTAGATTCTATGGCCCATCACTTAATTACTCTCTTGGAAATAATCTAACCTCCTTTGTTCTCTCCCTCCATTGTAGTTGCCTGAAAAAACCCAAACTCTGTTTAAATCTAAATATCTATCTCCTCTGTGAAAGACTGAAACTTGTTAGGAAAAAAATCCCATAAATAAGCTTGCTGATTTCATGTTAAATTTATCATCACAAACTTCAAATGTAGACTCAATGATACCCAGAAATCTTACTATGTGATGCCGTTACAGAATATCCACCAAGTTGTCCATATCCACCAACTTGCCATATCCACCAAGTTGTCCAAGACAGACTCCTAAGAATCGTATTTGATTTCTGCACTGAATACCTCATTTCTAATTCATCGGTATATCTACTTGACTATTCTTCCAAAATTTGTCCACTCATATTCATTTCCTCTGCCACCAGTCTGATCCAGGCCACCACCGTCTCTTGCTTGGACCATGTAATAGCCTTCTGACTGGCTCCTAAGCTTCGTTTTCTTTCTTATTCATACCTCTTTTAGTTGAGGCTTTTTTGATCCACTTATCTAAAGTACTGTGCCCATGGTAATGCTCTGTGATGGCATATGACAGGATTTTGTATATTTTCTTTTGTATAATTACCAAAGCTTTCTGCATTAGTTTGTTTTATATTTTTCTGTGCGTGATCAAAAGAATGAAATTAAAAATATACTTAATTAAAAGTAGATAATATATGCATCTGGTTCAAAAATTTAAAAGTTAAATAAGGTATTCAGTAAAAGTAATTCATTCTCTGTATCAGTTAATATTATTTCTGACTGCATCTAATAGTAAATTCAAACAATGATGAATTTAACAAATCAGAAATTTTTTTTTCCTTCCATGTAAGAGTTTCAAAGGTGGATATCCGGGGCCGGAACCGGAACTTCACCAGTTTATCTGCTTTACCATGCTTAAAATCTGACTTTCATCCTCCAAGTTGCTGATAGTTCAAGGCGGTGGCTAGAAATTCAAGCATCAATCCTATGTCTGTTCCTTGAGGAAGGAGTGAGGGCAAACGACCTTCCTTTCTCAGCTGAGTTAGTTCACATTAAAAGGTCTTCTGAAACCTTACCACATGACATCTACTATCATTTGGAATCTAGGAGATATGGTGTATTGGCAGTATACATGAGTATCCAAATAAAATCATGTTTTTTGTTCCTAAGGAAGAATGTGGGGCTTTGGGTAAGCAACTAGCAATCTCTAACATATCATTCTATTCCTGTCTGCCAGGCACACATTTATCTTTCCTGGAAGCAATACTCTTACAGCTTTCTTACGTACCCTTCCAGAGGTAATTGGATTATATCTAAGAATATACATAACAAAATGTATATATATACTCTTATTTCTATGTATTCTTTGTATAGGATTACAAAATTATTCTGTGTAGCATTCTATGAACTCTTTTTGCCTCTTGCTTTTTTGCTAAATGATATACCTTAGAAATTATTCAAATGAGTATATTTAGAGATGCCTAATTTCTTCTAAGAACCACATAATTAGAAGGAACTCTTGGTGAAGACAAGAACCGTGTTTGCCTTATTCACCATCGTATACACTGTCTCTCACAGTTTTTGGAGCATAGTGGGTACTCTGTAAATATTTGCTTAATGGATGGGTCACACAAATAGCAAATGCCAGAGCTAGGATTCAATCTGCTTGTGATTTGAACGATTTTATTCCCATGATCTTATCCACAACATTGATGTGTTAAGTTAGGTTGACAGATTTCTTTATATTGTGATCTCTTTGCATTTTTTAGGAGATAAATATATTTGTCAGTTAAAAAAATGTTAACGGTTTGCTGAACTCCATTTGCTAGGATTTGGTCTGGGATAGCAATACTGACAGTCACATTTATCAGTATCGTGGAGACAGTAGTCATTCAGAATACAGACATTGGAGTTAGACCCACGTGGCTATAAATGTAGGCTAACTGTGTGACTTTGGGCAAAGCTTCATCTCTCCATCTATCCCTACATAGTGGGGATGCTAGTTCCCACTGCAAAGAGTAGGGAACTGATTCAGTGAGAAAAGCTACATAAAGAATTTAAGTAGTTTAGGTCACTCAGAAAGCACTCAAAACATTGGAGTTATTATCATTATAAAGGAGGTTGCTCTATAGTCTCTTTTCCTTCATTTTCATCCATGTTTGTGCACCAGGCTTATGCACCAGATTCCTGATTTCCAGATTCTAGGCAAGTTCTTACTTCAGTTTCAAACCACTCATCCTTTACATCCCAACTCCCTAACTGCAAGAGCACCATAAGACAGGGTTCCCAAAGGACTCAGCTCCTCATCCCCCAAGTCTCTTCTTCCCAAGCCGCCTTTTCCCATCTGCGTATAATAAGGAGTGGAACAAGGAGCTCACTAAACACAAGATTTATTCAGCAAAGTCCCAGCACAGTTACCACTACAGCTGATCAATCATAAAGGACTCATCCTTCTACATCTTCTGTAAGTTCCAGGGCCACTGGAGGGCAGCACAGGCTGTACTGGATCTAGAAAGGCAGAGTGACAAGGCAGGCGGGCATCCTTTACTAATAGGCAACCTCCAATAAACAGGAAGAAAAAGGCAATGAGGAGGTGGAAGGTATGGTGAGACTGGATGCATTAGCACCCAGAAATCCTTAGCACCTCTGTAAGGAGCATCCTAGTTTTTCTTTCTTCCCTCTGCCTTCTTATAAATAAATGAAAAGCAATAGTATATACTGGAGTATATGAGGAAGCCATTTGGTTTAAAACTAATTTCAGCCTGACCTTGTTTTGCCAAAAGGGCCTGATGTGGCCTGTTGAGCATGCATTGTACATCAGCTTTAAATATTTACCATAGAATATTTACCATTTACCATTTACCATTTACCAAGAACAATGCCCTTAAATATAGGGATATAACTTCCCCCACATCGGCATTTCTTTAAGGATAAGCCTCTCTCCCTAAACTAAGGATTCATTACTGATCTGCTGTGCTCACCTGGTGACCACTCAACTTGTGACCACCGAGCTGCTGCATTCACTGATCTGATGTGCCAGCAAAGTAGCCTCATGACAATTGTAAAAGGGATGTTCTTATCATATGTGATGTATCCTCTTTCTCCCAAGATGGTATATAACCACTCTGCACACCCCAATTCTTTGGTGCCCTTTCTTCTCTGGGGAAGGAAGACCCTGGGCTAGTCCTCAGATCTGGCTCATAATAAATTCACCCCAATTTTGATTTATAGATTGATTATGGATCGTTTGTGTTGACATTTTCTGCAAGAGGGTCCCATTTCCTTGCTTGGTTGGGAGACTTAGTGTAAGTAGAGAAATAGGCTTCATCTTACCTGACCAGGAAAGAAAGGAGGTCTGTAAATCCTACAATGGGATAACAGGTGTAAGGATGCTGAGTTTAGTAAGTCACTGTGCCCCTGGCCTATGGAGTCAGAAAAAATACCGATGAATAAGCTTCCCCCCAACTCTGTCCCAGTGGAGCAATGTAAACTGCAGAGAGGTAACTTTCTTCAGACTAACAGAAAGCTCTCATTCATATTTAATTCAACTCAGTTTCTCTGTGATTTTTCTCTCGTGATCCTAGTTTTGAATTTTCCACAAGACAGCCATTCATATATTTTGAATTATCATGGATGTCCTTATTTTTTGCAGTCCATATATCTATAATTTGTAAAAATGTTCCCCCCACCCGCAAAGGGATCAATGCCTTTTATCATCCTGTAACTCTTTATAACCATGTCTCAGTTTGACAGGAATTTTCTTAATACATAATGTCTTGAATTGGATAGGATACTCCAGGAGGACTAACCAGAACTGTGTTGAGAAAGATTCTCAAGTACTTTGCTCTTGACACTGTACTTATTTGAAATAAATTAATACATATAATAAACTTAGAAGAAGGCCTGGTACATACTAGACACTTGGTATATATAAGCTAATATTGTCAATCCAGTTTTAGAGTCCCTAAATTAATATTTACTCTATGTACCGCATTATTGACTTATGTTCATGTATGCACTTCCACCAGTTAGAACATCTAGGAATCTATTCCCTTTTCCTTCTTTGCTATTCTAGATTTTATAATACACCCCCTACCTCCGTCCTCCAAGGTTGAGTAGTGAAGAAATGGGCTTTAGAGCTTGAGTGATGACACTGGGTGGCTGGTGGCAAGTGTCCTGAACTTGATGAGTTTCAGACAATAGAATCTTTCCCCAAGTACATGGCCCACATGTGATAAATGGAAACAGATGAACAGGACAATTGGATCAGCGAATGGCCTTTGAGGAGGAGCATGAAAAAGAATGAAGATTATGTCAAATAATGCTAGAAAAGGACAAAGTCATGAGGGGGGCACTCATTAGGGATGAGAAAGTAGGATATGGGGAGGATAAGGGTCAAGGAGGAGAGGAAAGACTGGTGCAAGGAGACGAGATTTTACATAGGTAATTGATAATGATTTAGACTGGGGGACATTCCAGAAAATTACCATCAACGTATTAGGAGCAATAGAGTTGTTTTCTTTGTGTTAGGGTAAGGGCAAAAGAGTTATTAAGTCAGAGACCTATTGCAGGGTTTTACCATTAACCAAGGGGCAGGCTCTTGAGGAGCACCTGCAAACAGTGGCGTGAATAAGCTCCAAGTTCCAACACGCATTTTGTGCCCTGCCCTGCCCCCTGCAGTCCACGACACAAACCTCAGTGACCACCATTCATAGTACTGATCTGAACTTCTCCTTTCCCCTCCTCAGAAGCCTCTTAAGCCCATGGAAACTCTGGTTAATCCTCCCTTCTAACTTTCCCTCCTTGAAATTTTCCATCAATGTAAAACACCAAGGCCCAGCAATTCAAAAATCTTTTTCAATGGACTTTTATTAACAATCTATGGGGTATTAGAGAATGTTGGTTGTATAAATGGAAAAGCCAGCTTTATCTGTCTTTATTTCACAGTAGGGTGGAAGGAGACAGAGAGGGACAAAAGATACGTGTTTAGGGTTATAAAGAAAATTATAATAATGACAGAGGTTGCTTTCTCAATGAACTAACTACTCCAACTGTCTTACTTTCCTTCTGAATCTTCAACCATTCTCTAAATACAGAAGCATATGGCCACATGTTTCATTCCTGTCTTGCTTTATTCTTCACTTACAAGCTCAAATGAGGCTCTCTAGCTACATAGTCAACTCTTCCTATTTACACTTCCTCACTTACTAACTCTTCACCTCCCTTCATTCTGGTTTCTGTTGCTGCCAGCCCAATGAATTACTCTTGTCCAGGTCACTAATGGCACTCTTATAAAATTTAATGGTATTCATATTCTCATGTTATTGAACTTCTGCTTAACTGACAAGTTGTTGATACACTCCTTGAAATTTTCTCAATTTTTCCTCAGGCACCGTATCCTTCTGATTTTCTTCATACCTTTCCAGACCCTCCCTTTATGTCTTTTTTTCTACCTTTTCAATGTTGTTACTTTCCAGGTTTTTAATCTTAGCGTTATGTTACTCTCACTGCATCAGTCATGTACTGAATGCTTTTTGAATCTTTATCTTAAACGAAGAACCTTCTAATTTGTTAAAACTCTTCACTTCTAGCAGCATAACATAAATCTCTATATGGAGATTATAAAAACCTCAGCTTTGATGTATACCCATATATGATAAACATACTCATTTGCCTGTATTTCATATCTTACTGATTCTATTTATTTACTCAAGTCAGAAAACAGGACGTCATTCTGGGATTCTCATTTACCATCTCTTTCATAACCTGTCACTAAGTTCTGTCTACATTATCACTAGAATAGGCCCCTTCTTCCCATCCTCAGTGCTTCAGTCTTTGTTCAGACACTCACCACTTCTCATCTGGACTATTGCAACTTTCATTCTTTCTGCCTCTGCTCTCTCTTTCTGCCTCTGCTCTCTCTTCTCATTTAGAGAGATGGATTCTCTCTAAATCCATCCATAACACTGCATCCAGAGTGATCTTCCTGTAGCCCCTATCTAGTCATGTCTCTCTACTAATAGAAATACTTCTTTGTCTTCTTTTATCTATAAGATTAATTCTAAAATGCTTAGCATAGAAAAGGTTCTTTGTGATCTGGCTTTCTCTTTTTTTCAACTCCATTTTCTGCTCTTTCTTTCAACTCCACATCCTCTTGGCTCCAGTCAGATTAAACATTGTATAGAGTTTCCCTCCAAAGTTTTTCTCCAATTCATTTCCATACTTTACAAATATACTGCCCGCAGTTTTTGTGCACAGATTTCTTCCACATCCATTAAAACTCAACTAATGTGTTAGAAACTTTAGGAAGACTTCCTTTATCTTCTCAGGCTGATTTAGAAAACTTTACTTTGTGCTCCTCTGTCATTCTGCTCATAATCCCAGCAATTAATTTTTTCTACAAATACTGTTGGCCATTGCTTCACGCCAAGCACTCTATCGATTGGTGAGCATGGTCCCTACTTTCATGGCATGAAATGCCTAATTTAACTTGGGGGAAGGATTATTTAACCAAATTATCACACAAATATATAACTATAAACTGTGAGGGTGGGACAAATTACTATGAGAACATAAAATAGGAGACCTTCATCTTGTCTGGAGAGGGTTAGAGAAAACCGCCCAGAGAAGGAAATTTATGAACTGAGATGTAAAGGATAAATAGAAAGTAAGTGGATGTATTGTGGAAGCACAATCTTCCAAGAGAAGTGGGAGCAGAATGTATGTGTTGTATTCGAAGAACTGAAAGAAGGACAGAGTGGCTCGGGCTCAGGGAGCAAGAGAGAGAGGGGTGTCAGAGGACATTGAAAAGTGAGGAAACAGGCAAATGATATATGACCTTGTATTCATTCATTCATTTACTTATTTATTAACTTATTCGATTAACTACGAGCACCTATGAAGGAATCTACCTATACACTGTAAGTATAGTGATGAAAAAAACAACAGGTGTGGTTTCTTCTCTCATGAACTTATGATCTAATGAAATTCAAGTTAAGGACCTTGTTTTTATTCCATTAACACCGACAAGCCAATGACATATTTTAAGTAGATGACTGGCAAGATCAGATTTATATTTTAAAATATTTCTCTGACTTCAGTGTAGAGAATGGTTTTATAAGGAAACCTAGAATGCATTAGGAGGCAATTTTATGATTTCATTCAAGAGACAATAGTACTTTAGCCTTGATGGTGACAGTGGAGATGGAGAAGTAGGTAGACTGAGAGCTAATAAAAGGGAAATTTGACAGGTCTTAGTGATGGGTTTGTAATAGGTGGTACAGGTAAAGGATATGTCCAAGATGGTTTCTAGCTTTTGGCTTATGGAACAGTCTAGATGTATATGCCATTCACTGAGACAGGAGATGTTAGAAAAAGGCCAGCTTGGCAGAAAGATTATAAGTCAATTTTGGGCTTGGTGAGTTTTGATATCTTTGAGATACAAGTTGATATGTTAAGTAGGCTTTTAAAGAGTTCTAGATAAAAGATATAATTTAGTAATCATCAACATAGAAATGATAATTGTCTGAGGATATGGAAAAGAGAAGAAAAGCAGGAGAAAGAGCAGAATAGAATATCACAGAGGAGAGAAGAAAATTAAAGAGAACCCAGGAGTGAACCTTGAAATTGATGAAGGTAGTAGATTGAAAACATGTAAGAGAAAATGAGAAGGAGACCAGGGGGTATGAGATCAACCAGGAAACTGTGATGCAAATTAAACCAAAGTGAGTGTGCCAAGGAAGAGGATTTGATCAACTGTTTCATTTAAGCAAGATCCAACACTCCAAAAGTGATATTTTTTGAGAGCCATTTTGTGGAAGTAATGGAGAAGGAAGCCACACTGAAGTGCACTGTGGAATGGATGTGAGGTGAGGAAATGGAGACGGGGAGTCTAGCAGTGCCTGTGAGAAAGTTTAGGTGTGAAGGGAAGGGGATGGAGAACTAGCTGGAAGGCAAGAAAGAGGCTTTTTTATTTTTATTTTTAAAGATGAAAGATATTGGAGAATGTTTGAAATACAAGGCAGGTCCAATAAAGAAGAGAACGTGACCCCAAATTAGGGAACTAGAATGAATGATTGATACAAGGCTAGGAGAGCTAGGATTCAATGTACAAGCAGAAGGTTTCACATTTTGAGGATGGGCAGAATTCTATTTTAAAGGGAGGAAACAAAGAAAATTTGGGAGAATATGCAAGTAGATTTTTATGTTTTATCTTGGGAAGTTGAAGAAAATCTCACTGGACACCTCTTTTTTGTGAGGTAGCAGTTGATGTCACCTTCCAACAGAGTTTAAGGTTTGAAAAGAATGAAAATTATTTGAAAGGGGCCTTGGCAAGAGGAGAAATTTGATCAGGGAAGCTTTGAAGGACAGACAGGCACTACTGAGGGCTTATTTAAAGTTGGTAATAATTAACTTATAGTAGAAGCAGGCTTTTCTGTTGTTTTTAGGCTTATTCAAACAGCATTGGCATTGCCAGGTGCAGACTTTGGAAAATAAAGGGTTATATTCAAATATGATTGGGGTTTTAGCAACGTACTGATTTAATCAATCTTACATTCTATTTTTTAGAATAGTATAGTTTACCATGAGTTTGAGGAAGTGACACAACAAAATTATCCATCTCAAATTATATTGGGTATGGTAGTAGGTGAAGACCTGATTAAAGGTTTTACCCCGTTAACGATGTAAATAATTATCTCAAAAACACCTATTAAAGAAACTTCTTATCCACCATAAGTTTGATGCATCCTTCATCACATGTAGATTACTGGGAAAATTGGTTATGTTTTTGGCTTATCTTCGTTATACTATTAACATTTTGCTTTTCTTAGACTGGTATCCTAGTGACGTAATTTGTTGCACATTTTTAATGTTGTGAGGTTACTACCTATCATTATTCAGTTTTCAAATCTTAGTTTTCCCGTGGATTCATTTTTCTTCATAAACCATAGCATTATTTGTCAAGTCTCACCACTCTACCTTTAGGATAATGACTGGAATTTGCCTTATTTGGGAAGAGTCTCCTAAATATCATTAATGTCCTAAAGAGTAAGCGAGAGGTGATACTTCTGAAGTCAATTAAACAAAGTTACCTCTTGTATCTGTCCATACAAATAGTCAAGAGAAGCCTTCTCAGCTCAAGACTCATTCAATGACATCACGCAGCAACTACTCCACTGCTCCAGTCTCTGAATTCCTCCTCATCTGCTTCCCACTACCAGAGTTGGCAGCACTGGCTGTGCCTGCCCCTCAGCCTCCTCTTCCTCCTGGCCATGGGGGCCAACACCACCCTCCTGATCAGTATCCGGCTGGAGTCATCTCTACAGGAACCCATGTACTACCTGCTTAGCCTGCTCACTCTGTTTCACATTGTGCTCTGCCTCACCGTCATCCCAAAAGTCTTGGCCATCTTCTGGTTTGACCTCAGGTCCATCAGCTTCTCTGCCTGCTTCTTCCAGATGTTCATCATGAACAGTTTCCTCCCCATGGAGTCCTGCAAAATTCGTGGTTATGGACCATGACAGCTACGTGGCCATCTGTCACCCACCACGATACCCATCCATCATCACTAACAAATTTGTGACCAAGGCTAGTGTCTTCATTGTCACATGAATTCCCCTCTCATTGCACCCATTCCTATTGTCACTGCCCAGCTCCGTTACTGTGGGAAAAATGTCATTGAGAACTGCATCTGTGCCAAGCTGTCTGTGTCCTGGCTCTCCTGTGACAATTTCACACTTAACAGAATCTACCAATTTGTGGCTGGTTGGACCTTACTAGGCTCGGAATTCATTCTCATCTTCCTCTCCTACACCTTCATTCTAAGTGCTGTGTTTAGACTCAAGGCCAAGTGGGCTGCAGTCAAAGCCCTGAGCATGTGTGGCTCCCACTTCATCCTCATCCTTTTCTTCAGCACCATCCTGCTGGTTGTGGTGATGACAAACGAGTCCAGAAAGAGGGTGCCCACAGATATCCTAATCCTCCTCAATGTCCTTCATCATCTCAAACCCCCTGCCTCAAACCCTATTGTATATGGTGTTGAGACCCAAAGGGATAAAACAAGGAATTCAGAAATTGCTGCAGACAGGGATATGAATATGTAAAACAGGTTTTTAATTCTTTTTCTCCCTTCTCCTCAATGGTTTTGCCTAGGCAGTGAGGTGGAGAAAAGCCTGATGTGAGTGAGTATGTATTACACACACCGAAGCTCACTCCATAACCGACCAAGACTCCTTTCTTTACCATCCTCACCTGGTTCAGTTGGAGATAGGCAAGAGGAAGAAATTCATTTTTCTTGAGTAACTGCTGTGAGCCTAGGCAGTTATATTTAAGTAAATTTAATCTTCACGGCATTCCTGCAAGTATTATTAATTCCATTTTACATAACAGAAAAAAGAGCTGATTTTAAGAGAGGAAATTGCCAAAGATCACATATCTGGGAAGTAACAGAGATCAAAATCCAGATTTGAGAGCCTAGCCTCCTATAGAAATGCCCCTTCAAGTACAATTGAAGCTGGAGGCCAAGCCTCTATCCTACTCTCCTTTGCCTGTGTTTTGTCCTTCTAGCTGTTCATAGGTATTCCCTGGATGTATCTACTTCTTTGTGAACCAGGAGGATCTCAGAGAAGGCAGAGTACTGCCCGACAAAGCCTCTGTAGGACTGCGTGAAAAGAGCATTCATGATAATATTCAGAAATGCTAGCCTCCTTTTCAATCCTACACAGCTGACTACCTTAAGGGAGTCTTGAAAAAGAGAATACAGGTTGAGAGAGGGTTGGAGAGAGGGAATACCATTTCCCAGGAAATGAGGAAACTGACTAGGACGAAGGGTTGGCTACTTCCCCTATATGTTGAAGCTACGCATCCAGTGAACTGAAAATCAAGTTTTCTTTGATCTGTGGACTCTGCCCAAGAGCTCTAGTCAAAGGTGGGAAGACACTGCACAGTGTTAGGTTTTGGGAAAACAGTGGTCCAGTCAGGAGAAAATAAATCACGATGTTATTTTTAGAGAATTTAATGTTAACAATTTATTAAATGAGTATTTAAACTTGAAATGCAAAAAAGGGGATACTAAAGTACCTCAGAGATAGTCCCTGCAGGGAGAACCTCACAGTTGGGGAGAAGTTGGGTCATTAGAATTAGAAGATTGGAGGCAGCCTGTTGATCTGGGTCTCACAACTCTGAGGACTGTGCTGCCTCTAACTGGTACTAGTGTCACAAGCAGCTCAGAGGAGGTGCCCTTAGATCTGGGTCAGAGACCTCTGAGGATTGGACTCTATCCTCTTCTGGTGCTGTTGGTGCCTCTGAGGGAGTTCAGGGAGGCTGATTTGATCCTGGAAGTTCTAAAACCCAAAGCAAATCCCAAACCCAACCAACCAACTAACCAACCAACCAACCAATGAAAAGCAAATCCTGGAGATTAAAATCATCTCCACTATTAGGATGAAGAGTCATTGCTAAGAGGTACTGACAAGAAGGAACAGACAGGAAGGAGCAAATATCCCCTCCCCTGCTTCAACCTTCCAGTCTTTTTCTATTGCTCTCTGTGGGTGGAAACTAAAAGGCATCCAGCTGACAAAGAAGAGTCCCAGAGTCTCAACCCCAGCATCACAAAGCTAAATATGGATGGATGAGTTTATGGCTGAGAGACAAGAGTTAATGACTGCACAGCTCCTGCTGGTCCTGAGTCTGAAAGCTTATAAGGATGTGATGGACAGCTATAACAGCACCCTGCAGAGCACGGTAGCTCCCAGGGAACTGGAAACAATGCAGGAAGGTGAAGAGACATGACATAATGTTATAGAGGCAGCTTTCATAGCCATGAAAGAATTTGGCCTTAACCTGCCCCACACTGTGGAGATTAGATAGAATAACTGCAATTCAGTGCTGGTGGGGGCTCCAGGGGCAGATTCTTCCAAGCAGCACCCAATAACAGCAGGAAAGAAAATGACATCCACTTGCCTACAAGAAGGGGCTCTTAATAGCCTCAGGCTTTGCTCTCATTTTCTCAAGCCAGAGCCACAGGTGTGACTCGTCATTTTTAGAAGGAAATACTCCAACAGGGCTTCTCTCCAACTCATGGCTGTTGGAAGAGTTTTATCCACCACCATCTTCCTACTGTCCCTCAGAGGACAGAAGGGCCGACTTCAACACTGATTGCCTAAAATGATGTTAATAATCTCAATGTCCTTATATACTGATAATAATGATGGTAATAATAATGAAATTAAAAGCTCAAACATTTTGAGCACTTGCAAAATACCAGTGTCTGTGCATGATAATATTTAATCTTCATAAGAGCTGTCTGTGGATGATTATATAAATGAATTTTCTAAAAAAATGTAGCAGAAAGGATATAATTCATATGAATATGATACATGTTGTCAGGTGATATTTTCAAACCTCTGGTCCACTCTGTTGGTCTCCCTAGGAGAGCTTTCTCTACCTCGGCTACACTCTCACTCAGGTGCAAACCCAGAGAGATTCAAAGAGGAGTCTGTTTCTTGGTCAAAATTCAGATCTTAATTCTTGAACCATCCTTCTCTAGATCAATGCAAATGGCCAACATAATTATGAGAAGCTTGACTCAAACTGGGTGTACACAGGGGTAGAAACTACCAACTTCTTGTAGAGATTTGTAAAGGATGTAGGTACCAACACACCAGTTGTCATTCCTCACTACTGTCATTACTCACTACTAGCACAATTTTGGCACATCAAGGGGCTCATAAACATTCCCTTACTTATGATATAAGGCAGCTAAGTGAAGAGTTGACAAATAGGGGCTACACTGAATCTCTAGATCCATAATAGTAGAGTGCTAAGTATAAGCAGCAGACAAGCCACATAAGTAAGGTTGGCTCTCTGCTCTAGTTCTAAGGAGAGAGGTTAAAAGGACCACAGTTTCTCACAGAATTATCAAGTCCAGTGAAGGTGGTTCAAGGAACTGCAGACAATGGTCCTAAGACAGGTTTTGGGGAGAGTCCATCTACAGGTAAGGCGGGTGGGGGAGCAGGACGGCTCAAAGAGCCAGATCTTGACGGGCAGTTCCCAGTTTGCCATGAAGTTCCCACAATGTGCTTAGTTCCCCCGAAGATGTGCTTAGTAGAAATCTTTGAACACTTTCTTGAGTGGATAGAATGAAGTAGCATAGACTAAAGATATTTCAAATTGGTAGGGTATAAAATGTACGAACTTCCAATTATAGCATAAATAAGTATTGGGAATGTAATGTACAACGTGATGACTATAGTTAACACTGCTGTGTGATATATTTGAAAGTTGCTGAGAGAGTAAGTCCTAAAAGTTCTTATCACAAGGAAGAAACCATTCTCTTCTTTCTTTTTTTTTTTGTTTCTGTATGAGATGTTGGATATTAACTAAACTTATTGTGGTAATCATTTCACAGTATATGTAAGTTATGTCATTGTTCTGTACACATTAAATTTATGCAGTGCTGTATGTCTATTATATCTCAATAAAACCGAAAGAAAAAATATGAATTGGTGGGTTACAGATGTTTTGTAAGTTTAATTGAAAAAAAATCTGTGAAGAGTCACTACTAACACACGCTGACTAGGATCCAACTGTGCTGGAAGGGGAGTGTTGAAAACATGAGAAGAGGGAGGGAGGGAGGGGCTACCAACAGCCACTCCCCTCACTCCCTAGTTTGAGGGTTAATCACATTTGCAGGAGGAATTTGCATGAAGAACACAGCCTTTTGAGAAAGACGATCTGAAACCTTTGCACACTGCTCTTCTGGAAGAGAGCAGATTTAAATCAAGCCCCAGTGGCAAGAGAGAGCAACAAGTCCCCTGTATTTAAATATCTGGAGGAAAAAGGGAATCTATGCTGGTTACCAACCATCAAAAAAAGACCTGAATATTGTTGAGAGAGCAAAACCACATTTTCCACACATCATAAAGTGGACTTTGGGATCCTCTTAGTACACAGTCATCCTGATACGCTGTTGTGCTTTGGGATATATTCTAAGCATATGAGTGTTAACAATGAGAGCTGTGACCTCTGAGGCCCAGTGTGGGATAAGGCTACGCAGCCACGGAGTCGAAACAGCCTGGCATTATTGCCAGGAGTTGATAGACGCTTCATAGCTGGCAAGTCAACAGTGCCACCTTGTGGCTGTCATGAGGAACAGCAATACTGGGGTGAATTCAGTTCTCAGCCTCCTCTTGGTTTTTGAAAGGTGACTGACAACTGTATTCAGAAAACTCCTGGGATCTCCAACATTTAGGGAGAGGAGAGAGGGTGGCTTCAAGAACATATTGTGCTTCCTGCTCATAAGGCACATGGGGATTTGAATGACTAACTTAAAAATAAAAGCGATATAACAATTCATACTCTAATGTTCTTCAGTGACATTTAAGACTCGATATCAAATCAAAGACATGTGTCAGTTATTCACAAGAGTGGTACGTATCTAAGTATTTAATAAGATGTTACAATAGCAGTATTTGGGTAAGGATTATACATAATAATAACACATTCATTTCTTTGTCTACTCAATCAAAAATTAGTTATTGTGCTCTTTATGTGTGATTAATACAGTAGTGATTAGTATAGTTACTAAGAGGTAAACTACTTTCAGAGAGATTGTGTTCAAAATAGCCCATGAATTATTATTATTCCTATTTTTGCAGATTAGGCAACAGAGCAAAACGGTGAATTACTAATGGTCATTCATAAATCCATTGTTCCTATTACATTGTCTAGGGGCGAGCTGAATTTTTAGAGTTCAGTTGGATGGCGTTGCAGTTTTCTGAAGTTTTTCATACTCCAGGTTATAGACAGCAAAGGCAGTGCGCATTTCAACCCATCGTGTATTGAATAAGTCAATACAAATTAAGTTAGTTACTACAACAAAAACATCACAGTAACTGAACACAATATAAATTTCCTTATCATCCACATCCCATCCAATCCATGGGACCTTTGCTTCATGTCAACATTTAGGGACCTGTGCTTCTTCCATATGTGGATCCTCCATGTTCTAGGCCCTTAGAGACCTTCACTGGTGCTTCTGAATCTGGTTGTCAGGTGAGCAAAGGAAGGGAATGTACAGGCTCTTGTAGGTTTTAAAAGCTCAATCTAGGAGAGATTTATACATTTTCTCTATCATTCCATTGGGCAGACTCCTCACATAGATCCAGCTGCCTACAGGAGAGGCTGGGGCACTGAATATTCATTTCTTAAGAGAAATATTGTAAGAGAGGCTTTTGTATTTAAAATATATGTAACATATCCCCGAGTGAGACTACCCAAACTCTCATCCAGTCACTGTGAGCAGCACAAATTCCAAGATCTTCAGAAGTGTGTGGTTCTCTCCATCGGGTCCTGATGTGGTTCCTCTTAGACCAGTCGTCTTTCTCCTCCCACCACTTATTTAATGGTTGAGCAGAATTTGAGCACCAGCCATAAAGACTCCCAGATGGAAGTGAAGCGTGGAATATATTTAGCAGTAACTTGTCAGTGTTGATGCTGGAATACTTGGGGAGCAGGCATGGCAACATTTTTACCTCCTGACAGTGGGGGAAGTTCCCTGACTAGACACTGGTTATGTTTTCTGGGAGGAGCTCTCTTGGCCATTGTTTCTATGTCCCCTTGTTCTGTCTTTGGGGAGTTGTGCCTTCCTCAATGTGCCCCATGACCTTATATGAAGCAGGCATTGGAGAATGTGACTTCTTTTGCAGATACTGCATTTGGAGACTGCTTCCTGCTGCAAAATATTAGGATCAAGATTGGTTTTAATTCCTAATCAAAATCTTTCTTTAAAAGCCAAGCTTGGGGGCCGGCCCCATGGCGTAGCAGTTAAGCGCGAATGCTTTGCTTCTGGCAGCACAGTTTCGGATCCTGGGCACGCACTGATGTACCACTTGTCAGGCCATGCTGTGGTGGCGTCCCACATAAAGTGGAGGAAGATGGTCACGGATGTTAGCTCAGGGCCAGTCTTCCTCAGCAAAAAAATGAGGAGGATTGGCACAGATGTTAGCTCAGGGCTGATCTTCCTCACAAAAAAAAAAAAAAAAAAGAAAGAAAAAGAAAAGCCAAGCTTGTCTTTCTTTGGCAATGAATCCCCTCAAAAACCTAACAGGTCTGATCTATTTGTACGATGTCAGTTCCATATACTAGTAATCACACTCGAAAGATTTTGGTAGGCATAATTTAAAATTTCTTTCTTTTCTTTATGTCTTTTCTCTTTCCCCATGCCACTCCTTATCTACGGAATGGTGTCAATCTAAGTCTATCAGACTTGAATAGGACAGCTATGCACGTAACCTAGTCTCTTCTCAGGGCTGGTTTCCATGAGTCTCTGTTACTCAAAGGCATTCTAAATCTTTCTCTTAACGTTTGAACTCCCAAGCAGTAGCACAATTCTTCAAGACTCCGTATTTGTTGAGTTTCTCTATCATTAATTTCTGCTTGAAAACCAGCTAACTTTATTCTAAGTTCATTTATTTCTCATAACAACTTGTTAAATGAACCAACAATGGCAGACTCATACTATTATTTGGAATTGTTCCAACGATTTTCCCTAGAGTTACCATTTAGTAGGCATGCCAGCTTTCCTTGTTGTGTGATCTTTCTACCACTGGATGTCGATTTTCTCACTGTCTGCAGCCTTAGGATAACTTGCCAGCTGTTGAAACAAACAATTCCAATTTGTCAGTGGTTTAACACAATACAGTTTTAAATTTTGATGACATCCAGTCCAATGCATGTGGAAGGAGGAAGCTCTCCTCCACACAATCATTCAGGGACCTAACCTCCTCCCACTGGGTGGTTCTGCCATTTCTAGGGCTGCAACGTCTTCGAGTAGATTATCTGCATCCGGTAAGAGGAGGAAGAAGAGAGAAAGTGTAGAGGAAATCAAGGAGGTTGTAAAGGCCATTCCTGGAAGACAGGCATGCATTTCTTTGTCCAGACTTAGTCTTATAGCCCCACCAGGCAGGTGAGCCTGGAAAATGTAAATTTGCTTGTGTGTCTCGGGGGACAATAATTCTGGTAAATTTAGCCTTGTTTCTGTCATTTATATACATCGTCAAACTGAAAACCAACTTGTGGTGTGGGAAAGGTGAGAAACGGTAAAAGAAACTCTGGATATTTTTGTGGCTTTCCTGGTCTCTCTGAGGCACTGTCAACACCAGAGCCTGGTCTGCTTCTTGTTTGCCTCCACCAGATGCTTTATTAAGTAGATCATCAGATTTAATTTTAGGCTCATAAGAGAGAGGCAAAGGGGCCCTTTTAGATCCATCCATGTTTTCCAGTCAATCCCTATCATCTGTGGTAGGAAGGAAGAGAGGGCACTGGGTGGAACATCTGGAAGCTGCATCTCAGGAGCAGAACTTCAGTGGATGGGGTGCAGGGATTTGATTCCCCCTCAGATCCAGTCCCTAGCCAGGACTGTCCAAACATATTCCTGAAACCTGCCATGACATTCCTCTATGATGATGTCAGGAGCCTGGTATTTGATTCAAATGAGCAACGCATTTTCTGCTCATCATTCGAGTTTACGCAGAGTTCTTGTGGTCTGTCAAGAGCTACTGTTGTTAGGACATAGGGAGGAAGACGGACTAAGAGAGTTAATATTCTAGGGAAGAACAGATCTTGATAGAGTTCCTCAATAAAATCACTGAATTTATCACATTTACTCGGATGTTTATAATAAAATTAAGAACTGTCCTGTTTGAGAAAGAGGCTGAGAGTCTCCTTAGACTTATGCTTACTCCTGTAAAATTAAATATTGACTTGTGTGTAGATTGAGCCAAAAGAGGGATATTTGTGGGTCCATGTGTCTTGCCTCCTCACAGTTGGATGTGAGCAGTTTCCCTGACCTCCCAGGTTGGCTGTTGACTTAGGTGAAGTCTGAAGAACTCTCTACATTACGCAGCCAACAAAGATCAGCTAGAACTTATTTCTGAGACTATAAAATTACTTTTCTCTTATTTCTTTTTGCTGTCGTGGGGTAAATACCGCCTTGCTGTACCATCATCAACTTCACTTTCCTTTTGCACCATAGTCTTTTTTTCCTTAGCCAAATGGATTGCACAATTCACCAAAATAATAAACAGGTTATAATGATCACCATACCTCATTCTTGCTAGTCTCCACAGAGTGAGAGACTCATCAGTGTGCCTAAATGTTCTTGAGAAATAGCCTTCTGACGCTCGCTTTTAGCATAAAGAGACTTAGATTTTAAGTTTGGAAGTCAGGTTTAGTATCCTGGCTAGGCTATTGCCAGCTGTATAAACTGGGTGGATAATTTAAATTCTCCATATTCCAGTTTCATCTTCTCAAAAACAAGGATCAGAGCAATTTTCAGTTTGTTTTTTTTATTCAATTATACGTATAAAACATGAACTACAATCACCCAATATATATGTTATTTTTACTTTCTTATCTACTGTCTTCCTCTTTCCTTCTCACTTTTCCCTTTTTTATTCCTTCTTTCCTTCTGATTTTCTTTGCTCCTTTTTTCCCTATCTAACCTACGGCCTCTTCCATTCTCTCCTTCCTTCTATTCTTTTTACAAGAAGCTCATGTAAGTTTTTCTTCTATGGACTGTGACCCCAGGACTTTTCTTTGTCTTTTCATAATCTCATCCTACAAATTTGGTCATTAATCTCACATACTTTCAGGATCAACTGATTGCTTTGTATAATCTCAGTACATGTTTTGAACTCGGGTAAAGTACTGGTAACCAGCTTAATTACTTGTCGAGCTGGATCCAGAGGGAGAGAGAATAATTACATAAATAAGTCTAATAATTTTAGAATTCAAACATT
This sequence comes from Ceratotherium simum simum, assembly GCF_057802395.1. Taxonomy (NCBI): domain Eukaryota; kingdom Metazoa; phylum Chordata; class Mammalia; order Perissodactyla; family Rhinocerotidae; genus Ceratotherium; species Ceratotherium simum. The sequence goes on from NC_141906.1 coordinate 24,323,536, forward strand.
TGTTACTTGGGCGCACTTTATCATGTTCCACACTGAAAGTTTATTCCATACCACTACCCAAGTAAATGAGTCCTGTCCCCCCTATAAAGATTATTTCTGACTTCTATTTCACGGCAGTCCATGTAATATGAAAAATCCTCCTGCTGCTAAATAACGAAGTAAGATATAATAAACCTCATCAAATGTATATGTTTAAAATAAAGTAAGGAAATTTGCTAACGGTCCAAAAGGACTGGGAGATGAAAACCAGACTGACAAAATGACATTGAATACGGCTGTAATGGGAACATTCATCAGTTTCTAGAACAAAGGGGTTTGCATTTTAAATGATCATAGAAATAGAGAACACAAGAATTTGAAGACTCACAAGGCAAGGAAGTAGAATTAAGACACACAAATCCCCATAATGCCAGGGACCTTGAAGGGCGTTCACCTAAGTGAAGGAGCAAGCAAGAAACACATAAGCACACACACGCACACACACACTCACACACACATTTTTTTCTTGACCTAGGCTTTAGAGAGAATAAGAGAAATCTCCCTCAGGTACTTTTGATTTGGCATTTATACTATGTTGCCTAGAATATACCAAGTGGAAAAGTTAATATAAATTGTCCTTATGGTGATCTTAAGAGATCTCACAGAAATAGCTCTGTTGATGATGAGCTCGCAATCTAAATGATAAAACATAGAAAAGAATCAGCAGAATTAGATATAATAACTGAAAAATGAGATTATCAGACATAAATTATATCACTGCTATGTTTAAAATGGTTAAAGGAACAAAAGATGAAGTCTGAAAACTTGAGAAAGGAGCATTAACCTATCAGAAAACCAGGGATATCTGAAAAAAACAACAACTACACCTTCTGGAAAATCTGAAAAGTGTAGTCACTGATATCAAGAAAAAAATAACAGATACTAAAGGTTGACACAGCTGAGTTGAGAACTGGTAAAATGGAGCTCAAGTTGAAGAGCTTAATCTGAAAGCAGCACAATTTGAAAGAGAATGGAAAGTGAAATACAGGTGAAAAGAAAAACGTAATTAAATAAGAAGGCCAAATAGACTATATAAAACTGGATTTGTACAAAGGAATATAGAAAATGGGGCAGGGGGGATATTTAAAGGGATAATGGCTGAATTATCTTCAAATTCAAAAATCTTGATTGATCATAAACAGAATATTTTTTCTGAAATATCTATATATGTTTACTAACATTCTAAATCCTCAAGGACAAAAAGTTCTGAATGGAGCCAGAGAGATGATCCATCACCTACAAAGGGACAGCAATTTGACTGACAGGATACTTCTGAACAGCTATAATAGATGTCAGAATGTTGTGGAAATATATATAATATATATAACATATATAAATTATACATTTAATGCATACATTGTATGTATTATTCAATTTATATATTTAAATGTTTGTCAATGTTTAAACTGTTACCTAGCTAAATGGTCTTACAATAAAGCTGCTTCAATTAATAAAATAGAAAAAAATTTTTAAAAGCACTGAAGAATTAAGAAGGAAAGGTCAAATCTAGGAGAAGGTAAAAGCTTAGAGGTAAACCCAGGATTTAAAACTACTTCTGCTCTGAGGACTTTTGCCAATCCTGAAGAAATTAGGAGCAAAAATTTGGCAATTTCCTGGCACGAGGAGACAAAATTCAAAGTCTGTGACCCACCAAGAATAGAATCAGATAATCATGCTCCCACACACACATTTTAAATTGGAACCTTGAGGTACACTCTCAGGGTGGGGTTGAACCGAAGGTCATCAGTCTTTGTGTTGACTGGTAACTCTTAACTTGACTACATCTTCAAAGACTGTATTTCTGAATAAAGTCACATTCATAGGTCCCAGGGAGTCAGGACTTCAAGGTATTTTTTTGGGGGGGATACATTTCAACTCACAACGTGTATTTTTTTGATTCTTCATGAGAAATTGTTAATTATAGTTGTTGACTATAACAAGATGTATCTCATTAGGTTGTTATGAGGATTAAATGAAATATCGAGTAATAGTTGGAATCATATGACACATTAAAAACTCAATGAGGATTTATTATTTTTATTACTAGTGTAATCCTTGGTGTGACTTCATGTTAAGTTTTGATGTCCCTCTCTAAGATGGTAGAGACTATTCTTTCATGTACCACATTTCTAACATGTACTATAGTGCTTTCTACAAAATAGGGTCAAATGTTTATTCAATGAAAAAGTAAAAGTAATTTTACCCTGTAGCAACCCTATGTTGGAAGGTTCATCATCCTCATATTTCAGATAAGGAAATTATGGTTCTGAGACCTTATGAAAGTTGTCCAAGGAGAAGCGACCAGGAAGCAGTAGAACAAGGGTTCAAACTTAAGCTTACAGTGTCTCTTCCCCAACATCCCCACGATCTGAGAGTGGAGAGGGATTATTCATTTATAAGAAACTTTGACGATCAGGCTGTTTTGTCCAGAGTAAACTACATGCTCTTAGCAACCCACTTTCATTGAACATTGATTCACTCATGAAATAGTGTTTTTCACTTAGCGTGTCTATCAACTCTATTTTATGCTGCCAAGGCCCTTGTTGCTTCACCCAGAACTCTGTGTAGCAAGGTAGAGGTAGGGACAGGGGAGGAGTTAGTGCCAGGAGGGAACGGGATCATATTCCACCTACATTTCTACCCTGATGTCTCCTTCTCCAGCTGTTGTGAGAAGGGAATTGTGAGACCTAGAACCATATTCCACTTGCTCCTCTCTTTCCAAGATTCCTGTGCCCAAAGCCCAAAAGATCCTACACTCAACCTGAGCATCCCTATCCTGAGAAGCATCTTGAGACCTTCACATGAGAGGCTGTTTTCTAGGTCCTGTTGTGCATCAATTCAGAGTGGTGGCTGTACTGGTGACAATTCTACTTGATTCCCAAGGCAACAATGCCAAGTGTTGCTCCGTGGAAGGTGAGTACTGTTAACAGTAGCTTTTTCTGCAGCCATACTTAGGAAACAGAGTTTAGACAAAGAACAGCCATGGAAGTAAAAAATTGAACATGAGACCATGAGCATATATAGTGCTACTTCCAGGGATTTGCTTGGGTCCAGACCACTGAGGCTCCCACTGCACAAGAAGGGCTCACAGGGAAAATGCTCCCTGCCCCCCTCAGTTGCCCATAGTCCATGCTCCTGTGACATCCATCTCCCTTGATTGCTGGGGATGTTCCTCTGTCACCTCCCTCCACAGCGTTAAAGTGCTGAGGATAGTTTATTCAGTTCTTCCCCACAGGTGAATCCATAGAAATTTTTCCTGAGAATATTCTCATCATTCAGTTTCCTTATCCTTCTTTTCCAATGGTTTCTTTTCTTTTTTTTAGACTCCTCAAGAGCCTTTGACTCTCCTGCCCTCACTCTATCCACAATGCTGAATTAAGCCTTTTATAATATACTCTCTTGAGAAACAGACCATAGGGCCTCAGGGCCAAGGTACCCAAGAAGGGTGCCAACTCCTGTGAACAAGCAGGAGGGAGGGGGCATAGTAGAGCCAGGGCCCATAAAATCAGCCTCCAGAGCCCTTGGAGGGGCCAGTTTAGGGGTTTTTCCAACAGCCAGAAAAAGCACAGATCAGCCTTCTGAAACTGGTGAGTCTCAAATTGGGGCCAGGACAATTATGAGGAAGGAGATAATGAAGAGAGGAGGGGAGTCCAGGAGCCTGCTATGCACAAGAGAGATTACTGCAATAAAAAAAAAATAAAAAAAAATAAATAAATAAAAGAACAAGAAACAAACGCTCAAAAAAAAAAAAATAAAAAATAAAGATAAAAAAAAAAAAAAAAAAAAATAGGGCCTGATGTAGATGCTGAAGCTGCCAGGATGCTTAGATCCTGGTATAAGGGTGAGTAATAGGAACAGACCTAATGCTGTTATTTCATTCAGAGCTGAGGCTCAGTCATTCTGTGGTCATATAAGGTTTATGGGCCCAAAACTTCTGTAAGCTCAAAGACTCCCATTGATATCATGGCTAGAAGGCCAAGTCTCTGTGCCTGGCAGTTTCAGAATCTTCCTTTCTGCACGAGTCTAAATTCAGCTATGAGCCAAGATGATCACTCCTTTTTCTAGGCAATCACAGCTGGGATGGGATCTTCTGTTGTGATTTTGGTTATTTAAGACTTGTTTGACATTCTCAGATTGTCAATATTTCATGGTCAGAGACCATGTTTTGTTCATTTGCATTTAGAACAAATAACCACTATGACCACCCCTTCGTGAATATCAGTCTGCGGGTACAAACTAATGAATTGGAGTATTCCATATCAAAGCAATGCCCCAGATGGCCAATAATTCCTCATTTCTCAGATTAGGATGCCTCAGTTTCACTGAGGAGAATACAGAGAGAGGAGAAAAATGGTCCCAGCTGTTAAGGAATTTAAAGGAGACTATAAAACTGCTGCAATTATATTACTGGCTAGGAGAACATATCAGTGATATAGGACATCTGAAAGGACATTTCTTCCCTGTATCAGTTAGAAGATCCTCAGTGACATTCTTGACACCAGTCTTTCTCTGCCTCCTCATCCTTTCTTACACTAAATCCTGTAGTCCTCTCCACCCCTCAGATACATCCCTTCTTCTCCACTTGCGTGGCCTTTGTTCAGATCTTAGTCACTTTTCCTTTGGATTCTCCAAAAGCCTCCCTCCCTTCTGTGTGATCCCCCTTTGTCCCATCTATAGCACATCACTTCCCTGTTTCAAATCTTCTGTGATTCTTGGCAGTGTACATGGTAATGCCTACTCTCAGGTGGACCTCCCAAGGCTGTCACTTTAAACATTGACTCTTGATGCTCTGCTCTCCTACCTCCTTCTCCCAAAGAACTTAGGATCTACCAGCCCCCCAACACCTCATCATTGATCATTGCTGAGCATCTGGCCTTCCTCTCTTACCATTGCCCACCAGGACAGGCCCCCCACCCCCCACCCCCCAGTGAATGTTACTTATTTTTTGTATCCTTTTCAGATGCTGTTAGCTTGTCATGTCTCCTTGCCTAACAAGACCTCGGGAACTGATAGCCCCTTTCCCTTCCCACAACAACACCTGGAGTTAGACATCATTTGTCTATTTCATAAGTGAGAAAGCTAGCTACCATAGAGTTCAAATAGTTGTCAGGGTCATAGAATCAGTATAGAGCCAGACTTGGAATTCATTTCTGTCTGAGGCCAACTTTTCAACCACATCACATTGCTCCATTCATCTGTACTTTTGTCTCTTTCCCACTGTTTGTAAGATCATCTTTATTAGAGACACAGCAATACTGTATTATAAGAGCTTGTAAGTCAATTTTGCTTTATTAATAGGTAAGTTCTCAGAAGATGACGGTTTTTTCTTAATCTACGCTATACATTAGTGTGCCTAACATTAAGACCAGGTATGAGAAGCCACTGACTATTTTCCTGCTTGTTCAAATAGAGCAAGTCATTCTAAGGATACAGAACTTGAGGTTATTGGAAAGGAGAAGTCTTTTCAGAAAGATGGGTATGTTTCCTACCCTTCTTATTTCTCTGATTCATCCTAAGGGTAATTTTCCTAATTAAATATGGAAATACAGGACAGAGCTGATACATAACATAACTGCCCCTACCCCAGATTTAACTCCTGAATCCGTGGTTTGTCTTAAACCTGACAAGGGGTAGAAACTGCGTTTGTGTGTGTGTGTGTGTGTGTGTGTGTGTGTGTGTGAGTGTGTGTGTGAGAGTGTATTGTATAATCCACATTTAGAAAGTCTGGGATATTCAAAGTGAAAGTCATTGGATCTTATCTTCTCTGGAAGCTGGGTTCTGATCTCTTCTCATACACACTTCAACCCTCCTGGAGGAGACATGTCAGATGGGACAGGTAAGCAGCATCAGTAACCCCAACTACACTGAACCCCAATTACACATGATGCCTCCTGAGTCATCATGCTCTGACTCCCTGCCTCTTTCCTGCTTCTTTGGCTGTGACATCCATTACCGTCACCTTTCTTAGTATTTGGCCACTTTGCTGTTTGTTTAGTAGTGAGGGAAAAAAGATGGTACCCAACAAAAGAAACAACTGGAATCAAAGCAGATGAGTTTGCATAACATAGATTCCATATGCTAGGATAATTAGATCCCAGCCACAAGGAAATACAGATAATTTTACTTACCAGGTCAATAAATTCTGTATAGGTTTATATACCTAAAACTCACTCACTAGCTAGCTTCTAGTCTATCTTTGGTAAACCTCTTGTGTACCCTTCAATATTGACTGTCTCTGTCATCAGCATGGGAAATTCATAGCCCCTTCTAAAGAACTCAGCCATAGAAAACACTCTTGAATTTTCACAAAGAGAAACAACAGCAAATTTTCCAGTAAGAGAATGATAAACACTATGCCTTTAAAGTTAAATCCTCTTTGGAGCTGCAAGAAATTATTGCCTTTTGGTGTGGTCAGGGGCTGCTCTATCTCTAATCCAATATTTCATGAAGACTGAAAATAAGGAATCCTGAAGTCTGTCCCTGTTCAATTGTATGGAATAGAGGGCTGGGCTTTTCTAGGACTTCCATGGAGTCAGCTAAATAGAGCTTTCCATCTATCTATCTATCTATCTATCTATCTATCTATCTATCTATCTATCTATCTATCTTCTACACTCTGAAGGAAGGAAGAGCTTAGTTAAGTCACTGTGCTTGACAAGACTAAATCGTGTGTAGTGGCTGAACGCAGAGAATCTAGAGTCGTCAGTCTCTGTAGTTCTCAGTCGTGGCTTCACCACTTACTAGCTCTCTAATTTTGTTCAAATTATCCTGCTCCCCTTTACCTGTACCTTTTCACTTTCTGTGAAATGAGGATAAAAATATTAACTACCCTTATGTGTTTTTTAAAGGATGAAATGAGATAAAGAATACCAACATTCAGCATAATGCCTAGCCCATGATAATTAAGTTAAATGTCAGCAATGATTGATGATGATGATGATTTGAAAATTTCATTGGGACAGGTTAAAAGCCCCAACGGAAACACAACTTCTACCACATCTAGAACATATAATTTCGATAGTGATATATTCTGCATTTTAAGGGACTTTGTTTTAAGGGACTCTGGATTTCTAGCTTGCACAGGGTACTTTATATGACATCACCCAGCAACTACTCTGCTACTCCAGTCTCTGAATTCTTCCTCATCTGCTTCCCTAACTACCAGAGTTGGCAGCGCTTGCTGTCCCTGCCCCTCAGCCTCCTTTTCCTCCTGGCCGTAGGGGCCAACACCACCCTCCTGATCACCATCCAGCTAGAGGCCTCTCTGCATGAGCCCATGTACTACCTGCTCAGTCTCCTCTCTCTCCTGGACATGGTGCTCTGCCTCACTGTCATCCCCAAGGTCCTGGCCATCTTCTGGTTTGACTTCAGGTCCATCAGCTTCTCTGCCTGCTTCCTCCAGATGTTCATCATGAATTGCTTCCTTGCCATGGAGTCCTGCACATTCATGGTCATGGCCTATGACCGCTATGTGGCCATCTGTCACCCACTACGGTACCCATCCATCATCACTGATCAATTTGTGGCTAGAGCTGCTATATTTGTTGTAGCCCGCAATGGCCTCTTTTTTCTTCCTGTTCCAATTCTTTCTGCCAGACTCAGATACTGTGCAGAGAACATCATCAAGAACTGCATCTGCACTAACCTGTCTGTGTCCAAACTTTCCTGTGATGACATCACCTTCAATCAGCTCTATCAGTTTGTGACAGGGTGGACCCTACTGGGCTCTGACCTCATCCTTATTGTTCTCTCCTACTCCTTCATCCTGAAAGCTGTGCTAAGGATCAAGGCTGAGGGTGCTGTGGCTAAGGCCCTGAGCACGTGTGGTTCCCACTTCATCCTCATCCTCTTCTTCAGCACAGTCCTGCTGGTTCTGGTTATCACTAACCTGGCCAAGAAGAGAATTCCCCCAGATGTTCCCATCCTGCTCAACATCCTGCACCACCTCATCCCCCCAGCTCTGAATCCCATTGTTTATGGTGTGAGAACCAAGGAGATCAAGCAGGGAATCCAGAAGCTACTGAGGAGGTTGTAAGAGGTAAAAAAGATAACATCCACATTTGGAATTTTTAATAAAAATCAGGAATTATTTTTGTGTTGGAAAAGAAATTTCACTTTTTAATCCTGGAATGAGTTGTGATTCTCCTTCTTTTTAATACTTACACAACAATGAAAACATTCTTCTGTGAATCCTTGTTTACTGTTGCGTTAAAGAAAACATCCCTTTCCTAGATTTTGTGGTCATGTGGGAATTTTTCCTGACCAAATCCTTAACTGAGGATCTTGCCAAGCCTTAGCCAAATGGAGCTCGATTAGAGTAGGATTGTTTGAGCAACAAAGAAACAAATTTTATATGATGTCCTTAAAACGATCTGCCTTTCTCCTGATTTGCATAGGACATAGATGCCTCTCCTGTCTCCTGATTCAATCTGGCAGATCCCTACATTGCTTTTGTGTTGTGAACAGTTGCTTGGGCTGAAGCATAGATGTTCATCCCAGGACTTTGGCTCTTGGAGTCCAGTGATTTAGCTGAACATCCCTGACTGTCTTCTTTGGTACCTGTGGCAAATGTGCCATCTTCTGGCTCCGCAGATCCTCCCAGACCCTATTAAAATTTTCTATTTGTCCAACCTCTCCTTATTTCTTATTGTTGTTTTGAAGAGTAAATAAACTAATATGAAAATTTTTCTTCAGTACCTTGAATGTATACACATTAAATTACATAGACATTAAATGAGTTGCTATTATTATTATTACTATTCTAAACACACGACTTCCCCCGCACCCTCTGAATAGAAGGCAGATCATCATCTCATACCCCATTTACCTTGGGGTAGAAGATATCCATGCCATTTTAGTCTTCCTCCATCCCTACAGTTATTTTTATTACTAGTTTATTTTCTTGAGATATATTTTACCTATATGAGAGTTAACACTTGAAACCCCAAACTATTAGATGTCCCAAAAAACTGTCAATTGGGCATATTCTATTCATATCCATTTCAGTCTGGGTTTGCCATGAGGCTTCCTACAAAGTATATCTTCTGGAACTCCAAGGGACAGCCACTGGTGATACGTGGCTATGACATCACCCCAGTACTTATATCCTTTGAGGCTATTTGGCTTCCAATGTCACTTGCCGCCACAACTCTCTCCACATTCTTATCTGGCATAGTCAAGGGAATAAGACAGGCTCTGACACACCAACCATGAAACAAAAATCTGCTTTCACCACACCCAGGCATCTGTCTTAGTAAATTATCTTGTTGATTTATGGCCACATAGTGTGCAGGTGCTTGACTGCTTTGCAACTCCTGCCCAGGGCAGTACAAGGGAATGTAACTCTCAGTTTGCCTGTAAAATAACCAAAGAAACAAATAGAGCCCACAATGCTGTATCACATATTATCTTCAGATCCCATGGAGTCCTTACTTTAGTTCAGCTTTCCTTCTTAGGATAGAACAGCTCCTGCAACTTCTCTCAGACCCAGCTATGACTTGGCACTTCATGCGAGAAGAGCTGCTGAGCTATTTTTCTCTGCTTCTGAAGTGTTCTCAGTAGAAAAGAGCGACGGCATCATTCATTGGTGTCATCACCTTTGTCTACCTCTCTCCTGTATATCACAATTTTCTCTTTCTTTGATTTATTATTCTTCCTAATTTAGACTCTTCCTGATTGAAGGCCTTTGGTTCTGACACACGGACAATACATAAACCAGGCAGGAGCAGGAGCCTCCCTAGGATCTCTCCTTTTGTTTATGAAAAGGTGGTAGCGTTGGAAGAAGAAAGTCTAACAGGATTATTTCCACACTTAGGAATTACTTATGGTCAGTACTAGCTGGCCAGATGGGTGAGGATGATCCAACCCAAGATTCTCTTCAGAAGATGTAGAGAGACGTTCAAAGCAACAGAGGTAGTATCTTGCTCAGCTATCCCCCATCACCAGAAACACAATCTCAATCCCAATCCTGGAACTCAGACTTTGTGAGGTGGAAAGACAGAGGATTGTGTCTCAGCACCCTCCCCAGCTCCCTTACTCCTACTTCTGGTACCCAGAATCTTTCTAAGGCATTTCCATTTATTGCTGCAGGTATTCATATGAAACCTATCCTTACCCAGTGAGTGAGTCAGATTTTCATGCTCTTATCATGTCCTATCATTAATAATAAATGTTTCACATGTCCATTCCTCTTTCCAATTAAGTCACGGCACTGTGGGTAATAAAGGAAAATAATATGTCCATAACATATTACACTTCATGGTCCATTTTTTTGTACACTGGCCATGAGGAAATGATCCTAGTTTAAGCATAATATTAAATCCTCATTTAAACATAATTTTTCCAAGAGTATGTTTAATGTCTGAAATAAATTTCTCTCTGTCCTAAGTCTAGAAATATTTGCTTTTCAAACACATATGTTCTTTATGTGTACGCTCCCCTTAAGTCTTCCTGGTTTTCTTTGAATCTTTCCCTGTTCACCACTACTCCCATGTTGAATTTCATCTTCTGTGTTTCCTCCACTCCTGCTCTCTCCCCTCCTTTTCCCCCATCTCCCTCACCCCTAGCCCCCAAGAATAGGCCTTATGCTCTAGATTCAGATGCCTAAAATGGTCTTATCCCCTGTGGGGTTGTGGAGAGGGAAGGTACAGAGTGGAGTTTAAGGCCATGAAAATAACCTCTGGAGCCTCTGAGGGGCTGGGCCAGATGGTGCAGTAAATAGTCATAAATAGCAGCAGTACAGTCTAGTCTCCTCAAGCTGATAGGTCTGCTTTGGAGCCAGGAAAACCATGAAGAACTGAATGATGAGGCATGTGGGGCTCCAGGTGTTCAATATAAACAGAGAGAAAAAGTTCCTCTGGTAGGACTACAGCAGGTCTGGTACTGCAGGTTCAGAGCCTACCAATTTCCCCAGATCTGGTGCATCACTGCTTTCATATGGGATTAGAGTTTTTCTAATGTCAGCTGTATTCTACCCATTTAGAAAAGTGGAGATTTTCAGGGTGAGTGTTCTTGAATTAAATCTATACCTTTATTATTGTCTATGGCAACTGGAAACAAGGAGTTCATATTCTCAGCTGCAATTCAATCCCCACTAGAGAAGATGGCCCAAGAAGCACCAGTGAGATAGGACCAGTAATCCCAGCTGCCTTTCTTACTCCCTCCTGGCCTTCCTCTCTCATCCTGTTTTGTTCAGTGCTCCTTCCTGTTTCTCTGGCTGAGACAGAACAGCTTTTCTATTGCTCAAGCCACCATGCTCCCTAGAAGACTTCAGACTGGGTGGGGGTCAATTATTTATTTTTCGTTCATTGATACAGGAAAAAAGAACATGATAACCACTTGGAAACAAAGCAGATGAGATTATAGAAATGCATTTATTTCTTTACAGTAACTGGAATTTGGCCACATGTAAGTTTGTAGGGTCTGATTAACAGGATGAATAAATTTTAATCTGGATTTATGTCTGAAGCTATAGTTGTTTTCTAATTCACGTTACCTTTTGAACTTCAGCTCTCTTACCATTCTTTGTTAACAAAATCTAGTACCAGACTCCAAATATATCTTATGTGAAAGAATGGTGTTTCAATGATCATGTTTGGAGATATCTGGACATTTTGGTATTCTTACTGAATGGTGACTTTGAATCTAAAAAAAAATAACTTCATTGGTCTAAGGTAGGAGTAGGGGGAAGAGTGATATCTAGTCTGAGTCAAGGAGGTTGAGCTGGCTGGAAAGTCCTAGTCTCTGGTGGAGGCCTCTGTGTTACCTCTAAGTTGAGAGCTCTGGATGTGTTGATTATCTCTGTCCTTAATGAGGTATTCTCATTCTGATGTTTGAAAGATCACTTTACCAAGAAATCTTTAAAGGAACCTTGATGGGGAGTATTGTAAAAGAAAATAAAAACTGTAATTTTGAGCTGATCCAGAAATAGAACCAAATGAAAGGAGTTCCCATATACAACCCAAGGGTCATAGATGCCATGTTGCCAACACCAAGCGTAAACTCATATTAAGCAAAATAAAAAGAGCAATGTTTAGTTTTCCAAAACTTTAGACCTGTGCTGACCGGTGGCTACAGTAGCCGGTAGCCACATGTGGCTATTGAGCACTTGTGATGTGGCTAGTCAGAATTGAAATGTGCTGTAAGTGTCAAACACACACCTGATTTTGAAGACAGTACAAAAACATTAAAAAAAATTGTAAAATAGATCTTTAATGGTTTTTTTTATATTGATTGCATGTTAAAGTGATAATATTTTGGATATATTGAGTAAAATAACATATTATTAAAATTAATTTCATACATTTCCTTTTAATTTTTAAGGTGACTACTAGCAATTTAAAATTATATATGTTGCTTGCATTGTATTTCTATTGGAAGCGCTGCAATAGATTATATGGAAAGTGTTAATATATTAGGCAAAACAGATGGACAAATTTGTTTCTTCCAACTTCCAGATCTGCTTTCAAATATTCACACTTACTTCTTACCTTTGAGGAACAGGTTTCCACTCTTTCAGAAAAGAAAGAGAAGCTGACTCTAGGAGAGTCCAACACTCATTGGGACCACTGCCATTGTTGATAAAAACTAGCTAAGATTGGACTTCCTCAAGAGCATTATCAGCCAATGTTCTGAGATAAGCCTTAGCGTGGCAACCCTACAAAAGGTATCTCATAAGTGTCTTAAATTTATTCATAACTGGTTGTGGTGTACCGGGCCAGGAACCCACGGGAACATATTTAGTCTGGGTTTGTGACTGATGGAAAATCCATGTGAAGTCAGATGAAGACAGCAGTTGCTGCTATCTCTCACTCTTGGAATAATACTCTTGGACCAAAATTGCCGATTCCTGAAATTTCTTGTTCCCATCTTAACTGCTTGCCCAAGACATTAGGAGACTTTTTCATATCTCTTATCTCAAAGTGTATTCTTTTTAGCCCTCTCTAAGGTGCTATTTCCTGTACAAGTGATAGTCATAACTCTAATGAAGTCTTCGATATTATCTGGTGATGCCCTTAGGCCTGATTTCTCCTTTGCCTGTGATGTTCTCTCTTGGAGGAAGAATGGAGGCAGGCATTTGTGAGGGGCCTATGGCTTATCTGCTCTAGCAGGAGGGCCTGCATATGTGTTTTTGTTTATAGAAGCAGAAAGGTAGTGGCTGAGAACTTCAGCTGTAGATTAAGACTTCAGAGCTTCAGGTCTTCGCTTCACCACTGTGATTTTAATAAAAAGGACTTTACTTACCTTTGCCTTTGTTTCCTCATCTGTAAAATTGGGATAACAATGACATTTTCTTATAAGGAGGACAGTCATGTAATTTATTAACCAAGTGGGGAAACTATTAAGAATGAAAGGGGCATAAATGGGAATTATGCCAGGCAAATAGTCATCCTATTATCATATTACTAATAGGATTTTTAACAGAATGGATGGGTTTATGTTTATGAAGAACATAAAATAGTACCACACACTTAACTATTCTTATTTTCCAATAGTTCTTTGAAAAATGAGTTACTTCCTCATGGGAATTCATATTGTCCAGATGGATTTATTCTTGTCTTACCCTTCAAGGTTTTCTGAAGTGTCAGTTGTGGTCAGAATACTTGACATGGCATCACCAAGCAACTACTCTGAATTTCTCCTCATCTGCTTCCCTAACTACCAGAATTGGCAGCACTGGCTGTCCCTGCCCCTAAGCCTCCTCTTCCTCCTGGCCATGGGAGCCAATGCCACCCTCCTGATCACCATCCGGCTGGAGGTCTCTCTGCACAAGCCCATGTACTACCTGCTCAGCCTCCTCTCCCTGCTGGATGTTGTACTCTGCCTTACTGTTATTCCCAAGGTCTTGAACATCTTCTGGTTTGACAACAAATCTATCAGTTTCTCTGCTTGCTTCCTCCAGATGTTCATCATGAATAGTTTCCTGACCATGGAATCCTGCACATTCATGGTCATGGCCTATGATCGCTATGTGGCCATCTGTCACCCGTTATGGTACCCGTCCATCATCACTGATCAATTTGTAGCTAGAGCTGCTATATTTGTTGTAGCCCGCAATGGCCTTCTTACTATGCCTATACCAATACTTTCTTCCCGACTCCGATACTGTGCAAGAAACATTATCAAAAACTGCATCTGCACTAACCTGTCTGTGTCCAAACTCTCCTGTGATGATATCACCTTCAATCAGCTCTATCAGTTTGTGACAGGCTGGACCCTACTGGGCTCTGACCTCATCCTTATTGTTCTCTCCTACTCCTTCATCCTGAAAGCTGTGCTAAGGATCAAGGCTGAGGGTGCTGTGGCTAAGGCCATGAGCACGTGTGGTTCCCACTTCATCCTCATCCTCTTCTTCAGCACAGTCCTGCTGGTTCTGGTCATCACTAACCTGGCCAGGAAGAGAATTCCCCCAGATGTTCCCATCCTGCTCAACATCCTGCACCACCTCATCCCCCCAGCTCTGAATCCCATTGTTTATGGTGTGAGAACCAAGGAGATCAAGCAAGGAGTCCAGAAACTTCTGAGAAGGCTATAATACCTGAAATTTGTGAGACCCAACTTTGGGAACAGAAATTAATAATGGGGAATAATTTTCAGGATGCATAGTAAATTTAAATAGTTATGGCAGGAATAAGTTTGGATTTTTCTTTCTCCAATGTTTCAATTGATTATGGGGATATCTATATCCTGGCTCCTGTTTTCTATTGTGCTGAATGGAAGCTTAGCTTTTGTATTCTGGCATTACCTGGAAGTTTCCCCTGGCCTCATCTATGTGAGAGGGACTTGTCAAGCCATAATTACAGGAGCTTTATTACAGTGTTATGGTTGTTCAAATAAAGAATACATGTTATTCCAATGATTTACAAGGCCTCTCAATTGTTAATACTTAGATATGTATTAGATCTCTTGGTTCTACCTGACACAGTTAAAACTGATTTTGTGCCACGAATGGGTCTTTTGTGGAGATATAGAAGTTGGCTCCAGATCTTTGAATCTTGTAGTTGAGTGAATGACATGTTCCATCCACTGCCTCCTCTAGCCCTCAGATCTGGTTAATATATTTATCTAATGACACTTCTCTGAAGCATGAATTTCTCGGGGTTCTTTCCTTCTTTCTAATGAATCTAAAAACACTTAAGATGACTCATTTCTGTGCTTTGTTTTAAGTGAAAGTGTGTGTCCTTTTCAGAGGTGCTTTACCAACTTCTGACTTCATCCCATCCTACCTGACTTTTCTCTCAGATTTTGACACTATCTGCATCCCCACTCTCTCCTGTTCATCTTAGATACACAGTTAAATTGACTTTCTCATCCTACTTTCATCCCTGTTGTGTCAATTCTCATATCCTGTGCTAGTACCAGTATAGCTTCGAGAGGATCCAGGCATCAGAATTAGTGGGTTAGTTAAACAAGGATAAGTGTATTTTACTCTTTGCAATTTCCTTCTTGATCGTGCCCTGAAAATTGTGGAGCTTCAGATATTAGTCAATATTTCCTGGAATTAATTCACATTGGTAGCAAGGCCCCTTTTTGGATACTAACTGAGAGCTTCACATATATTATGAGAGTCATTTGAGAGTGTCCCCTAATATAGCTGATCTATGATGGAGTTAGCCATTCTTGCAGACTTAAAAATAATTCATCATTTCTATGGTATTGCCTTTCAAAGTAATAGCTTTGATCTACTCTCTCTTCTCTGTTTCACAACTTCAAAGACTGATCCTAACCAAAGCACAAAACTTCTCAAACACTTTCCTATTTGCTCATCATTCCAGGTGCTCCTAGCTCATTATTTTCAGATTATGCTATCTGATATTTTTTCTTTAAGTCTGTGCTCAAGTATCTTCTTCCACATGGAAAACCTAACACCAGTGCCTTCATTTAACAACCTATGTCCATCTTACAAGTTTCAATTTAAACTTCACCTACTCCACAATGCCTTCCTTTGCTCACCTCAATAGAATTAATCTCACTCTTTTAAGCCATGTGTATATCTCCCTCTGATACTAGATTATAAATTCCCCTGAGTCTGATGAAGAATTTTATTCATCTTCTCAATTTTGTGTAGAGCTGCTAATACAATTCTGTACATACTGTAGCTGTTTTGTTGAATAAAAGTGAATAATTCAAACGTGCACATCTTGTTTCTTATTTCTCTGAAAACTTCTTAGGGGAAGAATAAAGTTGTTAATATAATATATTGTCCAAAGTGCCTTACAAAAAGCCTTACGTAACTCACAGTTCAATGTGAACCTAAGACCGCTTATTGCTGAATGAGATAAGCATGACCTTTACTTAAATCCCAGGCCATTGATTAGATGTGAAACTTTTCACTCACTGATCTGAACTCTAGTTTTGCCATTTAAGAAGAGTTTACCGTTTAATAGCCCTTTTGCTTTGTGATTTGTCTGATTGTTGGATGACCTCCTTTATGGAAAATTTTTCAGCCAGAGCCTAAGAGATGTTAGTAATTTATAAATGAGAACTCATATTTATTATTTTCCTATGCACACTGCTTTCTCTAATGTCTTCTGAAGAAGATGCTATTTGTTATTTTATATACCATGCACTTCAGAGATGCTCTGTCCTGCCCTATATGTCATTCTCACTCCCCAGGGCAATTTCTTGATTATTGCACATCACTCTCTTAAAAAATCCTTTCCTTATCTGAAGCTCATCGTGTAATGCTGTGGCACTCTCAGTCGTGCCTTGTTCTAAGTCATCAATTAAAATCTTAGTCCTGCTGCTTCATTTCAGATGTTCGCAGTTGGCTAACAGACTGGTTGGAATGGATTCAAACTAAAAGCACTGCTCTTCACAATGAAAGATTGTAGGCTGTCCATGAACAGAGACCAGAAAAGAAATGGGATCTCAAGTCAGCCAGTGAGGAACATGTGCTCATAAATTCACTACACATGTCTATACAATTTGCCATGTTACTCTTGCTATTTAAGTTCTTTTTTAAATTAGAAAGTTTCAAATTCTCTACAGTTTACCTCTTGTGGCCACAAAAATACTTGGTAGGTTGTCCACATTGGTCGCCACTTTTCTTATTTCTGGATACCCAAACTTTTATATCTATGGAGACTTTAGAGTCATCAAATCTAGAGTTCTCTTGGAATTACTGCTAAAGAATATTTGATAAATAGGCATCCAAGATTTGCTTAAATTCCTCTAATGATGAGGAACTACCTTCTAGCATTTAGGAAAGAAAATGTCTGTTTCTGTTTGGAAATTTTAAAACGTTCCTCTTAATTATCTGCAATTTTTTCCTTGGGCACATGTCGACACTGGTGAATTAAAATTCCAGTACTAGCTTCACTAATTTTAACAACGTTCCATTTAAGAGCATGAAAGCTTTCTAGCTCTGAAAGAGATGTATTGCTCACTCTCCTTCCAAATAGTTTCCCATTTCCTTCTAATGTGCTTTCTCCTTTATCTTATAAGCTTTATTAGGTCAGTATTTGTTCACTCATTTTTGCATTTCCTACTAAGTCAAGAAGAATAACAAACATAAAAGACGTTTAGTAGGGGCCGGCCCCGTGGTGCAAGCGGTTAAGTGCGGGCCGTCCGCTGCAGCGGCCCGGGATTCACTGGTTCAGATCCCGGGCGTGCACCGACGGACACACTGCTTGTTAAGCCATGCTGTGGCGGCGTCCCATATAAAGTGGAGGAAGATGGGCATGGATGTTAGCCCAGGGCCAGTCTTCCTCAGCAAAAAGAGGAGGATTGGCAGATGTTAGCTCAGGGCCGATCCTCCTCACAAAAAAAAAAAAAAAAGACGTTTAGTAAATGCTTATAGGATAGGTTAATAAAATGTAGAGTGCAGTAAGAAGAGAGAATGAAGCGATAACCAGGAAGAGTACATAGTAAAATGGAATGTGTGGGGACTATATGTTATAATGGAATATCATCCTAAATATCTTATATCTCTATTACAAACAAACATTTCAATGCATGGAATTTTAAGACTCTCTGGGAAAAGTGCTATAAGCCTCTATTTTCTCTTCCTCTTTGTATTTAAATGCATATATCTCCCCTTCACCTTTGGAAGTATGTAGGTTTGTGTAGGTGTGTGTGTAGGCTTAAGCAGGTAGGTATGTTTGTTCAGGGATGTAATACTTCAGGAAGTGGTCACCACAAGGACGGGAAACCCAAAGTATCTATGTATTTTTTGACCTACAAGAGAGGCAATATTTTGATTTTAGCAACTTTGTGGACCCCTGCCATAAGCATAAGGTGATGAGAAGTTGAAAAGTCACATACTGGCTGCAGACTACTAACCAAATAAGATATTAGCTTGGAAGAAACTTTATATATGTACCTTTGAAACATCCACTTAAAGGCTTAGCAAAAATAATACTTTGAGTTAGGGCTTTCATTCCTTTGCATATATAAGAGAATGAGACTGCACCCCCTAGATATTGGTCTTTCAGGACCCAAATATACAGAGATCAGAAGGATGCAATTGTGTTGGAATGTCTGTAGGTCAGCCCAAAACATGTAAAGTGCTACCCTGGTCTGCGTCTACAAGGGAGGCTGCATGGAGAGTCTGGGAGAAGAAGATTATCGTGCAGCTTTTACTTAGAGATTAAGTATCAGGCTTTTTCTTTTTTCCTGCACCAGATGATAAGGGTTCAAAAATGTATAAGACTTTGTCATTTTCCCTCATGTGCTTTGATATTACCAAGGGAAATATTAGTTACGCTAAGAACCACAGCTCCAGATAGAAAGATAAAACTGTGAAAGGGATAACTGTAGCGCTCTAAGCATCAATTGGAGGGAGAGTTTGTCCAACTTTGGGGAACAGGGACAGGGAGAAGCTAGTGCTTAAGTAATGAGAACACTGGTCAACCTAATGTCTAAACCTGAGTAGAGTTGTGTTTGGAGCTGGGCTAGTTGAGGCAGGATTAGGATTAGGATTAGTCTGAAATCAACACCTACATGCAGACATTAGAGCAAAGAGAGGATAATTTACTTCCTAATGAGGTACTTTATCATAATTTAAGACTCTGCTTCTCCTCCCATGGCTGTGGTGATAATGAAACTGTGTGCAGAAACACTCCTCCATAAAAGGTGACACCTGGCTTATGCTTGTGGGGAAAACATGGCAGAATTAGCAACTCAGACTGATGGATGGTCAGAGAATCACCCAAAAAGAACTAAAGCACCAATTTGAGTTCATTTGGGCTCTTCAACATTTCACCAATTGTTACTTTGCGGGCAACTGACCAATTCTGCCCCTCCCTCAGGAGGCTCACTCCCTTATTTTGCAATCTATACCCACGACTTCACTTGTAATTCTGCCCCTTGGAGGTAATTTTGTGTTTTAGGAGTCCATGAAGCAGTTGCTAACCATATCTCCCTCTTGGATATTCCTCATGCCACCAAATTAGACACCCTCTAGGCTCTCTTCCAGGCACTAACTTTTACCTTTAACATTTAGAAAGGAAATCCATCTGGATTGGTCTTTGTATATAGTAGGAGGCATGAGTCAAGGGTCCTTTACTTCCATATAGCTATCCAACTGATCCAGCAATATTTGTTAAAAGGACCATTTTCCCCCAGGGATCTGCATTGTTGATTTGCTTTTCTCATCAATCGAGTGTCCATATGTATCTGGATCTGTTTCTGGACTCTCTATCCTGTTTAATTAGTTTGTCTATCCTTTCACCAATAGCACATTGTCTTCATTCCCATAGCTTTGTAATGTTACATATGTTTTGAAATCTGGTAGTCAATGTAAGTCATCCAGTTTTGTTCATCTTTAAGACTGCCTTGTCTATTCCTGCCCTATTCAATTCCCATGTGAAGTTTTACAACTGACTTCTACAAAGAAAGAAACTGCTGGAATTTTGACTAGGATTGCATTGAATCTAGAGATTAATCAGACTAATATAGTTATCCGACATTCTTCTAGTTAGTGTTTTCATGATACATTTTTTCCGATTATTTTGTTTTCAACCATTCTGGGTGCTGATGTCTAAAGTGTGTCTTTTATAAGCAACATAAATATATTCAATCTGGTAGTCTTAGTCTTTTACTTGGAATACTTGGTCTATTTATGTAAATGCAGTTACTGGTTGCTTTATAGCTACCATCTTATTATTTGTATATTTAATTCACATATTTTATATGCCTTCTTATAACTCTCTTGTCTTATTTTGGATTAATCAAATTTTTATACAATCGTTTTTACTATTATTTTGGTGATAATCCTAGAAATAAAAATGTGTATCCTTGACTTACTACAATCTAATTAAACGTATATAATGAATGCTCAGGATTCCAAATAATTGTTTGCCTTTAAGTGACATAGTTTCCTTGTGTAAAGATATTTCTAAAATTTGATAAAAAGTAATGATAAGTTATCATAAAGTACTTATGTTAAAACAATTTTTCAAGAATTCAGCTAATATGTAAGATGAAGTCATTTCATAAGTCTAATGACATTTGTCTTCTTACAGGGTCTCTCCATACGTCCTCCGTGTTCCTGAGTGATATTCATTTCCATTACAAATAATACATCTCAGTTTATACAACTTTCAAACATCTCAAGAGAAACTATAAGCTGATGACCACTCTGTCACTCCACCTGAGTTTAAATGCAGACATCTCTTTTTACATTAGAAATGTATCTGCAGGGAAGCAGGAGGCCATGGGAGCAGGATTCCCAAAACGACTTTTCATGTTTCCAGCCACAAGAGAGTGGCTATTTTAGAGAAAGAATCTTCATAAGGTCATCCAGGAGCCACAAGCAGAAGGCCCGTGAGAAGTTGGGGAGTCACACATTGCCTGAAAGCAGCTGGATGGTCAAAACTGCTGTTTGGACCAGACTTTCTCCATAAGTATTTTTGGGAACAGTACATTGGAAAGCCAACCGTAAGTGGCATTTTGAGTTTGATCCTTGACTGAAACTGAATTCTTTGTTTATTTCTGAGAATGTTATTGCACCCTCGGATGCTAGTGTGTGAAGACCCTGAAGATCATTGATGTTGGAAGAGTGTAAGCACATTAGAATGTGGGTCAGCTGAGTTCACAGAAGGTCAGCTCAGGTCTGTCTCTGCAGGAAGTCTGACTGGAGAACATTCCTTCCTTGAATATTAGAGGCATATTGTAAGTGTATGGATTTGTACCACCTGCCACAAAGAAAAATGAAGACCTTATCCTTGACCTTAATGAGCTTTGGTCCTTCTCGGAGAGATGACTAAGAACCGTAGATCCAGGCAGAGAGATAAAACCGTGAGAAAGGAACCCACATAATTCCCAAAGGGTCCATGGGGGGAGGATAACTTTCAAATTGGGAGACCAAAGATTGGCCATAACTGTGCTTAAATAACTAAAGAAAATGGGAGAAGCCGCCAATCTGATGTCTGAAGCTGAGCAGAGCTGTAGCTAGGGCTGGCTGAACTGAGGCAGCAGTCTTGATTAGGGATAGTCTAAATCATGGTTAGGTCAGTTATCACTAGTGAGTGTAGCTCTGTCATTCTCATAGTGTTGCTCCTGAAGTAGCAGCATCAGCATTACCTAGTATTTTGTTAGAAAGGCAAATTCTTGGGCTTCCCCCCAGGCTTACAGAATTGGAAGCCCTAGGGTTTGGGCTCAGCTGTGTTCCAACAGCTCTTCAGGTGATTCTGATGCACACTCACATTTGAGAACCACTGGTCTAGGTAAAACTCTGATGAGAAGTCCATACTATATATTCGAGGGAAAAAAAAAAAGCAGATCCAAATCTTGACTGGGAGATTTTTTGTGCCTGGGGATCCACAACAACATGCCTCCAAATACACCTATAAGAGATGATTTTTCCTATGCTTCAGAAGAGAACACAGCAGAACCTGGCAACTTCGGTACCAGCAGGATCCTCGATGTTTAAGAGGTTACTCAAAGATAATGAAGCTCCAGGCTGTGTAGCATCATGTCCTGGGACATGTTTAAGTATTCCTTCACTTCTTCCCTTGCCTTAGAAGCCTCATTTCCTTATTTTTTCTCCTTTTCCTGGGAAATACAGGTTGTTGTTGTTTTTAAACAGTTAGTTACCAAAGACGCATGAAAATAGGATACTGCACAGGTATCTTTTATATTTATTGTTCTCACCAATAGGTTGCTTTTTTTTTCCTCACCACTAAATTCCTTTTTTTTTTTTTTTCCATTTTGCGTTGTTCAGCTTTTTACTGATTGCTAAGCAGAAGTACCAGTGGTTTATGGTAGAGCAAGATATGGAGATGCTATATTATATTAGTCAAGGCATTATGATATGCTCAACAATCTGTCGATCTCATATATCTAAACTGGTCTTCTTGAGGGCCTATCATTTCACCATGTGCATGGTGTTTTTCTCTGTGCTGTCATAAAAAGATAAGATTCCATTGCTGGCAGATGGAGCATAGACTTGTTGGATGACAAATAGGAACATCAATGAGTATAAGAAAGTTTTATTGATGCTTTAAGAGCAGCACGCTTAGGATATTTAAGGATCATAGAGAAACATTGGAAAAGAGAGGCATCTATGTATGTAAAAAGAGTAACAAGAAAAAAACACATTTTTTTGTGTACATTTCTAAGAGGTGTAACTCTTGATACAAATAGAATGGGACAAGCAGAATTTAGTTATTTGAGGGCAAGAGAGTTGGTTCAAGGAGAAGAATATGACGCATGTAAAAACACAGAGGTGAGACATCAAATCACGTTCTATAGGTGGCGGGGTCTAGGTGTGGAGTTGGAACACACGTGAAGGGAGTTGGAAAACAGTCATGTAAAAGGAGTTACTCTTTATTCATAAAATTATAAATGCTAAGGAAATTGTTTTAACAAGGAGTGATGTGGTCTAATTTAAATTTTAGACAGATTCTATGTCAACTGAATTGCGGTGAATCTTGACGGCCTAGAATGGAGGCAGATAGATCAGTTAGAACATTATTACGGAAATAGTCAAAACTTAAATTCATGTCTCTTTCTTTCCAGTCAGTTCCAGGCCCACCTGCCAGTCATGGTATTATCTCTCAACACCACAGGGACCAGGGTGACTGAATTCCAGATGATATGCTTCCCAGGAATGCAGGACACACAGCACTGGCTACCTATAGTCCTGGCTCCTCTCCTGGTTTTGGCTCTTGGGGCCAACTTTGTGTTATTGCTCGCCATCTGGCAGGAAGCATCTCTGTATGAACCCATGTACTACCTGCTTGCCATCCTCTCTATGCTGGTTGTCATCCTCTGCCTCGCAGTCATCCACAGGGTCAGACACTCCCGGGATTCACTCTTAGAGACTCAGTCATCTTTCTCTAAATAGCGCCTTTAGAGTAGTGTCCACTCTCATTCTCAATGCCCATGTTTTTTTTTAAAGTTTCATTTTTTTACCAACTGGCAGGCCCTCTCTCAGTGTCTCAGTCAGTGATATTCTAAGCTTTGACCTTCTTTTTACTTCTAGGGAGATTTTACTTGACTCTGAATGACTCTACCCTAACACCCAAGGGCTCTAGAATTTAATAATTTTATTTATTTATTTTTTCCCCAAAGCCCCAGTAGATTGTTGTACGTCATAGTTGCACATCCTCCTAGTTGCTGTATGTGGGACGCGGCGTCAGCATGGCCGGAGAAGCGGTGCATCAGTGCGCGCCCGGGATCGGAACCCAGGCTGCCAGCAGCGAAGCGCGCGCACTTAACCGCTAAGCCACGGGCCGGCCCAGGGCTCTAGAATTTAATTTCTAAAATGTAACTGGATGGAAGGGGCCTGCCCGGTGGCGCAAGCAGTTAAGTGCGCACGCTCCACTGCGGTGGCCCGGGTTCACTGGTTTGGATCCCCGTGGCGCACGGCTTGTCAGGCCATGCTGTGGCAGCGTCCCATATAAAATGGAGGAAGATGGGCACAGATGTTAACAGAGGGCCAGTCTTCGTCAGCAAAAAGAGGAGGATTGGCAGATGTTAGCTCAGGGCTGATCTTCCTCACGAAACAAAACAAAACAAAAAAATAAAATGTAACTGGATGTACATTTATGTCATATACTGATATAGGGAGCATAATTGGAGGTTTATGTGTATGGAGAGGTTGGTGGGTGCCCAAATATAAGTATTGGACTTACTGGGTTTGATGTTCTTGTGATACATTTAGATGGGCAGATGTGTCCAGTTGGAGTTTGCGTAAGACCTCTGGAGATCAGGAAAAGACAGGCTAGAAATAAACATTTTTAAACAAAAAGCACGGTCTATAGATGGAGAGAAAAAGAATAAGTCAGGCTTTGTAGATGGGGATGCACATAGAAGGTATTTGAAATTAAGATTCTGTCTCAGCTGGGATTTGGGGGCTGTGGTTTTAGGATACGGATGGTTGAAGCCATCTGAGCCTTCTCCCAGGTTTAGGTACCCCAGGGTGGGAATGAATGCACAGTGTTTGAGAATAATGATTGTGGCAGGTCCTGCTCATCTTCTGGTTCAACTTGAAGTCCATCAGCTTTGCAGGCTGCTTCCTGCAGGTGTTCATCATGAATGCATTCCTTCCCATGGAGTCCTCCACCTTTCTGGTCATGGCCTATGACCATTATGTGGCTATCTGCCACCCACTG
Organism: Ceratotherium simum simum; assembly: GCF_057802395.1. Classification (NCBI taxonomy): domain Eukaryota; kingdom Metazoa; phylum Chordata; class Mammalia; order Perissodactyla; family Rhinocerotidae; genus Ceratotherium; species Ceratotherium simum. Next base: position 24,348,135 of record NC_141906.1, read on the forward strand.
CGGTACCCATCCATCATCACTGAACAGTTTGTCAGTAATGCACCCATCTTCATTGTCTTCCGCAATTTGCTGGCCACACTGCCCACACCAGTTCTGGCTGCCAGGCTCAATTACTGTGCCAGCAATGTGGTGGAGAACTGTATCTGTGCCAACATTTCTGTAGCAAAGCTCCCCTGTGGGGATATTCACCTAAACAAGCTCTACCAATTTGTGAGTGTTTGGTGCCTGTTAGGTTCTGATCTGGTGCTCATCTTACTATCCTACCACTTCCTCCTGAGGGCTGTTATGCATCTGCACCCAGGAGGTGCAGCCACCAAGGTCTTGAGTACTTGTGGTTCTCATCTCATTCTTATACTTTTCTTCTAGACATTGCTGTTAGTCTTCATCTTCACAAACAAGGCAAGAAAGAAGGTGCCCTCAGAGGTACCCATTCTCTCAATGTCTTGCACCACCTCATACCACCAGCCCTGAAACCCATTGTTTATGGAGTATGAAGTCAGGAAATTAAGCAAGGATTCAAGTACCAGTGCTGAGAGATGTGAGTCAAAGATCAAGAATTATGGAAGTCTGGGCATGTTTTAGTAAAGGTTTAATCTGAATTTAATCTGTGTAACAAGAAACACAATATGACATCCATGCTGCTACCCTCATTTTGAACATAAACCTTCTTCAACCAATATCACAATATTTACCTTTACTACCCCATCCTCAAATCCTCACTGAACACATGTCTAGGTATTCATTATCTTCTTCATTCTGACCACTTTCCATCATGATTCCTCAATTATTCATTTATTAAGTAAGTATTTAATACTTACTTAAATACTTCTCAGTCTTTACATTCTTAGGACCTTTCACATTTAATTCATAAGGCCGAGATGGGACAGCACTTTAAATAGAATATGGGGGTATGTGTAGGATTGGGGAAACCAATGAGTACTTTATTTCAATAGTCTGGGTGAAAAGTGAAAATATCTTGGACTAAGGTGGTGAGTGAACATTGAAGTTGTGTCACAAGATTTGCTGAGTGTCCGTACGTAGGGTATAAAAGATAGAGAGCAATAATAAATGACACCAAGACTTTTTGCAAGGGCAGTTGGAAAGCCGAATTGCCATTAACTGAGAAGCTAGTTTTATATGTAATATCAAAAATTTCGCTTTGGACACTGAACTCTATTTCCATCCCAAACTCCTCCAAATGACTGCACTTTTGAAATGACTATTAAATATCTAAACAGAAAAGTAAAAGTAAGTAACTAGATATGTGGCCCTTTTCAAGGGCCAGATCTGTGCTGAAGACAGAAGTTTGAGTCATCAGGGTATAGATGGTATTTAAATCTCATTTAGATGTGTGATATAAGGTCTGTGAATTATCCACTCATTTCTATCCCTTTCTTCAAGAAACTTGTTCAAATGTTGGGTACCCTGGCTTAATGATTGTTTTCTATTCCCTGTAGACCCCCTCTCATTAAGAAACTGTGTTTAATTCTTTGTATTGGCAACATCTATCATTGTGCCTGGCTCATAGTGGGTGCTTTTTCAATTAATAAATGATTTTGACTCAAAACTTTTGGTCCCACTATGTGGCATCTGGATTATGGAGATTTGATCCAAAAATAATACTGTTTGTTGATGAAATTTCATATGTTGGGTTTAGCAAACATTAACAGTTATGCCATTTTTATAAGACATTAACATAATTTAACAGAGTAATGGCCTTCTTACATTCAAAATATAGGGTACAACTTTAAAGAAACGTGAAAATATTTACAATCTTGGCAAGGATTTTTTGGATTTGAAACTCAAAGCAAAGGCAACAAAAGCAAAAACAAAGTGGGACTACATCAAACTAAAAAGTTTCTGTACAGTAAAGGAAGCCATCAACAAAATGAAAAGGCAACCTACTGAACGGGGGAAAATATTTGCAAATCATATATCCTATAAGGGGTTAATATCCAAAATATAAGAAGAACTCATGTGGTCTGGCCTGGTGGCGTAGTGGGCAAATTTGTTGCATTCTTCTTCAGTGGCCCAGGGTTCACTGGTTCAGATCCTGCATGCAGACCTACACCACTTGTCAGCCACACTGTGGTGGTGACCCACATATAAGGTAAAGGAAGATTGGCACAGATGTTAGCGTGGGGCTAACCTTCCTCAAGCAAAAAACGAGGAAGAGGGCAACAGATTAGCTCAGGGCTAATCTTCCTGAGCAAAAAAATAAAAAAAAAAAACCTCATACAACTCAATAGCAAAAAAACAAACAATCTGATTACAAAATGGGCCCAGGATCTGAACAGACATTTTTCCACAGAAGACATACAGATGGCCAACAGGTACATGAAAATGTGCTCAATATCACTGGTCATCAAGGAAATGCAAATCGAAACCACAAGGAGATATGGTCTCACACCTGTTAGAATGATTATTATCAAAAATGGCGAGGATGTGGAGAAAAAGGAACGCTTGTGCACTGTTAGTGGGAATGTAAATTGGTGCAGCCACAATGGAAAACAGTATGGAGGTTCCTCATAAAAATAAAAAATTGAACTACCATATTATCCTGCAATTCCGTTTCTTGGTATTTATCTAAAGAAGATTAAAACACTAATTCAAAAAGATTTATGCACCCCCTTGTTCATTGTAGTATTATTTACAATAGCCAAGATAAGGAAACAACCTAAGCATTCATTGAAGGATGAATGGATAAAGAAAAAAAAGAAGGAAATCTTGCCATTTGCAACAACATGGATGGGCCTTGAGGGCATTATGCTAAGTGAAATAAGTCAGACAGAGAAAGACAAATACTGTATGATCTCACTTATATGTGGAATCTAAAAACAAAAATACAAGCTCATAGATACAGAGAGCAGATTGATGTTCACCAGAGGCAGGGAGTAGGAGGTGGGTAAAATGGGTGAAGGCAGTCAAAAGGTCCAAACTTCTAGTTATAAAATAAATAAGTCATGGGGATGTAATATACAGCATGATGACTATAGTTAATAATACATATTGCATATTTGAAAGTTGCTAGGGGAGTAGATCTTGAAAGTTCTCATGATAAGAAAAAAAATTTGTAACTATATACGGTGATAGATGTTAACTAGACTTATTGTGATCATTTCTCATATACAAATATTGAATCATTATATTTCACACCTGAAACTAATATAATGTCATATGTCAATTAGACGTCAATAAAAGAAAAAAAAAAGATGCAGTCAGCAAGATGTTATTAAATTCTTGGTCAATAGAAAGAAAACTTGAAACCTCTCATTGACCAGGCTGAATGCTAACCCCCTTCCCCATCCCACATCCTAGAATCCCTGTAAAGTGTATGTGGAAGGGTGACTGTTTTAGGTCTCCTTTATTTACAGCTGCTCCAGACAGGTTCAATGATCTACCATTTGGCTCAGATCTGCCTCCAGTGGCATCCAGTCTAGGAGTAATGAGGATGAAATTATGCAATCAATCAATATTAGAAGATGATGCTGTAGTGTTGACCTCTATTCCAATCAAACTTACCCAAGATATAATGTCTCTGTGTTGTAGCATTCCCTCTCTAGAACCATTATGATAATAGGATCTGGCCTTTGAACCCCAGCCTCTTCTTTTGTATGTCTCTGGTTGTAGAATTGTGTCTCTGCTTTGGTTGTGACCTGAGTTCCCAGTCTATTATTCTGCATTGGCCTCCAGTCCTGGACCAGGACTAGGATGATTGTCACTTTCTCAGAGCCAGTTCTCCTTTTTCTCCAAGGCATGATGCATCATGTCTGGAAAACAGGAAGTGATTCTAAATGGCCCGTTATAGAGAATATAGAGGGGTACAGGTGGAAAATGGGATTGGACAGGTAGGATCAGGCATGGAGCATGGAGCTTCTATGCCAGGCTAAGGAGTTGAAATCTTATCCTGCAGGAGAAAGGTTCTAAGCAGAGGCATGACCTAACTAAGTGTGTCTTTTAGAAAGATTATTCAGACAGCAGCCTGGACGGTGGGTTAGGAGGAAAACACAGTAGGAACAGGGATGGTAGAGAGCAAGCTGTGGTAGTAATCCAAGCAAGCAGGATGCCCTAAAAGTGTTGGAGAGAGAAGAGGTAGATAAGGCATGAGCATTGGGAGAACTGTTAAGTCCCTAAAGCCTTGCAGAGTTGAATGTCCCAGGCTTGGGTGATTGGTTGATGACATTTTCCTGAACAGGACACACAGGAGGAAGAGTCAGTGTAGGAAGAAATATACCAAAGTCCTTTTTGAAAACGTGAGGCCACTCCTGTGGAAGCAGACAAGGGCAGGGTGTTGTGGCCGGTGCTGTCATTATTTTAGGGTGGCTGAAGGAGTTGGGAGTCCTTGACTATGTCACTGTCCTATCCATGCCTTTGTCTCCTCCCTGGCAGGAGGAAAGCAAGTTATGATCACCTCCTTCCTCATGGGGGTGTAGGAGGCTATTTTTGTTTAGCTATTTCAAGAGCCGTGCCACATCCAGATGAAAGGAGCTCTGTTAGTGAGGAGCAGAAGGAGCGTGAGCACAAAGAAATGTTTAACAGGCTGCCTGAAGGGTAGGAGACAGGTTTGCAGGGGGTTTGTTCTGCCTTCATAATGAGATTTAAAGATCCAGAGATGAAAAAAAAAAGATACAAGCAGCAGAAGATATGGATTCGTTCTCTCTCCAGATGGATTAGCATTTGGATTGTTATTCCCAGATGTAACTGGCGAGGATTAAAAACCTACCATCCTTCTCCCACAAGGGGACAGGCACATGGAGGCAGTGGAGACCCAGAGGGGAACCTAAAGAGACAGCTGTCAGCTCATCAGCTCACCATAGGGACCGCTTTAAGCAGAGGTGTGGAGGCTAGGACCAGTCAGCCTTCAGGAGTGAGATGCTGTTCTTCCTGCGGTTCAGGGAGCCACCACGGGACCCTCCACCCTCACAGAGCCCAAGGGGACAGTACGCCAGACACCAGAGCCCAGAAGCCTGGAGAATATAAAAAGAATTTTGCTTGGTACTAAGCAGCAGCTGGCTCCTATTCAGGTAAGACTTTCCGAAATGTGCATAATGTCCTTTCTTCTCAGCTCACCCCTGAGGCAACCCCTCCAGCTGCACTTGGCTCCTACAAGCTGCTCCTTCCTAGGGGCTCTGTGAAAATGGGTCAGACTTTGTGAGTTGGAAAAACAACTTCTCCTCCAGCTTACAAGTTTTTTCTTCTGACTGCATGACTTGGCTCCTTCACACTCACCCTTCTCCTCCACTCCCCTCCCTGCCCGATCTCTACACTTGAGTCTTATCAATCTTTCAAGGCCCTGACAAATTGCACTTCCGCCTGAAGCCTTCCTAGATTCCCCAGTAGGATTGTGTCTCTTTCTCCTTGTTCTGTTGCACTGTATCTGATATAACCTTGTGTTAAGTCTACTTGCATTATATTTACTGTGATTCTAAGTTTCTCTTCACTCTTGATTTTCAGTTCTTGCAGAGCAAGGCTGTGTGGGGCTCATGGGGTTAGCGTCCAGGGCCATATTGAAGCTGTTCAATCAATGTTGTTGAATTCACTAGAATAGGTGAGTAAAAGCTGCAAGTTGTAGCGCTGCAGTGAGGAGAGGCATGCGTTCCCAAAATGAGTGTTTCTGCTACAGCTGCTGGATTTCATAACCGAGGTATTGCAGGGGGACTTAGGGATGTCCGGCAGGAGCCATGGTTATAGGCTTGAGAGTATCCACTGGCCAGGCCCTCCAGTGATTAGGAGGGGCAGTTTCATGCTCCTGGGAAAGGTTCTGGCTCAGACGTGGTGGGTTAAATCTTGGCTCCGTCTACCAGTTTTGAGCCCTGGAATAACAGAGCTCCTCTCTGATCCTCAATTTCTTCATCTGTAAAGTGACGATAGTCATTCCTACCCTTGCAGATAATTATAGGATGATAATTGTTTGGGCACAGTGCCTGACACCTAATAGGTATGCAATAAGTTCTTTGAATGATTCATTCATCAGTGGAGAATATAAACTAACAGAGGGCACAAGCTGGAGATGGGAGATCCACCGCCTGTGAACAAGGCTGGCTCTTGTGACGCAGGTTAGTGAAAATGTCTAGGTGTCAATGCATCTGTAATCTGGACTACTGAAACCTGAATTCTATCCCAGCTCCTCTGTAACCCGCAGAATATGCCAAATAACTTTTCTGAGCCCTGCCTACACCAGGTCAAAGCCGTGGTGCCTACTACCTCCACAGTGTTATCATGAGTAATAAACCGCCACAAGGCTGCTGACTCTTTTATGAAATGCAAACATATTGCACAGCCCTGCACTCAGCTCCTAGTAAGCAAGCCATGATTAAGGACAAGCTTTTATTATGATTTTTTTTCCTCTAGACTCTAAGCTCTGTGGTGTTGGAACATGTGTCTGTTTTGCTTCTCATTCTATACTCAGATCCTTAACACAGAACCTGACAGATGGGGGGGGGTCTCAATGAATATTTATTGAAGAAATGAATTAAGATTTGTCTGGCATTTATTAACCCTAAAGCATGGAGGCCATGATGGTCTCTCATGTTTGTTTATTCTATGGCATTCAATGATTTCTAGTCAGATGGGGGGACCAGTTCAAGTCAGGAAGTATTTCAGCTATTGAGTCTGTGATTGCATTGTATCATGAACAAAAATAAATCAATATTTTTCTTTTATTTCTCAATCTAATTATTATCTCTGTGCAATAATTAAGAATTGGGAGAAATTCTGTTTTTCTTATTTTTAGTGTTGACCAACAAACTTGTGATCTTGAATGCATGTTAATAATTAGTACTGATTAATTTAATTTACAAGATTGGGCACATAACTTCATGCTGGGAATTCTGCAAATTTTCTTGACCACAGCTCTGAATAGCCAGAGAACAATCTGAGTCCATGACCACTACGAGTTTCCTCTGAACTAAAGACCCACACTTCTGGCCCTGCCCAAACTCATGGCTCCAGGAGGGGAAAGGAAGAGGGATGCTACAATTTTTAATGTGCCAGGTCTTGTGAAAGGACTTTGCATTTGTGTGCAGTATTTTGTGCTGCCCACCAAATAAATATTTCAGATTCTTCTTCTGGATACACTTCCCTTCCCCCTCGAAGTTATGTTTAGCCATGTGACTTTGCTTTGGACAATGACATGTGAGCAGAATTGATGCAAATGAAGTTTTAAGAGCCAGCAGGCTATTTTGCCCACTAACTTTCCCTCTGCCATGGCAATGTGCCGCATAATGAAGCCTCCTTTAGCCTAGGAGCCAGAGTGAGGATGGCCTGGAACAGAGCTCCCAGCCGATTTCCCATAAGTGGGTGGCATTACGAAGAAATATCTTTGGAGATTTAAGACACAAAGTCTTGGGAAGCCATTTGTTACTGCAGCATAACCTGGACTATCTTGACTGATACAATATGTTAGTTCATTTAATTCTCATAAAAAAAGATCTACAAGGTGGTGTTAGCAGATGATTCTTCATGGGTCTCATGCATTTCTGCCCATCTTATAAGGAAAGCAATAGCTCCCTTTGTTTCAGGATATCTTCTCAAGGACATTTGTACAGCAGACAGCCTGGAAAGGTAGGGTTAGTTTCACTCTCCAGGGGAGAGAACAGACATCTTGAATTATAAATTCAAGATCCCTAAGCCTGGGGATCCTCTCCTGTAACACAGCTGTTACAGGCATGTGTGCAGGCATCCATCTGAGCCATTTGCAAGGGGAACTTACACAAACACGGTGATGTTCATGCTTTGCTATGCCATGAGTAATAAAGTCGGTGTGTCTGACCCAAAAGTCCACGTCTTCTGCCAGCATCTTTGAAGTTGTGGCAGGCTAACATGTTAGCTAGAAAGAGAGTAAAATTTCAGACTTTTGACAGTTCTTGACAGCAAGTATTAGCATGACTATTTCAAACATGACAAAACCGAGTCTCAGAGAGAATAAGTTACCCAAAGTCACACAACTATTAATTAGAAGATACCATTTTTCCCATTATTCCCCATTGCTTGCCATGAAAAAAAGAAAACTTTAAATATCATTCATTCCTTCCTATATTCCTGAATTCATTCATTCACTTATCCAATTAATGTGTATTAAATAACTACTTTATTTTAAGCACTATGCTAGGATGCTGTTTTCTAGAGTTCTTTAAAAACTAGCACTGAATTATCCCAACATACCCAGTTTTGATGCCTAAAATAAGACATTTGAGATTGTCTTAATCTGGCATAAGCTATACCCATTTTCAACTGCCTTCCTCTCAGCAAACAGATGACCTGGAGAGTGTAGCAAGGAGTCAGTTTTTCTATAAATTAACATCTCCCATTGATGCAGTGATAGGTCCTGGAGATCTCTGGAGTAAGCACAGAGTATGTGTAGAGTCAAAGACATATGGGGCCTTAATTACATGTGGCTCACCAAGGGCGTTCAGTCCCAAGCAGGGGCTTCACTCCATTTCCCTGTCCTCTCCTAGGCGCTGCACCAGGTTGAAGAGGAACCAGGGGCTTAGCATACCTAAGCTGCAATAGAAGTATGCACTACCACACTGAAAAGCCTCAGGGTATTAGATCCCAGGAAAACTGAGCCAGAGCCTCACATCCACCCTCTTAAGTCATCCTTTTCTAGTAGGACATACCGGAAGGGACTTAGGCCAATAGATCTAGGTTCCACTCTTAACTCCAACTCTAATCTACCACTTCATTGATTTTGATGAAAGTTTTTTAACTTCTCTGAGCTTCGATTTTCTTATCCATAGAGTAGGATAATAATATCTAATTTATAAGATTTCTATGATGATTAATAAGCGAGAGTCCACATGTAAAGCACAGTGGCTTTCAAGAGTAGGCTTTCAATAAATAGCAGCAACTCTGATTACCATCATCATTTTGTTCGACTGAGTAAACAGAACTTCCCTTTAAACAAAAAGAAAATTAGAGACTAGGTGCAGAGCCACTGGCTGAAAGCCAAAGGGAGAAGATAAAGCGTTATAATTGACTCTCCTGGGAAAAGCAATAAATCCAAGCAGCTGTGCTACTCCCTTTCTGTGGCAGCTTGAGAGGTGGGCTGTGTCAGAGAACTTCTGTCTCAGAACATGAGTGTCCGCCATGTACAAAGCACTCTGTGGGGTGATGTTGGGGACAGAGAGGTGGCAGTTACTGCCTTGCCTTCCAGTAGTTTATTATCTACAGAGATTGGGACAAACGGAGGATTAGATAATAAGAGAGAGATAATAAAGGAAGGTAATCATTATTATCTACCAAGATTGGAACAAAGAGAAACCGAGAAAAGGGAGGTAATGTGCATATGTGTTCACATTGGGTGAGCTTTCTTTCTGATGAAAGGGCGTTAAGACAGGCTTCATATAGGAATATTTGGGATGAGCACTGACAGAGGAAATTTCAAGAGAGACATGGGAAAAGGGAGGATGATTAAGGCAAAGGGAAAATAGGGAATCTGACAAGGGTTGTGTCCAGGGAACAGCGAGTAATGTGGTTTGGCTAGCAAGTGTTATGGGGTAACCAGGAAACAGAGTCTACACAATGGATGGGCTTGACAGTATGCTTAATCTGGTCATCAGTGAAGAGTGGCAGCCTCAGAACTATATTTAAGGAAGATTCATCCGGCAACAGTGTGTAGGACGAGGTGGAGGAGGAAAAGGTTGGCAGCAGACAGACCAACTAGGTAAGTACGCAGCACCTGAGGCACGCAAAGTGGGAGCCATGAATGGGGGCGGGAGAGGCAGTGAGACTAGAAAGGGTGATTCCAGGAAAGGTAAAGATGCTGGATCCAAGGAAGAGAAGCTAGAGGAGAAGCTGGACAATACATAAGCCTGCCCAATACAGGATCAGGGGGAGTAGCAGTGTAGAGGTTAAATGACTGCAACTATCTGATTTTTATTAAAAACAACATTTAAAAAGAACAGCCATTCTATTGCCACCAGGGTATTTTGTTGTTCTGCTGGGAGAAGAGAAGCTCTCAAAATGTTTTATCCAGCAGAAACTAGAACACTGTTGTTATAAACTTTCTTTCCCAAACTAATTCCCTGAGCTTATGTTGCCAGAATACCTCCTCTCCAGGGCAGTTCTGCCTTCACTCATTGACTTGCAAGATCCTGCTAGAAAATCTTCCACCCAGGCTCCAGCATGCAGCGGATGGCTTCAGTGGGGCTGTGGAACTCATTGTGGTGCAGCTCACCCAGGATGGTTCTGAGAAAACCGACAAACTGTGTGGTATCATTGGAAAGAAACAGCATGCTATCATACCTACAAGGATTCTCTTCAGGAGCAAATCAGAGCCTGTTGAAGGCCCTGGGGTGGTCTCTGTCTGCACTGCCACCTCAGATTCTCCATGCTCTTCTCCCTTCTACTTGTCTGATGCAGACAAGCACAATGACCTTGGAAGCTCTGTGTGGAGATGGAGCCACAGGATGGAATAGAACCAGCCTGGGTCCCTGAATCACTGTTTGGAAGACAGTCATCTTGGAGGAGAAGCTGTATCCCATCATAGTGGCACCAGACAAAACCACAGCTGGTGCGTGAAGGAGAAAATATGGTTTTGAAGAAGAGGAAGATGTTATAGATGCAACGACCGAGGACAAAATGGTGAAAGCAGTGGTCACTGAAGTGAGGGAGAAAAATCCTGCTATTGTGCTAAATCACTGGGATTGTGAGGTTTATCTAATATGGGAGTTAGCAGCACCCCAGTTAAAAGAAGTTGCTTCTGTTTCTGCACTGAACTCTGACTGATAACAGCCAACAAGGTGAGAGTCAGAGTAAGTCACTGGTAATACTGACGTTAAAACATTATAGGCCACAAAGAAAAAGAACACATGAGCTGGCAGAATCCACCTAAAAAGAGAACCTTGGAGGCAGTATAAATTTCCTGGGTGGAGGCTCAGGAATGAAATTCCTTTGATGTCATATAAACCCTGGCTCCTGCCCATATTCCATCCTCATCCTCAACCCACCACATACACTGAGCTCCAAAAAGACCATGTAGAAGCCCCCAAACACACCACAGCTCTTTCTTTAATATTCCTTAGGGGCTAAGGTCTGGGAAACCATCCTCACAGTGGAACTCCCAGTTCCGAGATGTCCACGGGTGGCAACCAAGAAGAAGCCTCTACTCCAGACAGATTGACCATCTTTCTCCACAATGGATCTTAATTCCAAGGGCTGTTCCCTTTGAATGAGTTTCAGGAGCAGACAGAGATCTCAGAGGCAAGTGGGCGCATCCCGAGCTACAGATGTGAGGCCTGGCAACTGAACTGACAACTCAAATAGCATCTCTCATTGATGAGCCAAGCCAGCTGGTCTGTCCCACTGGCTGGGAGCATGCCTTAGAACTGCGCCTGCCTTTTATTTTCTGATGTGTCACAATTCATCCTTCTGTTGTTCTGGAACATTCTGGAACACAGGAGGCTAATCATCCCTCATGGAGTGACATATGTTTGAGATGACTGAGGGCTAAGGCTCAGAACCTCCCTACGTCATCCTGAAGGCAGCCACACAGTCACTCTCAGTCCATCCCTTGTCATTTCCCTGTCAGTGGCTCACGAATCAAGGAGAGGAAAAAGCACACTCTTAAGGCTAGCTATGTAAACAAATCTTAAAACATAAACATATTTTACTAAAAGTAGACTACAAAATAAATACCCATGCCTGTCCTGAGAAGACTGATGTTCTTGTTGATGACAGCAAAGTAAGCAAGAGAATATGTGCATCTATTTTGGTCTCACCCATAGGGCTTGAAAAGCCAACCTTCGTTTAGGTTTTCAGTGGCTCAAAAGAAAGGAGAAGCAGCCTCAGTTTCTGCTGCTTATGTCAGTCAGTCTTTGGAGTCAGAATACAGAAAACATCAGCTCTGAGTATTAATCTTGGAGTTGAGGAAAAAGAGAGCATATTCCAGCCTTTGGATCTCTTTCATGCCAAAATGGCACCTGCTTAAGGAGTTACTACTTAACAACAAGTCTTATAGGGAGAAGATGGAAACTCTGATCCCAGTTAGCTTTATATCTTATCAACCCAGTGACCACTCTGAACCTAAAATTCAAAATAATAGAAAGGGATAATAACTCTTTGTTGAGGACAGAGCATGTGCCAAAAACTGTACTAAACTTTATCTACTTAATAGCATTAATTCACCCAACAAGACTCTGTGGTAAGTGGTTTTGTCCCGTTATACAGAAAATGACATTGAGTCTCAGAAAAATTAAGGAACCTGCCCAAAGCCACACCACTTGTAAGCAGCAGAACCAAGAATCAAATCCAGTCTTGCTTGACTCCAAATTCTGCACTCTTACTCACTATGCATTATTTAATAGTATCAGGATTCACCTTAGTAGAGATGCTTGCAACACAGGAGTAGAGATTGGAGAACAAACATTGAATTAGGCTGGTGGCAAGAGAACTTTCAGGTTTTGAAGGTGCTGCCAGGTAGACTTGATTGATTCCCAGAGCTAGACCCCTCCTGTGGCAATTCCAGGCCACTGGGGAACACTTACAAATGCAGGGGGTCATCACAGATCTCCACACTCCCCTATCCAATCTCCCAAAAAATAACAAAAATTGAGGGAACCCTGAGAACCACTGGCAATGTTCAGTTGTCCTCTGTGGTAATTTGAACCTGCTAGTTCTCTTTTTCAAGTGGAAACCTGAAGAAGCCAAACTCAAAAGGCTACATGTTGTATGATTCCACAGAGATAGAAAACAGATCAGTGGTTGCCAGGGGCTAGGAGATGAGGGGAGGAGTTGACTACAAAATGGAATGAGAGAACTTTTGGGGAATGACAGAAATGTTTTATATCCTAATTGTGGTAGACTCTACACAACTGTATACATTTGTCAAAACTCATTTAACTTCACACTTTAAATGGCCAGATTTTACCGCATGTAAATTACATCTTAACAAAATTGATTTAAATATATATACACCTTTTTCTCCTGCAAAGGGTGCTAGCTGATGAGTCTTGACCTAAAATTTCCATTGCATAACTGCATTGCAGTAAACCATCCAACCTGAATCCCTCAGCTGTCCAACCTCCACAGAGAGGAGAGTACCTGCAGGCAATACACCACATCCAGTGCGAAGAAGGTTCTGAAGAGAATTTTCTGGCAAATGCTTTTGTAGCAGTTAAATAAGAAGCTGATTACCAGGGTTACCTTGGCTTCCTGCCTCCTCTCCTGAATCTTCAGAAATCAGTAAATGTGTATTTGGTAGAAACATTCATCTGGAAAATGGCCTGGAGCCAGATTAAATATAACATCACTGTTTTTAACTTATATCTCACATGACATACCTGTCTTTATCTTCATTTCTTGCTGCATTTTGAAGGCCATAACTGTCTCTATGCTCAGCTCTGAAAGATAAAAATCTTGCTAAAAATTATAAATATTGTAGCTACCATCTGCCTCAAAAAGCTTGGTATGAATTAAAAATGAGCATTTCAGTAAGACTAACTACACGAGCCTAGACTGTCTGTCCTTCCAGCTCTAGGTCACCTGTCCCGCTACACCTTCTCATTGATAAAGGTACTTCTCTCCTTAATACAACCAGTTAGTCCCTTTGCTTTCTGTCTAAGATCTCCTGTTTGGGGATGATCTGGAGGCTTCTGACTCATGTTAACAGCTCAATTGGAAAAGGAACATAAGCCGCACAAATATAGTCTACCATTGGAAATAATCAGATCAGTCATGCAAATAATAAGTACATAAGGTCATATCCCAAAAGAAAAGAGTACAACCTCATACAACAAAACCTTCCAGAAAGAATGGATTTTAAAGTGGAGTGAAAACTAAAGAGCCAGCCCTGACTTTGGACTCCTTTCAAAGCTATTGACGTTATCTGCTGTGAGGAATATGATATCCTGGGCATTGGTGTTTGGGAGGTAGCCATTCTCTGTACCTCTCAGCAAGGTGTGGAATACGCTATTAAGAGGTTTTTTAATAATAAAATAAAAGAGTAAGAAAAACAAAAGACAACATTTTTTTCAAAACACATTTTAATCATTTGTTAAAAGGGGAAGAGTATAGCCTGTAAGAAGCCGATCGTGTGGACTAGGACTCATAAACAGCAAAGGAAAAGAGACCAAGACCAGATGATAAAGCCATCCAAAAGCACAGAGACACATGCACCTGCAAGGTTTTCAAACTGCACTGATTTACTAGATGCTTTCAATGGTTTTTTTACACTTCTTCCTCAAAAAATATTAAAATGTCATTTTCTTACACGTTTCAGGCTTAAACAAAGACAAACATTGCATGAAACAATTGATATGATTTAACACAAGTTTCACATATGTTCCAAGGGCTTTATTATATAACCAAATATGCTGTCGTTTTACCACTGCCATCTGAGTTTCTTATGGTCTTACAGTCATGTAAGTAAAAGTTCATGATCAGACAAAAGAAAATTAATTTTGTTTAGCTTATATCTGTCCCATAAAAACAACGTTACTTTTTTTTTTTTTTTTTTTAAGTAGGAAGTAGGGAGGAGATGGGGGAATTGGTTGGTGAGTCTGGTTCTAATCTTCTGAGCTGCCTTTGGAATGAAGTTATGAGGTAGGAGGGTTGTACTGATTCTTACGTAGGTCGACAATGGGAGAAAAGAAAAATCAAGTGCCTCCTCTGCAGATTCATCAGGGACTGATTTTCAGTGTACAATCTAATGGCCAAAGGGATCTTTCTCAAGAAAACTCAGAGCATTTTACAGACATAATATGAGCATGCTGAATTTACTTATCCGCTACATACAGAACATTGTTCCAGGTGCTAGTATGAAAAACAGAATTGGCGATTTGTTCCCTCATGGAGCTTCAGATATTAACCTGCCTGATTAAGCCCCAGGTTTCTTTCAGGTATGGAAGAATTAGCAGGGCTACATGGAGGAGAACTGGCCATTAAGCCCTCTCTCCCATACAAAGAATCCCCAGAAGCCATACAGAGTTCTCTTTAAGTTCCTTAATTTCCAAATGTCACTTCACTGATGGCTTCCTTGGACTCGTAAAGCCCCTAGACCTCTGATAATCTCACTCCCCTGGAAGGACCTTATTTCAGAAGGGAAATGCATCCTTGGAGGCAGATGGCTTCCAAGAGAACTCATCAAATCAGGGCAAATATCCTAAGTCTCTAGTGTGGTAGAGCTATGCACCCAAATATTACTACTAAGCAAATATACTCCTGGATCCCCCTGCAGATATCTAAATAAGTGGAGAAGACCATTTTTTC
Source organism: Ceratotherium simum simum (assembly GCF_057802395.1). NCBI lineage: Eukaryota > Metazoa > Chordata > Mammalia > Perissodactyla > Rhinocerotidae > Ceratotherium > Ceratotherium simum. The sequence continues at coordinate 24,363,342 of NC_141906.1, forward strand.
AATAAACATTTTATTTAGCTCTCACCCTAACACCTAAACATCTTGCTGGGATTCCTATTTGAAGAAAACATCATAATTCAGAAGGTAACCATCATTATAGACAAAAAGTTTCTGGTCAAAAGGGTGATAGTTAATGCTTTGCACTTTTTCTTGCATCTTATGCATTGTAATGTCTAGTGTGCCCTCTTTCCCTGTGTGTGTGTCATAGTAGTAGAAAATCTCTTCTGTTTTGGTGTTCACAGTACGAGTAGCGTACAGAACCCCACATACCATGAAGGCATTAGAAACAGATGGTTTATACTGCTTGGTGTGCCAAGTGTTTAGCACCACAAGTGAGGTCTCATTGAGTTTACTAATCACCATGTTACCAGTGCTGGCTTCAGTTGCATAAATCACCCACAATCCATTTTCATCCACAGCCAAGTCAATGTCTTGCCAATTAACATTAGCATATGAAAAGCGGTTATTATAGGCAGCATCCGGGAGAGTTTGAGTCACAGCAACCTTGTTGGTGGTCAGGTTAACTTTGGCAATGTTCCCAGTGTTGTACCAGTTGACATACATGTTGTTTTTGTAAACTGCTGTACCACCGCCTTGGCCATATGCAATCCGATACTCTCGGGCATTTGTGTACAATAGCAAATCTTCTAGTGTGTTGTACAGTCTGTAATATTCCAAGAGTTTCCCATCTGTATTCAAAGGTGCCACCCAATACAGCCCTTTCTCTGGATTTTCAGGAGAGTAATCCCGACCCCAGGCACCATACTTGTAGGAGAACCCTCTCCAGTTGAGCTGAACTATGGCCGGTCTGCTGATGTTCACCACACCACCATGACTACAGCTCCCTATACAAACAAAGAAATAAAACAGCATTCTTAGAGAAAATGAACGACAAGATGCAAATAGTTTACTATCCTAAGAACCAAAGGAATCCATAAATATTTTTCTTGTCAAGGTTCAACAACAACAGTGGTTCTGATGGAGAAGAGCCAAAACCTTCTCTTGGTTTCAGTCTCAATGTAAACCTAGTATCAGCTCTAGAGAGAACTACCTTCTATTTCCATGGATGGGCTTTCAACCTGGAAAATGGGGATAATGAAACTGCCAAGAGCCATATTAAATAGATTTGAGGGCCCAGAGACAAGAAAGGGGAACATGGTGAATTTAATAAATATCCTTCTATCAGGAAGCATTTTGCAAATATGATTTTATTTGATGTTTCTTATAGAGAAAGCAAGATCATCCCAGAATCCTACCCTATTTCCATAAAACCAGAAGGTGCTATTCACCAGGGTCAGGGAGAATTGATGAAGGAGAAGATTATCCTGGGCAAGTCTCCTTTCCCTTCACCCTTCTGCCCTTCCCTGGGACCCCAGGGACAAATGCTGCCCCAGGCTAATCTCAGAAGAGGAAGTTTTTAAAGTGGTATTTTAAAGATCCAGAAAGATGATCCTACAATGGTGGAATTTCAGCCTTGAGAAGCCATGGATGTTATTTTAGGGCAATATTGCCTGCTTTGTGCACAAAGCATAGCCCATCACATAGGTCACTTGATGATCACCTTGCAGCAGAGGTGTAAGGTGGGTCTTGCTGTTCATAAGCCATATTCCACTGTGCCATAGAATGACAGGTTTTATCTTTTCTATTCTGACACTATCACTGTCACAGTGTGTACAATCAAGTGAGACCAGACACACGGGCCCACTGAATCTATGTTCCCTGTAACACTTGGGTGAATGACCCAGGCTGGGCAATTGGCCCTTCACATTGCACACCCCCAGAAATGCCTGCCAACCCAAACCATTTATGAGCTATAAAAAATAAAATAAAATTCCTCCATTATTTTTATAGTAACTTTCCAAAGAGTTGAACACACGTTTTCTGGGATCTTAATGAATCCCCTTCCAAAAGAAGTGAGATAGTTTATTGGATGACGAAGAAAATTCAACTTCAAGTACATTTAAGGTCATTTTCCCTCATCCTGCTGGAGAGCACATGAGGTAAGCTGGAGCCCAAAACAGAGCTCCAAAGAATTGTCTGGAATTACCATTGTGGAGGGATAAGGAGGAGCAAATCTTTCTCTGAGTCTCTGCCTCTGACAGATAGGGAAAGACCCATTCCTTTCCTTGCTAAATGTCTCCCCCTTCTCTCCTTCTCAGTCAAGGACTGCTCAGAGGTGAAACCATTGCTAGAAATCTTGCTTTTATTTTTCCAATTCGCTGGAGGTTTTGGTTCCAGAGTTAAATACGTGCTCCTTAAATGCTCTCATAAATCCACAGTTGATGGGAAAGCCAGCCAACCATACAACAGGTAGATAAATGAAACCACTCTGTACTAACCTCATATAATTTTGTGTATTATTAAGCAGAACCTAGTTGCGGGTTTATTTTAATAATGCATGTGCATTTCATAAATAAAAAAGTAACTTGTGTTCAGCCAAGAGGCTGCTCTCCACTAAAGAAATAGTAAATAAAATTATAAATTATTATTTCTTCTCCTAAAAGTGATCTCTCAGATGAATGCTTGTTTGCTTTTGTTTATGAAACAATGCATTAATTATTAAAATAAAGTTAGCGATGTGTTCGGTTTAATGACAACAAAAACTGGTTGACTTTCCATATGCTACAAATTGGATTTTCTAGTTCTAATATCTTCCCGGGAACTTATTTATTCAACTACATTCACTCTGAGGAAATGAAAGAACATCACTTTTTTCTTGCAGGTTAGAAGACTTAGAAATTGCTTGCTTAAGTGAATCTTGCCTTCCTGGAAAGAAACTAGCCCAAACCGGTAGCAAGAGAATAGTTAAGGAAAACTTCTGATGCATAAAACTAATTCAAGCATTACCATGAGGTTAAAGATAATAAACTAGTCCGTCCTAGATGGGGAAATCCTTAGATATGAAGGAACCAAAATAATCTTCTCTTAAAAATTATTATTACTATTACCTACTACCACTAACAATAATAATAACGATGGATCATCATTTCAGAAGTTGGCCAGGAAATTAAAATTGTACCTGGTATAAATATTAAAACTCTACAAAACGTAAATCTCTTTTCCTCACCTCCCAGTCATTCCTAAACACTCTCCTGTCCTTTTTCTCATCTTCCCTTTATCATTTATTTCCTCTGGGCCATTTTTAGAGTGCAGGCTATGGTCAAAACGAAGTGGAAATAGAAAAGAGAACTAAGCACTGTTGCCAATACTACGGATGTGGCTACAGCAGTGACAGACCAGTAAAAAGGCTATGGCAGGCTTCCCGACTCCTGGCAGCAAACCATCTTGGAAACAAAGCTGAAACTGACAGCCAGCCCTATGCCCAACTGCTCACCTAGTCCAGCTGGAGTACCCGTCTCCCCACCCAGCTACCCTGAGCTTCTCCCCACCCTCCCTTATCTCGCACCGCTTCCTAGCCCTTTCTTTCATTTCAAGGTCTTAAAGATACTCCATTCCCTTCCTGACCCTCCCATACAGCTTTACCCCATCACTGGGACAACAACCCATCACCCAGCCATGATCCAAGAATTGTGAAAGATGTATGAATCATTTTGCATTTTCTGGTAGAAGAGAACACAGCATGGAGCTGAGAGTAAAAGTACCCTTTCAGCTGCTCCACAAGCAAGGAAGCAAAGATAATTTGGTGTTAATCAGGTTGATGAGTTGTTGGAACTTTCTTATCACTCCAGGAATCATAGGTGTACCTCTCTATTAAAGCATCTATGGAACGCAGCCTGGTACAGTGAAAATATTGCCAGACAGATTCCAATCAAATCTTGACTCCAATCAAATCAAATACTTACTAGCTGTGTCTCCTTGAGCAATTTAATTAACCCTCTGAGCCTCAGTTTCTTCATGTTAAAAAATAATAATTATACCTACTCTGCAAGACTATTAGGAAAAAATAGACAGAAGGTATGTACATGTAACTCAATAAATAGTAACTATCTGCACTATAATCCAATCATGTTACAATTGAAGGTTTACATGACTGTCTCCCTTCCTGGTTAGTGGTTTTAGAGGTTTCTGCACCCATCCTGGTAACCCCAGTACCAAGAACAGGACCAATCACACAGTGGCACCAAATTATGTTTGTGAAATAAAGGAATGAAAGACTGATCAAATCTCCCAAACCCAGCTTATCCTTGTTTATAAAACAGTAGCCCTCTACCCTGATACATGTCTGAATTTTTCAGAGCCTGGTATTTACTCCATAGAGCAGAATGTGAGGAACCCTCTACACTAGTGTAGCCTTGGTTGGCAATCTCTTCATCACGCAATTCATTAGATATTGCCATAGTATTCTGAAAATATCCTGGGAAGTCATATGGTGAGACTTTAAAATAACCTAACTTGGCTTTTATAAAGTCTCATGCTTAGTAGCATTTTTTTAAAGGCCAAAGATGATATGCTTGCAGAGGAAACAGTCTTGGATATACCAATGCACTCTCTCATCTGGGCAACTAAACTTTGTTTGGGCAAAGAGGAGAATACAATTGACATGTGAGAATTAGTCAATTAAAATGGTCGTAATAATACAATGATCAAACTAAATTGACTCTGAATTATTGGATATATGCTCCCCAGCACTCTGCTCTTCCCTAGGCTTGGGGCTTGGGCAGGCCACCCCATACCTTTCATACCCTACTCAATCCCCAACCATTGCTGAGCACCTGCTCTGTGTCGGCTCGGAGCCCAACATCTCCAATCACAATGGTGATCCACTCCTGGGCATTCGCATAACATTCTGCCTAGCTGTAGTCAATTAGATTCAGGGGAAAAACAGGGAGAGACTAAAGCTAGTTGTCTTCAGGACAAAACATTAATGAGCAGGAGGCCAATTATTTTGGATTAGAAAGTTCTATAAAATGAAGCAGAAAAGGATGCCATTTGCAGCATAAACCAAGTAGAAAACATATTTTATTGAACTATAACTACATGTACTGGTTCTAAGATCAAGCTGACCAGCTAACTGCGAATGCCAGGGAGTTGCTGAGAGAGCACAGAATTACTTGATAGCTGAGACTTACATACAGGCTTTTTTGTTCTGTGCAACTTTGGAACAGAACAGGAAAAAGCAGACAGGCCAGATTTTTTTTTTTTTTGGTGAGGAAGCTTAGTCCTGAGCTAACATCTGTTGCCAATCCTCTTTTTGCTGAGGAAGATTGGCCTTGAGCTAACATCTGTGCCCATCTTCCTCTATTTTATGTGGGACGCCTGCCACAGCATGGCTAGATAAGCGGTACATAGGTCCATGCCTGGGATCTGAACCTGTGAACTTCAGGTCACTGAAGTGGAGCATGCAAACTTAACCACTACGCCACTGGGCCAGCCCCCAGGCCAGATTTTAAAGTCTCATAATAGCGAGTAACTTTAAAGTCTCCACAGGTTCACAACTTTGTGGTGCCTAGGGATTTTCCAATTCTGCATTATCAACCAATCTACACGGAAAGAGAGCAAGTGAAAGAAATTGATTTAAAAACATGACAAAAAGTTTAATATAAACATCATAAATATAATGTAAACAAAGCTGGAGGACGGCCAAGTGGCTTGGCAGGGATCCAAGAACAGCCAACGTTGTGGGAAAGTGAGAGAAAATCTGGGTCTAATTTGCTTAAACAACGCAGCTGGGCTGGGATGGCTCACAGAAGTCTTAGTGTAAGTAAGAAAGTACAGTGTACTTTCTCCCCCACCGCTGTCTGTGAGTTACTGACACCTGACACTTTGGGTCCTGACATGACCAGGGAGCGAGAGGCCTTGCACTTCCTCCTCAGCTCTGTCACTAACTACCTGTGTGGGCTCAGGAAAAGCAGCATCTTCAACACCTAAGTGCCCTCCTCTGAGACATGGTGGGCCTCAGCTAGACGGTCTTGAATGTTCCTTCCTGCTGTAAAACATCCTTATTCTAAGGGATACATAGAAACTTGTGCTGGAAAAATCTATACCATGAAGATTTACTGAGATAAAAAGAAAAAAAAAAAAAAAAAGGAAAAGAAAAAGAAAAAGAAAAAAAAAACTTGCTCTGGTATTATCAGTGGTTGTGATTGCTTCAAATCTTGCCATCAAGGAGCCCAGCAAAATGAGCCCTCATTTCCAATGCAGGTTGACACAGCTGGTCCCAGACCAAATTTAGCCTTAGTTTGTTACAGAGGACAGAGCATAGCCTTTGTCCTAAACCATCTCTGTTTGTCACACTATGTCAGATTCTCAACTGCAGAGGGAAGGAAGAGTCCCCTGAACAACACCAAGAGGCTTATAACTATGGCAGTATCTAGAAACCGGCTACACTGAGAAGGATCCAGAAAGGCATGGCCTAAAAGGAAACAGATTGCGAGCAGTAGGAATTAATGGAAAATCACAAGAGTTGTATGATTTGATGAAAAGATTTCTTTCCTATTCAGGCTGAGATGCTCACAACCTGTAGAGAGAGCTTCCCTGTGACACCAGCATCTCTAAAGCACAGGGCTGAATGCTGCAGCTGAGAGGCTGGCTTTAGTTCACCTGGAGGGATGTGCTGAAGCACACAAGGACCTGACACTGCCTTGGTTTGCATCAAGGTTTTCACTTCAATTATAATAACAATTGCCAAGGCATATGTGCCCATCATAGAGCTCTGAGCTTCCCACGCCTTGTTTCATTAATCCTCACAGCCACCCTGCAAGGTAGGTGCTACCATTATCCCATTTTATGAGTGAGAAGATTAAGGATCTTTTTGACGTGGCCACATAGCTGGGAAGCTCAGGTCTTTGGGGTCCCAAAGCCATGCTCCTGACCCCCACACTCCGCTGCCTCCATTCACAGGGGTATTTATGGGGCACCCACCTCTATGTTATACTTGACCCCCAGGATGATTCATTAGAGAGGGAGAGGCCGTCCCTGCCCTCCAGGTACTCACAGTCCAAGAGGGACAGCAAGGTACACCCACAAGTACTAGACAGATGGGGCCATGCCTTTGATCCTCACTGAACCCTAGGATACACTCTACAGCAGGTGCCCAACAGGCATTTAAGGAAAGCACAAAGGAAAAATGATGAGGTGGAAGGAGAGAAGGCGAGAAGCAGGATTCAAGGCATAACCCCAGCTCATCATATAAACCCAGAGGAGAGCACAGATGTTACCCAGATTCCAGAAGCTTTCACCTGGCCCCCTCATAGCAACTCCATCACCAGAGAGATATTTTTCCTGATAGTAAATGCAAAAGGAATACGTGTAACATATGGATTCTGTTTTAAATCAACTCACTGTGCTTTTCCTCTGTGAGCCCCCGAATGTGATAGCATGGAGAGCTACTAGGAGAGGAGATTTAAAAGCATGAAAGAGTAAACTGAGAACTGCAAGAATCCCATCCTTCCTTCGCAATTGCAATCCTGAATTCCTTCCCCACCCCGCTCTCGGCTCCTCACAAGGCCTGGCACATGTAGTAAAAATATGGCATGCTTACCAGGAGCAGGAGGAGGGACGGTGGCAGGAACATTTTCTTTAGAGGCTTCACATTCTTTTAGCCTGGACTTCAGAGCCACGATTTCTCGGCGAATGGCAAGGACATTGTTTTTGTCTAGCGTCTCCAGTTTCTCTACCACAAGAGTCAAATTCCTTATCTAAGGAAATAAAAATTCAGAGTGACTTTATGTTATCATGCAATTTCTTTCATAAACATGCGAGGGCTGAGTTTGTCACTTAGTGAAACATTGCTGGAGAATACACCTGAGATTCTTCTGAATGGTTTCATTTGGAAGAATACATTTTACCGTTTAGCGTGAATGCCTGTCAGATCACAGGCAGATGTGTGTGACAAGAAGAAAATGGCAAAGATTTTAACAGCTTTGATAATAGAGCACAGGCTCAGTCTAAACATCCACAAATGTCCATTAAAGGTCATTCATCATAACCTTTTCCTATAAACTCGTGTTTACTCATGTGTTATAATTAAGTTTCTAATGAATGGTGAGCACCAAAGAAAAGTTGAATTCTAAAATGTGTAACTAGAATTCTCAATTATAGTTGATGTCATGACTGTGCTAGAAAATTCTCATGGATAAAAATTATCTAACCATAACATTAATGTGATGGTATTTATCCACAGAGATTAAAAGTCTTCACTAAAACATACTCATGAGAAACTTCTTTAAAGAGGGTTACCAAAATGTGAAGAAGAGTTCCAAAAGAGATTAAGGTTTACGTGATCACTCAAAAGGAAAAACAGACCTAGCAAGTCCAAGATCAGGTAAATTGTGGCTTTCTAGTCTCACGAGGATAAATCCAGAACAGAGAAGATACTTGATCTAGCTTGGCCATGCAGTTGTTCAGATTTATATCACCTCCTTTCTAGAGACAGTGAAAGGCCATTTGGTTCAGGGGCAGGACTCTGACCATTAGACAATACCTGCTCTTCAATCAACATGTTCCCAATGTGTTTAACTTACTATTCAAAGACAGGCATCCACCTAGAGCAGAACATGGGACATACCACATGGTCATGAGACAGTACAGAATCAGAAGTCAGAAGAGAGAGATTCATAACCCGGGCCTAGCACTTGATCAATGAAGAGGATTTATTATTAATACACTGAGAAGAAAGTTCATTCCTTACCTCCACTTCCAGCTGGTTAACAATTTCTGAGCTTCCAACAAAACTCTCCTTCAACCGTATGATCAGTTTCTGCATCTCCTTCACTTCTATCTTGATCAGCTCGAAGTCCAGTTCAGTGTAAGAAATGGTATCCTTTTCCATGATCTCTACTCGGACAGTTAGGTTTATGAGTTTCTCTTCATACACACTGATTAAATGGACATACTCCTTCACCTGAAGGGGAATCAAAATGCTTAAGTCTATTTCCAGAGTAGTATCATACAGTCTTCCTCCACTACCAAGCCCTCAGAGACTATTTGATTGCTGTCAATATATATATATATTTTTTTTTGGTAAAGAAATGGATCAAAAATATATTTAACTAGATTTTTTTAATCTATCCAAATACAAACTATAAAGAATTTATTACATTTGAGGGGTGTATTTTTCACTTGCCTAAACAAAATAATTTTGCTTCAGAATCATCATCCGCAAGTACATTTTAATCTCCATTTTAATGTTTGAAGATATTAGCTCTCCAAACTAAAGTGGTTCGAATCAGAGTCTCTTGCCCTCCTTCCTCCCCTCAATGCACATGATCAGGGTTTCCCAACTTCAGCACTATTGACAATCTGAGCTACATCATTCTTTCTTGTGGGGGGATATATTATGTATTGTAGGATGTTTAACAGCCACTCTTGCCTCTAGGTGCCAACAGCATCCACCTAACCCCTAGCTGTGATAACCAAAAGTGCCCCAGACATTGTTAAATGCTCACGCAGGCAAAGTCACCACCACCACCATCCTCCCTCTGTTTAGAACCACAGCGCTGAATCTAAGTATTTTCTAGAAGAGGGAGAAATGCACTAAGCAGAATTCCTTCTTTGATCACCATATGCATTGAGTTTTGAGCCCTTCTGCATTTTACAAAGTGGCGTAAAGACCCAACTTGCTATACAATATGTGAGTGTATGTGGAACTATAAAGTGCACATTTCATTGAGTGCACCCACATTTATTCCAAGAACGCTTATTGCAGTAAGACCTTTAAATTGCACATTTGTTGCATATATTTGAAAGTCTGATCATTAAGCTAAAATATTTCCAAAAATTCCCTTGATGGTTTAGTGTATAATTGGAACCTCCAAATGGATATTTCAGCAAACACAGTTGGTGGTTCTTTCTGTATCTGGTCTCTAAAAGAAATGCCATGGCTTTTTAAAGGACCTGCTCATTAAAAGTTGCTGGTTTTACATTCTTTTTAAAAATTTGAACATAAGTGATACTTTTCCCCAAACTGTGCTAATGTCAAGTAGCTGATCCACAGTGCCTAGATGAATTCAGAGCCAGATGTTGACCTCTGATCCTTCTAACACGAAAGGCAGCCCTAACTTTTGTCATTTTAGCCCTTCCATTTAACCCCACTGTGCAAATTAACGTAGACACATAAGCCACAGACGTAAAGGGCTAGGGCTTCAGGCAAAGAGGATTTTAATGAAAGTTGAAAATGCAGCCCTTGGCACTTCTAGTGTATCTCCTCAGGCAACTGATACTCACTGCCATCAGATGTCCCATCACTTGGAGGCTCATAAGGCTGTTGACATTTTGGTGGTAAGGAGGTTAAAATATCTATCTATCTATATATACGTAGATATATGTATATAAAACCTAACAAGTCTCCGTCAAAAGTTCAAACACAGATAAGGTAACCAGCCTTCAATTTCTACAAAAACCAGGTATATAACCTTGCCTGCGACAAAAAAAAGAATAATAAATTACCAATCTGTTGCAGAAATGGAAGTTCGTGAAATGAATATTCTTGCTGGCGTTTGGCCTCTCCAGCTCTTGGAACAAATGAAACACCTTCGGCTTTCCTAGAACATTTTGGTGGCATATCGCAGCTGCTGTTCTACAAAAATGAGTGATTCAACTGTCTTCTCCGCTAAATAAAATGTGGCTCTACCAGATTCTCACTGACAACCAAGTCATAACCTGGAGTCTGCTACCTAGGAGAGTGTGTGCTGTGCCTGCCGTAGTTTAGTCAAAAAATGAAGGGTCTCTAAAGATCTGTTTAGGAAAAAAGTGAGGTTCTTTCAGCTGACATTTAAAGGAAAGCTCAGTGATGTTCAGGAAAACTTGGAAGATGCATGGAGTTATAGAAGGCAGGAGAGAATTTGAGGATGATCCAGAAAGACTTCACAGTGTGAAATTTACTAATTTAAGTAGATTGTTAGTATAAACCCTTCTATGGATCTCCAGCATTGAGACAGCATGGACAATTCTGTGAACATCCCAGATCTCCCTGGAAGGTGCAGTCTCAGCAGAGGCAGCCCAACCTCCCTGGGGATGTGTAGCAAGAATATGAGTCTAGCCCTAAGGGGGCACATCCCTGTGTCAACACCTTTGCTGTGAAGCTCCTCATCACTTCAAGTTTGAGCTTCAGAAGATTCATCCATGCTTACATTCAAATCACCAGCCTAACGTTCAGAGCTTCCATTCTTTTGTTATGCACATATTATGTCATTGATGGGTTCGAAGAATCAAATTTTGCCTGGGGGTTGTTCTGGGTGTTTGTTGTTGTTCCATGCAGTAAATGTGTCTTGTAATAGATAAGGATGTAGTACAGCTAGCTATCAAGCTAAAAAGTTAGTCTGGCTCGTGTTTCTGCCAGTTCCTCAAAACCTGTGATCAGAGTTATGGCCAGATTATTTGAAATAAGTAACTGTATTTTGCAACACGCTGTTATTTTAATATATCTTTAAAAATAAATGTTACAATATTAGTTGAGCTTGAATTGACCACCAAGACATATGAAGCACTTTGGAGCTAGACCCATCTAAGTTCAATTTGACTTCAGTACTTAAGGGGCAAATAACTTAATTTCTTTAAGCTTTGGTTTCCTCCTATAAACTGGGATCAATGATATCAAGCTTACAATATTATAGTAAAGACCTGAGATAACATATATAAAATGCCTAGCATAATGGTTGTCCTATAAATTACAGTCATTATTAGAGAAACAGTGATTTCAGGTTTTTTCAATCTGACCTTTTAATTTATTATATTTCACTGCACAAAACATTGCTTAATCAATGTTGTTTGTTTATGGGTTGGCTACTTGTCTGGGCTGCCTCAACTTTCTAATGCATGAGGATCTATTAGCAAATGTGTTATATTAAATAACTTGCCCCAAAGACCATAATCCTCAATAAAGAAAATCCTGAGCTGCCTTTTATGCCGCCCCCTTCCTAAGTATAGTCACGAGAGGACATGTCATAAACAACAGAAAAGGATAAAATGCTTTCAGCATCTTATGCAGAGGCAGCTCCCTGTCTGCTCTGTGTACTGACAGATAATGAATCAACGTAAGGCAGTCAAAACCCTTTTCTACTGGCCTGCGCAAACAGGCATTCCCCCAGGTCTCTAGATAAACAGTGATTTCCAAGGCAACCTAGGGATAGCTACAATCATTCACCTGGAAATTCAAAAGCCCTCAGCTGAAGAGATAACTGGATTAGAAGACACTACTGACCTACTGCGTCTCTTCTTGGGTCTGCACTGGAGGATGATGATAGCATGGCTGAGAGAAAAGAGAACTGGGATAATTCCTAAGACCCAAATTCCCAACCTGGCTTAACCAGTCAAGAGAGGGATGATCTCTCCATTTATGTCCCTTCTCCTTTATGAACCTCAGTTTTTCCATGCCTAAAATGGGAGGGAGAACACCGGGCCTATCTGTCTTGAAGGGTTGCTTGAGAATAAAATAGAACTGAAAGCATTAAGAAAAGTGCAAAGGAAAGCTGTTACTATTATCATTATCATTGTTATTATCACCTCTCACATCAAATCTATTAAGCAAATCTCAGCTGGCAGGTCAATTTCTTTCTTAGACCTCAATCACAAATCTTTTAGGACCAGCTACTGACACTTTCAGAACTAAAAGTTTTCCAACCTACTCCACCCGTCTTCCCTGCCAATTATTAGCAAGGCAGATGCCACCTGCCCCCGATACGGGATTGGAATAAAATGTCCCATACTCACAAACCTGGCAAGCTACATACTTTCCCTGGAGCAGCATGGGGTTTCAAACTGCCCTTCACACTCCTGCCAGCAAAGAAGACATGCGAATCAGAAGCTTCCACTATTTCAAAGCAAATGACTCTAACTCAAAAGATCTTTACCTAGGATTTTCCTCTGCTTGTTATGTTTTTATGCATAACTTCTTATCTGTACTTCATTATGCTGGAATAAGGCTATGAATATTAATGATTGGAATTTATAATTTAGTGCTGTGCCTTTTCTGCTGATTAATTCAAGGATATTTTATTTCTTAAGAAGCTAGCTTCCTGGAATAGTCAAACACATCTTCCTGGACACTCATTTAGCTTAGAATATTTATGTACCAATTCACGTTGAAAGCAGGGTCTCAGTCTCACCATAATTTTTGTCTTAAAGGATACCTATGCTGGATGTTGAGGTAGCTAAGCTTAAATTTCTCTCAGGAAAACTTATTTTGAATCTTGCAGGAAAGACAGAGCTCCTTGTAAATTAATGGAGTGTATTAAATAATGCATAATGTGATTACAGCCTAGCTTGGACTTCACCGATGCAGAAAATGGGAGTTCTTCTAACTGATATTTACCTTGGCTAAAAAGATAGAAGGGCTCAAAACTGGAATGCCAACTCACACTGCTCCAGCCAGCTCAGAGAAAAGCAAACCCTGTGGGATAACTTCCTCTGGCCAGAGAAAAGTGGTAATCAGGGGATGTGAGTCAGGATTGTTACCAAGGCTGAGGGACTTGTTAGTCTTGATTCAAATTCCCAGGGAAGCCTTCAGTTTTGGTCTAATGTTAGACACATCTAACGTAATGTTTCTGCTGAGACAACAGAAGATAATATCAAGAAAGAGAGAGAGGGAGAGGGAGAAAGGAAGAAAGTAAATTGGAATGACAGAACAAGAGGAAGAAACAGGAAAAGAGGGAGGAAGGAAGGTGGATAAGAGGCAGAAGTTTCGGGGGAGTGGAGGAGGAGACGGAAGAGGAAGAGAAGGTGAAGTGACCTTCCAAAAGTAAGAGCAGACCAAAAAGAGTAAAAAACAAAAAAACAAAAGAATTAAGAAGGAAAGGGAAAGAAAGATTAGGAGGGATTGACAAAGCAAAGGTTGAGACAAGGGGAGAAATAAAAACAAAAGGAAGAAGAAATGAAATGGGAATAGGAAGGAAAAGTGAAAGAGAAGGAAGATAGAATAGAAAGAAAGAGGAAAGAAGAGAGGAAAGAAAAGAAAGCAGAGCTGGAGGGAAGACCAGCAGGAAGAAGAAACAACAAAACAAAATAAAAACTGCAGAGTTGGGGTTTGCAGTGAGATCTCCGGCTTCCTTCCAACTGCAAGAGTACCACAATGTTGAAGTGAGTTTACCATGGCGTGAATAATCTCAATCCCATTTTCCTCCTGTGCTCTCATTTTTCCTGCTCTAAAGAACTCCGTAGGTGTACTATAGTAAATGTTAACGCCTCCACAGGACGCAAGTGTGCTGTCTTTGATCCAGTGAAGAATGGCTGCTCATCAAGTCCTGAATAAAAAGTGTTTTGTTTTGTTTATTTGTTCTTATTAAGATATTGTTGGAAGAGAAAAAAAAACTTACTTTAGAAAGCTCTGTCTTGAACTTCCCGGAGAGAATGTTAGCTGTGTATTCCAAGCGTTCCACTCTCTCTACAGGAAAGGTGGTGTCCGGCAGGATAACGGAGCACTGGCAGGTCCCGCTGTCATCCTTGGAGCCAGTGAAATTGGAAAACGACTGCAAACAAAAATAAGTTCAACAACAGTAATAAGCTGAGAAATGAGCTTTTTGGCTACTGGAATGACAGAAATTCTCTTGTCAAAAGAGTGCTTAGAGGCAAGCAAGTGGAGTCCAATACATAAATGAATAAAATCATAGAAACAAGCTAAAACTGCCATGTTTCACAAGTGGTTAATTACGCACAGTGTTCATCCACGTCTCCACCTGTTGGGCTGAACCACTATGTCAATCACCTTTCCCTAAAGGAAGATTCTCCTTTCTAAATGAGTCTTAAAGGAAATTATTACTGTACCGATGCCAGGAAAGGGAAATAAAGAAGTGATGAGAGTCCTAAGTTTAAATTCTAATTCTACCACTTAAGGGACGTGAACCCTCATTAAGTCTCAGTTTCCTCATGTGTCAAATGGAGATAACTGACTTCACAGGGTTGTGCTCAAGATTAATTGAGTAATGTAAACCAAGTCCCTGGTACATGGTAGGTGATCAGTCACTTTCCTTTTCCTCCTACTCTCTCGGTTTCTTTTCCTCATCTGTATCCAAACCCCAAGCCAATGCCTTCCAAGAGAATGAAGAGAACATCAAGATATGGGTTACAGTGAAACTATACAGTGCAATTCGCATCTTCTTTTCACCTGGGAAATTATATAATTAACATTCCTCAAAATGGAAACAAACCAGCCATTTGTTAAAAACTGAACGGTGTATGAGTTTGAAGGTTTTGTACAAATTTCTTTTAAGTTTTCCAGCTTACCACTTGCAGAAATGTCATTTTAAAATATTTGATTTTTCTTGAAGATATTCAGGCTCACACTTTGGTGCCGCTGCATGTTTTAAAACGACAGGTTTGAAAGATCCTGTTTTTCTTTTGTCCCCTTTGATCTTCCCCAAGGGGATCCAACACAATTAACATTTTTTTTTTATTACTACTATTGCCTTACAGAGTAACTCTTGGCAGCCGACTGGCTGTGCCCTTCAATGATCTCATCTGACAGCCAGCCCAAAGCTCACCTGTGGAATATCAGCCTGAAGGGTCTCTTTCTGAAACTACAAAGGGGAGGTCAGTGGCTTGCAGAGTTTGAAGAGATGCAGGCTACAGCTCTCAAAGTTTAAGAGGTAAGGTGACTACAGCTAAGGTTGTGTGCTCTGAGCGTTTAATATCTACCAACCCCATGATTCCCAAACAAGCTGGACCTAGATGCTTCTATAATCAAGATTATTCTGTCAGCGAACTTTGGACAAATTAATTCAGGCTTTTGCAACTAAGTTGTTAATTTAACAACTAATTGAGTTTAGTTAATTTAACCTAATCTTCTTTAAGAAGAGCAGAATGAAAAAAAAAAATATATATATACAGATCTTCCTTGACTTACAATGGGGTTACATCCCAATAAACCCATCGTAAGTGAAAAATAAAATATCATAGGTCGAAAGTGCATTTAATACACCTAACCTACCGAACATCATAGCTTAGCCCAGCCTACCTTAAATGTGCTCAGAACACTTACGTTAGCCTACAGTTAGGCAAAATCATCTAACACAAAGTGTATTTTATAATAAAGTGTTGAATATCTCATGTAACTTATTGAATACTGTACTTCAAGTGAAAAACAGAATGGTTGGATGGGGACAGAATGGTTGTTAAGTGTATGAGTTGTTTACCCTCGTGATCACATGGCTGAATGGAAGCTGCGGCTCGCTGCTGATGCCCAGCATCACACGAGAGTATTGTAACACATATAGATAGCCTGGGGAAACATCAAAAATCAAAATTCGAAGTTTGGTTTCTACTGAATGTGTATCACTTTTGCACCATCATAAAGTCGAAAAATCGTTAAGTCGACCCATTTTTAAGTAGGGGACCATCTGCATATATATATATTTGTACCCCAAACTCTCTATGCCAGGTAAATTTTTGACATTGGCCTCAATTTTCTTTGCCAATCACATCCCACACCTGCAGGAATTGGGGAGTAAGGAGGAGGGACAAGCAGGTTTATGCTGAACACAGGGGCTGGGATGGGGGGAAGGAAAGGGTCTTTGCCGGGGATGTATAAAGACTAGACAAGCTCTACAGGGAGCCTGTCAGAGAGACCAGCTTCCCTTGGAACCAGCTTTATCACTCCCCCTGAAGACAGAAAGACTACAGCTGAAGCTCAAAAAAACCAAGGCTTTTACAAGAGGACCAGTACATCATGGACTTTTGAAGAAATAGCTTATTATAATAACTGTCTACCCCCCAAATTCTTGCATTTCATTCTGACAGAGGAAGGTTAATTAGTTGCACAAGACAGGGTTGAACCATTCTTAGAGTTCTCTGAAAAGCTCTGTCAACTCAGAAAAAATGGAGATCATCAGTTTCTAGGCAATCAACTAGACACCACTAGCTAATAACTTACAGTCCTGAAGTTCACCTGAAAGGCAGGCAAATAATTATGAGCCCTGCTGACAGCCTTCCACTGTCTTCATTCAACATCTCTGCCCCAGCACTGTGGACTCCCCAGCTTCCATCCTGCTTATCATCAGCCCAGTGTGCTCAGCTGACATCGAAATGGTCCATAAGTTTGATCAGTGTCTCCCATTAGAGACGTTTCTGCTCCTCCCACTCAAAGGCAATGAAGCTAATGGTGATGGATCTTTCCCTGCAGTGAACGCCTAAACTCTATACAAATGTACCTGGGAATGGGAGACATAGACAAGTGCTTGTCCCCTTGGGCTTGTGGAGAGCAAATAGGACCCCATGTACCCCACAAGACACCTTACACTGATAGGTTCTCACTCAGCATGAGTTCAATTAACATTTACTGGTGTCTACAATTTGCCAGGCTCTGGCCTTAGGGAGACAAATAAAACCCGATTCCTGCCCAGTGAATCAGGCCCATGGTCAGTATGAAAGCCTTACTGTCTTTTTTTTCAACAAGCCCCTTAGCCTGATGACAAAAGCACGTGACTTGTTGTGCTTCCGACTCTGCCGGTTGCTGTGGTGAGTGAAGCATGGAGCCTTTTCTTGTCTATGAAATGAGGACCCTGAAAGCGGCCTCTTCTTTGGGGGGTGACATCTGAGGCAGGTGGAGTTCTCTGAGCACTACAGCAGAAGGTGCGACTCACATTTGTGATTTAAGGTTGCAGTTGGCTCTAATGAGTAGCCAGGTCTAAGTGCCTGTAAAGATTCAAGGCATAAAATAATGGTACTCAACATTTTCAAAATATAGAAAATGATACATTTGGAACTTGCTCAACAATAGTTATAAAGGAGTTTTCCACCACTTTCCAAAGAGCTCATCAAGCTGACAGCCAGCCCTAGAATGGGGTTTATAATGGAAGTGATACTTAAGTCTGCCGTAAAAATGTTGGAGTTGTGATATTGACTCACCAGAGGGAGATAAGTAAACCAGAAAGGAAATTAAAAGCTTTAAGTGCAATTTAACTACTTACCAGACAACAGGCATTTTGAATTTCTCCATTTCTTGACCTATATTTTCTTTTCCATTATTTTAGCTGATAACCATAACCAAATACTGGCTTCTGATTGGTGATGAAGCTTCAAAGTAAATTATTATTGTTAACCTGATTTTTTTTGTTTAATGCTAACTAGTTCTAATTGTCCCCAGAAATCACTTAGTATCACAGAACAAAATGATGCATCTGATTTCTGGCTACAAAGAATCTTTGTGCATGCTCATGATTACCAAACCATTCTCCTCTTAAAAATAAGCAGTTTCCATCTATATCCCCTGAAAATATAGAAAGTTGCATAGAGAGAGATGGTGAAGAGCATGGGCAGACTAAGTTTGAGCTGTGTAACTTGCTAGCTTAGTGACTTTAAGCCAATGACTTCACCTCTCTAAGCCTCCGTTTTCACATCTCTAAAATGGGACCAGTAATTTTACCTACCTCTTAGGATTAAGTAACATAATATATATTATGTACTTGACCTAGTCCTGGCATTTATTAGGCACTCAATGAACATTGTTGCTGCCGTTTCTCTCTGGGCCCCATCCAACACATGTGTTAATCAGCAAATTTTCATCACCTACATAGTCCTGATGGGAAATGGAAAACAAAAAACAAAAGCCTTTTCCTCCCCTTTTCCCACTGATTCTTCCATTCAGACATGATCACGTAAGCAGCAACCTGACCTGAGTAGAGATCATAGAAGCGCAGAGGGACGGGTTTTGAAGGAGTTAGGCCTCCCCAACCCCAAGTCATGCCTTAGCTTGGAAAGCCCCAAGGAGCTGGGATCTCTACACATTCTAGGGAGGTTGTTTAGCTGGACCAATCTCCTTCTAGTGTATCCTTTGGGTTTGTTTGTTTGTTGCTACTGCTGTTGTTTCAAGCTGGAAATGGCTCTAAAGATTCCCTATAAGGAAGACTGAGAAAGAGTTAACACTCCTCGAGGAAAGTCCATGTGTAACAGCACTTTCCTCAAGACCAATGACTCCTCCCCCTACTTCTGTCACCCATCTGCTTTACAAACTAGTCTTAGAGAAACTGTCAGGGCTCCACTGGAGCATCATGGCTCTCATCCCCCAAGGGATATTCTTCACAGTCCGCAGGGTCCCTGCTGGGCAGCAATCAACTGGACAAACTTTTCCAGAGCTTCTACTGGCAGGGCCCCTTCCCTAACAGTTCTCCTCCTGATGGAACCCAGGCAGCTCTAGAAACCCCCCACCCTACACTGATTCTAAAGTGCAGCCAGGTTTGAGAATCTCTTTAAAGCTTACATTGTTTCCTGAAAGCCCCCACTTGGAGAACCGAGATTTTGTCTCTTGTTAACAATTTAGTTATTTCACCTAGGCTTTAATTTATTTCCAGGCTACCTACAGTTAACAAAGAGAGTCGTAAATCTTTTAGAGTGCTCAGATCTGTGAAATTATATTCAGGTCCCCAAAAAGTGAGAGGAAGGGAATGAATGCAGATCTCAGACTGGGACCTCCTTACCTGGGACACTGAGCTGGGGCCGGAGCTGGGGCTGGAGCTGGGGCCAGGGCCAGAGCCAGAGCCAGACGTAGAGCTGGAGCCAGAGCCAGAGCCAGAGGTGAAGCTGGAGCTAAAGTCATAGGTGGGGAAGGAGCTGGGGCTGGGGCTAGAGTCAGAGCCAGAGGTGAAGCTGGAGCCAAAGTCATAGGTGGGGAAGGAGCTGGGGCTGGGGCTGGAGTCAGAGCCAGAGGTGAAGCTGGAGCCAAAGTCATAGGTGGGGAAGGAGCTGGGGCTGGGGCTGGAGTCAGAGCCAGAGGTGAAGCTGGAGCCAAAGTCATAGGTGGGGAAGGAGCTGGGGCTGGGGCCAGAAGCCAGGGTCGCCAAATCCCCCCAGGCCCCTGCGGCTGGGCCGAGGAGGAACAGTAGGGCCAGCAGGAAGGGAAGGCGCAGGCTCATTTTGTCCTCTTGGTTGGAGCGGCTGGCTTCTGCACAGAGCCCAGGGGCTTCTTATAGTGCCCAGTGGGGATTTCCCCATGGCTAGTTTGTGGGGAAAGAGGAAGCTGCAGGGACTGCCCCAAGAGGGTCAGGACACCCAGGTACCTGAGTCACCTCCACACCTTGTTGCAGAGCTCCGCTCTGCCAGCTGCCTTTAGTTCTGCATGTCTCCTGCCAAATATTAACTCAAATGTGACTTTTAAACTCAATATCTGGTTTCCAACTTGATACTTCCTTGAAAGAGATGAGATCAAAGCAGTCTTTGTGGATGAAACAGAGCTTGGAGGCCCCAGGAAGGAAAAGCAACCCTCAGTCCTTTGCCCAGAAGCCACTTCTAGTTGCTCACCCCCATTTGACTCAATGCTGTTCTCCAGAGCAAGTTACGTAACTCAGTTTAGAGACTGTGACCAGAGGGGAGGGGGATTCCCTCTTCAGTTGCTACCGCACAGGTTGTCTCTGCCTTCTGCCTTGCAGCGTCTTCCTCTAGACAAAGTTCTCTCAACACTCCCACTCTGAAAGAGAGACCAGCAGTGTTTTGTCCCCTGGAAACTCGGTTAGGGCTCTGTACTACCAAGCAGTCACCCCTGTGAACTTGATGTAGGAGAAAGAACCCAAACAGGAGGCTGCTCCAGACCCAGTCAGGGAGGCCCGTGTGGAGCAATTTCTCTCCCCAGAAGGCTGTGTCTGACCTCCCTTGTCCCAGGCCCTCTTGGGAGCTGGTCAGGCATTCAGGACCTCAAGGCCTATTCATCGTGAAACTGAGAAATAGGGATGGTCTTCAGGTTCTATTTGCACCTCTCCAACATTTCACACACCTTTGTGACCTCTGCCTTCCTCCCTACAGAGTGAAAAAGGTGTTGGCCCAAATATTAAAAACTAGCTCTGGGGGCCTTCCAGGTGGCACAAGCGGTTAAGTGCACACGCTCCGCTGTGGCTCCCCGGGGTTCGCAGGTTCTGATCCCGGGCGCGCACCGATGCACCGCTTGTTAAGCCATGCTGTGGCGGCGTCCCATATAAAGTAGAGGAAGATCGGCCCGGATGTTAGCCCAGGGCCAGTCTTCTTCAGCAAAAAAGAGGAGGATTGGCATCGGATGTTAGCTCAGGGCTGGTCTTCCTCACAAAAAAACAACTAGCTCTGTTGCTCGGATGAGTCATTTAGCCCCTCGAGTGTTGTAACAATTCCTAAATTGTTAGAATTAAATGAAATATTATATGAAGAGTTACTTATACGCTTTGAAGTCCTATACAAATGTTGGATTTGTGTGCTTTTTTAATTTTTAATTTCCTAAAGCCTGGCCCAATATGTGTGGTTGTTGGGTTCAAAACAGAGAAAGAAGGCCCCTGCCCCACTCCATCCCCACCCCACCCCAGGAGCACTTGGAAGAGCTGGTTTGAAGGGTTCTTGCCCTCTGCTGCACAAGCTCTCAGAATAAACCCTGTGCTCACATAAGAAACAGGGTCTTAAACCCTGGATACACTATTCAGATGCTGAGGGAAGGGGACAGGCAGGAAAAATATCAGTGAATGACAGACAATGCGGAAGGAGAAGCGATAGGGATGGAAAGAGGGAAAGAGACACAGGTCTTTCTCTTTTTGGTGTATCCAAGGCCCCTTGGGGCTGTATTCCTGGTCCAGTGCCTCACACTGCCTCCCTGACCCAGAGGGCTGAGTGGACACCCCACCCAAATCAGTGTCCCCAACTTTAGGGTCCATATTGCCACAGCCATCCAGGCTATCATTGCTGCCTCCCCATTGGAACACACCTGTCAAGCCACACAGGGTGCCTTGTCAGGCTATCTTGCACTCATATTCATGTGGTTGCGGTGATTAGAGGTAGTTAGAGTTGACCCAGGAAGGACAGGAATGTTTTCTCAGAAGTTTACTGGAAACAACAGGCTCTACCTACAACATCTGCTCCAAAGCCATCTGTGTCAGAGAGTGAAGTCAGGGACAGGTGATTTGTGGCCACTTGTTAGGGGTAGGAGGAGTATTTTGACGCCCCCACCTCTCATATTCTGTCCTATGTAGGGTTGTCAAATTTAGCAAATAAAAATACAAGACACCCAGTCCAATTGGAATTTCAGATAAATAACAAATCATTTTGTAGTATATGTCCCATGCAATATTTGGAACTTACTTATACTAAAATAATTACATGTTGTTTATTTAATATTCAAGTTGAATTGGATGCCCTATATTTTATCTGGGAACCCTATTATTGAAGGCTGCTTGCTCCACCTGGGCAGAGTCTCCAGGGGCAGGATGTGAGCCATGAAGTTCACTATTCCCTATGGGAAGCAATTCAGCCTTGGCCTCTGTGGCCGAATGTTCTAGCCACTTAGACATCCAGTTCAAGACAGGAAAAGCATAGGGCATGTGTACCCTGGTACACATGAATCCATTTTCCTAAGATTGATGCTATGAATATGGATACAGGGAGGAGAGCTTTTCTCTCTTTCCCGTCACAAGTCCCTTCTTACTCCTGATTCCCACCAAAGCAAAGGGCAAAATCGCTTCTTTATTTGTTAGTAGCCTTTGTCTGTGGCTATAGTAAGCTTTCCTTGTCTCTTTTATCAAGAAGCATATCAGTGCGCTTGTCAGAAAAAAAATCTCATTAACAATGGCAGCCTGTAGTCATGACTACTTTTATGGACTTCTGTGACCAATCCTTTAGGAGACCCCCTTCCAAAGGGGTTGCATTCCAGCAGGAATGAAACAGCAATTCTCTCAAACACAAATGTGCCCTCCCCCAACTGTGTTCATAAGCTGCTTTGTTCCTGTGTGCCTCCATAGTTTTCAGAATAAAACTTTAATCTATTTGGTAGCCTCAAATGCACAAAAGCATTGGTGATGCCTCAGTAATGAGATTATTAATAATAATAGTTTGATCAGTTCCTCTGAAAATACCTTTGTCCTAAGAAACAACAAGCCTCCTGGTTATTTGACAGCCTCAAAGACAGGAGGAAATTATCAGTGCTTCAAAGCAAGCAGTGTATTATTTATAAAAATTTGTTCCAACACTGGGCTCCCTCTAGAGTAAGGGGTCACTGAAATTCACTTGAGTAACTCGGCATTCCTCACTGACAGCTTGAAGGAAAGTTACTGTATATGCACTTCATTAGGGGAACTCCCCAAAGCTGTACTTCTTGAACAGTTGCAACACACAGGAAAGATACCAAGATAGATAGGGCCTTAATTTAATATCCCTGTCATTAAAAACCAGTGCCAAACATACCACAGTACTTTCAGAAGAGACTGTCTCTAGGGTATCTGGTGTGTGAAAGGACAATGGAAGCTGTGTTTAGTCTACAGACTGACTACAGAGGCTGTGCTGGGGTGACCCTTTTCATATCTGTTGACTCTGTCCCCAACAACCCTCAAATCTCCGTTAGCAATACCAATAATCATGTGTAAAAATAATAGTTAACTGACACCATTCGTACACCATGGAGAGAAGGTTAACAATGTGTATTAGGTTCTCATTAACAATGTGTATCAGGCCCTACTCTCTGCAAAGTATCAGGACCTACGAGGAGCTATAAAGAAAGAAGAAAGCATAATGTTTGCTAATGAAAATGTCTAGTCACTTAGGGGAGGCAGGCCTCTTTGGAGAATGTCTTAGAAATAAAAAAAATAATAAATTGAACACAAAACCAATTACATGAATACTGAAAAATGACTGGATAGATGATGTTGACCCAAGCCAGGGGAGTTGATGTGGATAGAATTTACCAGGTGGCAAGCTTCTTGAGGATGGAGATGAAGGCCTTGCTGGTTTTGAATCTCCAGCACCTAGCCCAGTGCTTGGCACTTCATGTCCAACAAACATTTGCACACTGAAAGAATATATTTAATAAATACATGAATGAATGAATGGGTTGATTTAATAAAAATTGTGAAGGAAATTCTTAAATTACTACTGGAGAAAACGTTAATTTTTTAAATTAGTATTGGAGATAAGGGAGTGAGTTCCCAGCAAGAGAAATTACATGAGTGAAAGAACTCAGGCAGAATTTAGAACTCAGAACCTGAATTCTCTCCGGGGTCACAATCATGCCCACTCCTCTGCCACTCATGTAGCCACCCTAGCAACTCATCCTCAGATCAGAATTCCAAGGTTGTTCCTTGGCCTGACCCAAACCTCAAAATCAACGCTCTAATTCTCTAAGCATATCTTGTATCAGGAACTCCCTAGATTTAGCCATCCCATTATGGTTTAGAAGATTCAAATCCCAAAATATAGAATTTTCAACCAAATATTTATGTTTTCCATCTGCAGCAAAATCATCCACGTTGACAAAATGCAGAACCAAGCCAGTCAAAAGCGCAACTAATGGAAACCAGTGCAAAGTTTTGTGCAAATGCTGAAAAGCAACAAGAACAACAAAGTGTTGACAGGTAGCATATACTAATTTTTTAGGAAAAAGAGAAACTGTACAGCCTCTAAGACAAAGTTTGGGTTAATGAGCCACAAGAGTGCTCAGAAGTATTTCCCTCAGGGGTGTCAGTGTGGAGTCAGGAAACACCCACCACCACCAGGACACAAGAGACACCAAACCTTAGGCTTATCTCTGGCCCCCACTGGAGAGAGTCTCTGCCCAGAGAGTCAAGACCAAGGACTTCCCCCTAAGTTATTCTCACCGTCTCCTGACCACTGCGCTGAGGCCTACCCTCACTTCATCCCCACAGTAACACCTGAGATTTCCACACCTATTGGATATTGTAAATCACCTGTCATCCCCCAAGGGCCAGGTGAGTTGGTTTCCCGCAACCAGAGGTGAAGGGGCTTCCTCTTCTTGCTTATCTGCCCCATTGCAGAAGCCCTGTTTGCCTCACATCCAAACCACCTGAGTTGTAACATCAGCCTTCTCAGCTAGGCCTGTTTTCACCATAGCTAGTTGCACACTTCTAGCCTCATATCGCTGTCACTGTGAGCAAGAGGCCAACTCTTTCTGCATATATGAGAAGTTGTTGCCTGGAAATTCTTAATGTGATCACTGCTACTACTGCAGCATTTTCAAATTTAGTCGTGTCTTTTATTTTTCTGTTTCCATTACTTCCCTGCTTGAATCTTCTCAAACCCTGAAAATGCCAAACCTAAGCTAGGTGTCAGAATTTTGCACTTACAGAAAAGTCAAAGTCGTGAGAAGAGCAAAGAGTCCAAAACTTAGGAAAACTGCTGGATCTACCAACTTCCTAGTTGAGTAACTTTGGGCACGTAGCCACAGCAGAACGTGTCAAACCTCAGCTTTCCAATTGGTAGCCACTAACCACAAGTGTCTATTGAGTATTTGAAATGCGGCTAGTCCAGACTGAGATGTGTTATAAGTATAAAATACATACCGGATTTCAAAGACTTAGTATGAAAGAAAAGAATGTAAAATATCTCATTAGTGATCACATGTGGAAATGGTAATATTTTAGATATATCGAGTTAAATAAAATATTTTATTAAAATTAATTTCACCTATCTCTTTATTTTTTAATGTAGCTTCTAGAAAAATTTTACTTACATATGTGGCTTGCATTATATTTCTATTGTACAGTGCTGTGGTGGATCATACAGCATTATTAGCTATGATGGAGAAGCTCTGAAGGTTACTGCAACATCGAAAGTTGTCCAAATGGCTCTTTCCACAGACAGGAGATTAGCTAACCAGGTGGGTTGCTGTCATCAGATTTCAGATTTAACATTTCTTCATCAATGTTAAATGTTACAGAAATTATCTCTAAAGAGCCTCAAAATGAAATTATAGATAATTTTTTCTTATCTTAAAAAGCTTATCATATGAAAGAAAGGAAAAATATTTCAGAGGTATTTGGGACAAAGTGAAGATATCATGTTAAGAATTTATGAGTGGTCACATGGTGTTTTATTTGAGCCCATATTTTTAAAAACCAAGAGATTTCACATAAATTTGTATGTTTCGAGTTCCTTTGGGGGCAAAAGATAGATCTGATAACAGCAGGCCTACATTCCCCATGTCAATGAGCTGGGGCTGTGAAGCAGTTGCCCCTTTAAACCACGCACCTACTTCCCAGTTGACCAAGGTCCCTACCATTCACACCTGGTCTCCTTCCTTTATGTGCATGACCTGCCCAGCCTTTATAGGCCTTTTGGAGATGGAATCACTGCTCTGAAGTTTTCAAATTTGAAAAACCAGCTTTTCAGAGGCAAAATTTTTGAGAAAATTTTCTCAAAAAAAAAAAAAGAATGTGGCAATTTGGATATTGCATTTCCCTATTTCCTCAGAAGAACAGCATACTGATAAAATCTATTACCAAGAATTACACACCATATCACTAAACCTAGATTTATGAGTTTTGGGAAACAATCAGAACACAATGAAACAAATTCTGAAACTGCTGTTTAAATGGAAGAAAATTTAATGAATCATAAAATGAAGCAATAGCCAATCATGTGCAGGAAATTTATGCAAATATGATCACAAAACCATCAAATAACTCAACCTCATCTATGATCGTTTAAACATAATTGAAGCTGGCTATTGGCTTGTCCGCCCTGGGCCTCATTTAATACTCCCTACCTAGTTCAGCTATGACTTATCAGGGTGGATTTCCCCAGGTGGGGCCTACTGCAAGATGAAAATGTGGGACTCTCATTTAAAAATGATTAAGAATTTTAAGACAGTGATAGCAAAGCATTAAACTAAGTGTGAAACCCTTCTAAGTGTGGGGCTGTATAGGCTGCATGCCCATGAAGCTGGCCCTGAATATGGCAAGGGATATCTAACCAATTCTGAGGGGTTAACAAAGTCTTCCCACAGGAGGTAAAATCCCAAGGTGAGACTTGAAACATCTTGAAACATTCTTTTCTAATCTGCATCATCTAAAAATGGGCTTTGCAGCTTCAGAATGGAAAAGGTACTCTTTGAGCTGTCTCCTGTGCCTATCAAACAGCAATTGCCAACTAACTACTGGAACCTGAAGGACCCAGCAATATTGTGACGAAAGGGACTGAAGCTTCTCTAACTCAATCTCATCTTTAAGAATTTTGTACTTCGGTTGCTATATAATGATGTTTTACAGTTTCAACTTTCCTTATAGGATGTAAAGCTTGCTACTATACTTAGAGGTAGAATGACGGTGACTGATGTCATCATGAAAATTAACATTTAATGAGAAGTTTCCAAGATCATTTAAAAAATAAGTAACATTTATAAAACATTAATATAAATTTTTTTAAAGTGTATTGCTTAGTTAAACAACCCTCCAGTGACCAGCCCAACTATTACCAAATACAAGTAGTCTATACATAATCTTGACGCAGCACCCCCTAACCCTTCCTTGGGTCAAACACGTTGTTTGTGCTATACCTGTGCTTAGTTAAGTTTTGCTTTGTTTTGTGTGTGTAGGTATCTATGTGTATGCATGAATATTTGGTGTTGTTTTTGGTCTTTTTGAGTTCCAATTCCTTCATTCATAGAATGGAAAAAAAGAATAATAATAACGCTTATTTAATAGGACTATTCATTCATTTACAAATCTTTAACGAGGGTGTTCTATGTGTCAGACACTGTTCTAGGTGCCAGGCGAAACAGTAACAAAAATAAAAATCCCTACCCTCACGGATCTAACAGTTTAATACGAGGCAGACAATAAATAATATAAATAAGTAAAATATGTAGTTTGTTAGATGGTGTTAAGCGCCATGGAGAAAAAACAAAGTAGGAAAGGAAAATAAGGAAAGCTTGGGGGCAGAGGTTGCATGTTTAAGTAGCATGGTCAGGGAAGGGCTCAGTGGGAAGCAGACACTTGAGTAAAGTTGTAAAGGAGGTAAGGGAGAAAGACACAAGGCTATCCAAGGGGAAAACATTCCAGGTAAAAGCAATTGCATAACCCCAGGGGAGGTTTTGCAATTTTCAATGTCACCTAGAATTGAATAACACAGGAAGGAGGCCAGTATGGCTGGCATGGAATGAAGTGGAAGAGAGTTGCTGGTGTCAGAGGGAGTGCCACGTTGCATCGGGCCTTCAAGAGCATTAAAAGAATGTTGGCTTTTACTCTGGGTAAGTGGTAGCCATTCGAGTAGAGGAGTGACATGAGCTGGTTTATATTTTAACAGGGTCACTCTGACTGCTCTGTTGAGAACAGACTGTGCTGAGCAAGTCATGGAGACTTCTGAGATAATCCAGGCAGGAGATGATGGTGGTTCAGACCAGAGTGACAGCAGTGGAGATGGTGAGACATAGTCACATTCTGGGTGCAACATGATGCTAGAGATGAAAATAATTGCTGTGGTCTATAAAAGAGAGGAGTCAAGGCTGACTCTGAGGTCTCTGATCTTAGCAAATGGAAGGATGAAGTTGGCATTAACTGAAATGGAGAAGACTACAGACGGAGCATGCTTAGAGGGGAAGTTCAGGGGCTCAGTTTGAGAATGTAAACTTGGATATGTTTTTTAGACACCTAGGTTGTGATGCTGTGCAAGTAGTTGGATATATGAGACTGGAATTAAGAGGAGAGGTCCAGGCTCATGATAAATATTTAGGAATTGTTAGAGTATCGATGATATTTAAAACCATGAGACTTGATGAAATCACCAATGAAGTGACTATAGATAAATGAGAGAAGATTTCTGAGATCTAAGATCTTGAATGTTCCAAGGTTAAAAGTCAGGGAGATGTGGAGGTAACAGCCAAGAAGATGGAGAAGGAGCTGCCTGTGAGGTCAGAAGAAAGCCAGGCAAGTGTGACTTGAAGCCAGATGAAGAAAGAATTTCAAGGGGGAAAGAGAAATTGACTGTGTCAAATGATACAAATGGGTCAAGTAAAATGAGAAGACTGAGAATGGATGAGTGGATTTAGTGATGTGTGGGTCAGGGTGACCCTTCATGAAAGCAGTTTCAATAGAGTGGTGGGCCTGAAAGCATGATTGAGGAGGTTTAATAGAGTGAGAAGAAAGAAGTTGAAGATGGCAAGTATAGACAATTCTCTCAAAGAGGTTTATTCAAAGGGGACCAAATAAATATAAGGACCAAATGAGATGTTGTGTGTGAAAGCGCTTTGAAAATTATAAAAGCTATGTAAATGCTGGCTATGATTGTAAGATCCTAAACCTGTTGTGTTCTAAGAATATGGCTTTCAAAATGACAGCCAGACTCAAGAATTTCTGTGCCCAGTTAGTGCTTTAGCATCTCAGAAGACTGTGTTCTCACTACCCCCATGGCTGTTCCAAGCAATCACTAAATCCTCAAAAAGTCAGAGTTCAAAGACTCCTGATAACGATAAGCGTGGTCTACTAAACTCCCCTTCCCAACCTGGTTTTACAATCAGCTCACAAATACAAGATAAGGAAAAAGTTGAAGTTCTCTGCACAAATAAAAGCTGTAGTTACTCTTTAAGAAATGGGTTCTTTGTTCTTCAAGATTGCAAGGCCTTGGAAAATTTCCAAATCAATCAAAACCTCTTGCTTGATTACAGTATCAGATATTATAAAGATATTATAAAATGAGAAATCTCCTCTAAGACAAAGGTCCTCACCCACTGCTACTGAGAATGAACACCTCTGATGGTAGTGAGGGTGTTGCCTTTGATCAAAATGAACATCTTTTCTGTTCCCAACTCAAGATGTCAAGTTAATATTTTATTCTTGGAGGTATGGACAAGGTGCACAAAGTGCCTGCAGAACTGGGTCCGTAGGCTTAATGCAGGGTGTTCCACCACAGTTTCCTCCATCTCTTGGGGACCTCGGCCCACAGACCACTGAGAGCCAGGCTGCCCAGCTCAGAGCACTGAGCTTGAGAGGGCTGTGGGGCCATACCTGAAGCAAAGCCAGCACTTAAAGCAACATGAGCTGAGACTGAGGTGGGAAGACAGTCACCTGTGCTTTCCTGTAGATCCATCTACCAACTCATTCACTCAACAGATGTGCCAGGCAATTCACTGTAGACCAGCACAGTCCAACAGAGATATGTTGAAAGCCATAAATGCAAGCTTCATATGTGATTTTCAATTTTGTAGTAGCCATATGAAAAAGAGTAAAAAGGAACAGGTGATATTAATATTAATAATATATTTTATTTAACCCAGTATATCCTAAGTCTTACAATTCCAACAAGTAGTCAATATAAAAAATTATGAATGAGGATGGAAAATTATTTTGTATTCTTTTTTTGTACTGAGTCCTTAAATTCTGTGTGTGGGGCCAGCCCAGTGGTATAGCAGTTAAGTTCTCACATTCTGCTTTGGTCACCCAGGGTTCCCCAGTTCAGATCCTGGGCACGGACCTGATCACTGCTCATCAAGCCATGCTGAGGTGGCGTCCCACATAGAATTAAACTAGAAGAACCTACAACTAGGACATACAACTATATCCTGGGGCTTTGGGGAGGAAAAAAAACAGGAAGATTGGCAACAGATGTTAGCTCAGGGCCACTCTGTCTCAAAAACAAAAAAATCCAGTGTTTATTTTATACATTCAGTACATCTCAACTAGAAGTAGCCACATTTCAAGTAGCCACCTGTGGGTAGTGGCTACCATATTAGCCAGTACAGCTCTAGACACTGGGGATTCCACAATAAACAAATCACGTCTTGCTTTCAAGAATCCTATAGACTATTTGGGCAGACAGGACTCAGACAAGTAAGCAGGCTATTGGAATTGTGCCAAAATAGAAATAAAGGCAGCTATTAGTAGCCTGCAAGAAAATAACACCTAACCAGGCCTGAGGGGGTGGGGTCAGAAAGACAACTTCAGAAATGAAGTCTTAGCTGAGCCCCCAGAAGTAACACTCAAAGAGAGAATGAGGCAGGAAAGGACACAGGAAACGTGATGATGACAGAGGAGCATCATCTGCAAAGTCCTGGGAATAAGAAAGAACATGGCATGTGTAGGAACTTCAAGTCATTCATTATTGCGAGAACTTAGAGTCTGAGGAGAGTAAGAATGAAGCCCTTAAGGTAAAGAAGGAGCAGATCTGAAAGGCTTTGCGAGACATAATGAGGGGGTTGGGCTTCCTCCTGAGGGTGGTGGGAGTCCTAAAAAAATTCTGAGCAAAGTTTCTTGGTTGCCCCATTTCTAGGTCCATCTACTTCAAGCTCATCTTTTTAATTGAGGAGCGGATAGCCCATAGAAGTAAGGTGAGCTACTTAGAGTTCCCAACTGGCTGGTGGCAGAGCTGAGACCAGAACCCTGATTGTGACCCCAATCACAAAAGGACCTTCCATTGCTCCATCCAGCAGGACATAGGTGTGTCTCAGCAAAAGGGGAAATGCCATTGCTCTACACAGCAGAGGAGGTAATAGAGCTTATCAGACCAGGAAGTTAGGCAAGAGGGTGAGGATTTAACTCAGGTGGTGTGGGGGAAGAAAATGGAGAAGTGTGATTATCCAGGAAGGGAAGTGGGCAGCTAGCTCCAGGTTCTGCTTATCTATCTGAGCTCAGGGTTGGGATAAAGAAAGAAGTCCCATCTGTTGAGAAGGGAAAGAACAAATGAGAGCAGAACCATCAGCCTTGGAACCTGCTGACTATAACTCAAGGCCACCTTGGGAAATGGGGGTGAGGGCTGACCCTGACCAGAAATTCAGCAAGTGAGATGGTTAATGTGGAATGTGCCCATGTTTGTTTTAGTATAAAAATAACATTTAATATGGACACAGGGTAGCCAAGCTAAGGACCTAGACTGGGGTATCCTTACCCTCAATGTGCCGAGTGTGTGGAAAGCCACAGGATAAATGTGGTGTGTCTTCCAGTTGTGTCCAAACAAACATTGGTACATTCCAGACTCACTGTCTCACTTGCTCTGTTTCTGGGCAGGGTCAACGCTCACCCCCACTTCCTGAGGCAGCCTGGATTGACAGCCTTGAGGTGGAGAGAGCTTATTAACCTGTTTCTCAGGGTCAGGGAGGTTAAGTGGTTCCTCTAATGACACCCAGAAAGCTGGTGGAGAAGCCAAGTTTAGGACCCATGTCTTCTGGCTCCTTGTTCACCAAAGTAGAAATGGACAAAGAGAGCTAAGGACCCGGTAGGAAGCCTTTTCAAGGCCATTGGCATCATTGCCTAGTTCTGCCATTACGGCCTTTGGGTGTGGATGCGTTTATAGCTCCAGGGCTACCCTTTTAAATGCATATATTTCCAGGAAGGGTCCAATCCTAAAATATTATCCATTAACAGAGATTACATAAGATCAAGAATGGGATACAGAAAAGGTTGATGACAAGGATGAGAGCCCAGGAGGTCATATCAGGCTCTGAGGGGTCAGTGAGAAGGCATAAAGGCCGTCTCTGCCCTCTCCAGTTTCCTGGAACCAGCCTGCGGCCATAGAGTAAACATCTACAGTATACAAGGCAGTGTGCTATATACGCTGTAGGATACATAAAGAATATAAGAAATGTCTCTTCCCTCTACATGTATAAAATCTAGTGTGGGAGTATATTAGTTTTCTATTGCTGCTGTAAAAAATTACCACAAAATTGGTGGATTAAAATGACGAACTTATTGTCTTACAGTTCTAGAGCAGATGGCACTGGGCTAAAATCACAGGTTTCTTCAGGGCTGTGTTACCTTCTGGAGTCTCTGAGGGAGAATTCGTGTCTTTACCTTTACCAGCTTCTAGAAGCCACCTGCATTCCTTGGCTTGTGGCCACTTCCTTCATCTTTAAAGCCAGCAACGTCTGGTCAAGTCTTGCCCACTTCACATTACTCTGACACTAGCCCTTTTCTTTGCCTCCCTCTTCCACTTTTAAGGGCCCTTATGATTGCATTGGATTCACGTGGATAATCCAGGATCATCTCATCTCAAGGTCAGCTGATTAGCAACCTTAATTCCATTCCTTCCCTTTGCATGTAACATAACATATTCACAGATTCCAGGGATTAGGACAGGGACATTTTGGTGGGCAGGGGTTGGGGGGAGCATTATTCTGTCAGCAACAGGGAGGTGAAACATTCAGACGTAAAATTAATTCTAACATAAGGTAAGAGCCATGTGGATCAAAAGTGCAGCAGAATTCAAGAAGGAAAAGATTATCTCCTGCCAGGCTCATTAGGAAAGGCTTCCCAGGCCAATGGGCTATGTGGTGTGCAGGAGAAACCAGGATACTCTGTGAGATGAGGGGCTTGATCTCTGTGATCCCTCCCATCTGTCTGGTGCTAAAACATTATGTCCCACAGAAGCAGCAGCAGCAAAAGCAACAGGAGTGGGAAAGGCCGGGCTGTGACTGAGGGCAGCTGGGGAAATCACAGGATCTCCACTGAGATGAATTTCTGGGGATGGATCGTGGAGGGCTTGGATGCCTGGCCAATGAGTGGGGCTCTGTCCCATAGGTACTGAGCAACAATTGGAGGCTGTCTAAAAAATGCACCCAATGCTCATGCAGGGAATATGGGGATGGAGAGTGATGAAATGGGAAGTGCAGCATTTTCAACAATCTAGACAGAAGTAGAAAGGGAGAGAAGGAGGGTGGTGGCAAGGGGACTGGGCATCTTGCAGGCAGAGTGAGGAGGATCGACGATTTGTTGAGAGCTGGACAAGGAGAGTGGCACGGTGATGGTGGGGGAGGGAAAGAGGACATTTTAGGAGCAAGCAGGAGTCTGAGGCATGGGCAATATCCCCACGAGGAAACCCAGTCTGGGGCCTGGGGAAGAGTCAGGGGTACGTGGAGGTATGGAAGGAACTAAAATCTGTGATCAAGAGCAATGTAATAAAGAGAGGAGCATGAGGATATGACCTTGGGTAACATCGTAATGAGGGGTCTGGAGGGGAAAGAAGCCACTGAAGGAGGTGGAAGCAAATAAACCCCATGGGTCGCCCCACTGGATCTGAGCTGCTTGATGGTTATGGCATTATTAAGACAGAGCATCTCATTAGAGGTCATAATGCGACAAATTGCTATCAACTACAGTGCTTATCAACAACCAGTTTATGAAAAATAACAGAGAACCAGGAATGTCCTGAGAGGCTAGGACAGGTCGGTCAGGAGCATCAGAACATCCCAGCCTGGGGCTCTGCCAGAAAGGGAAAGTTCAAGGGAGCACCACCTGTGTCATTTCTCCACGGGACAAATCGGGAGTGCTGTCCTCACTTACAGGGGCTTCTGAGATGACAGACCAGGGGCTGCCGCCAGTTCTGAGACTGCTGAGGCAGGACCCCTTCCCCATTTCCCCATAGAGCGTGCAGGTTGCAATTCTGTAATGTCTCTTGGGCAGCCACGTGTGTGCACAGTCTCTGGCACAATGTCCCGTGTCTAACATACCAACCATGTTTGTTGTTTGCAAGGAGAGATGGAAGGAGGGAACAGAGTCACTCAGAGTACTTCCCATCACAATATTTCTCCACACAAAACTGTGCTATGGTGAAAGAAGACTTACTGTATTGTCCCTCTATGTAAAAGTCAAGGGCAAAATTAATGTGTGGTGCTAGAGGTCAGGATAGAGGTAGCCCTTGGGCCAGGGTGTAGTGACGGGGGTGGTGGCACCAGGCAGGGGTCTGAGGAGTGGGAATGCTCTGTTTCTTGGTCTGGAACTGGTTACATGAGGAAGCCTGCAGGGCGAAAATTCATCAAGCTGTGGTCTTATTTATTTTTTTTTTTTTTAAACATAAACATTTCTTTTAATTTTTGTTTATTGCAGTAACATTGGTTTATAACATTGTAAAAATTTCAGGTGTACATCATTGTACTTCTATTTCTGCATGGACCACATCATGTTCACCACCAAAATACTAATTACAACCCATCACCACACACATGCACCGAATTATCGCTTTCATCCTCCTCCCTCCCCCCTCCCCTCTGGCAACCACCAATCCAATCTCTGTCCCTATGTATCCGTCCATTATGGTTTGTGCATTTTCTGTATGTATATTATATGTATGTGAAATAGTTTGCTTTTCAAAAACGCCCGTTGTGGAAGAGGGCCCTGTGCTCCTGCGTGGCAGGTCAGGAGAGCTGAGACAGGAAGAGGGGAAGCAACGCCAAAAGAGAGGAAGAGGAGCACAGAAAGAAACCTTGGCCACCCTGCAAGGGCCACGCACAGCTTTTCTCCAAAGGAGGGTATCTGGTTGACGGAGGAACCTGCCAGCTGGACAAGCTCACCAGGCATGGTCAGGGCGAGAGGCAGCTTTGGAGTTCACTGCTTGTCGTATGAAGAAGGTGCTGTGGACTCCACAGTTAGCAGGATGCTTGGTCTCTGTGATGGTCAGACTTATGTGTCAACTTGGCCAGGCTATGGTGCCCAGCTGTTTGGTCAAACACTAACCTAAGTGTTACTGGGAAGGTATTTTTTAGATGTGATTAACATTTACAATCAGTTGACTTTAGGTAAAACAGATTACCCTCCATAATGTGGGTGGGCCTCATTCAATCAGTTGAAGGTCTAAAGAGCAAAGACTTGAGGTTTCCCAAAGGAGAAGGAATTCTGCCTCTAGACTGCAATAGAAATTCTGCCTGAGCTTCTAACCTTCAGACTCAAGACTGCAAGATCGACTCTCACTTGAATTTCCAGGCTGCCCTACAGATTTTGGACTCAACAGTCCCCCACAGTCATGTGAAACAGTTTATATAAATATTGGTTTACCCGGTTCCTATTTATACTGGTTGACCCTATTGATTCTGTCTCTCTGGGGAACCCTGACTACTGCAGTTTCCAATAGGCTGTTCTCCAGCATCCAAAGCATCTTTCTCAGGCCTCTCCTGAGGGCAGACAAGGTGGGGGCAGCGTTCCGTTTGGGGGCTGCAGCATAAAGTTAGGGGTTCCTCTCTAAGAGAAAAAGAAATCCACAGCCAGTCTAAGGATCTAAATGCTGGCTTTGTCCTCTTAACTCAGCGAATGTCACCAGGCACGTCCTGCTGGCATTCAAAAAGAGGAAGTGCTGGGAGAAGGAAACATTGAGAGAAACCTGCATATTTCCAGATTCTCCTGCTAGGGTTACTTATGTGACTTTTTCAGAGGGTTCCCAGAAACTCCAAATAAACAGCCACACTTCTGAAGGTGTATCAAACCCACCTGACCTCTGACACAGTTAGATGTGGCAGAGGAACCGGTTGACACAAACAGAAATGTTTGCAGAGCTTTAATATTCTCCAAACACTAAAATACTGTAGACATTTTTTTTTATTTCTTCCTTTTTTATTTTTAATCTTAAGAGTGTAATATATGTGCAGAGAAATGCACATAAGTATCAGCTAGCTGAATTTTCACAAACTTAACATGCTTGTGTAACTAGCACCCATCTCAATAAATAGAATATTATCATAACCCCCTAAGTCTTCCAGTCTCTGTCCTCCTCCCAGTCACTGTCCTTCTCCCAAGGTTACCTGGTGTCTTGTCTTCTAATCACATAGATTGGTAGAGTCTGTTCTTCCATTGCACATGGAGATTAAAAAGCTGTGATAAATGGTGTGCTCTCCAGGAGGGAATGCCACATATAGGGCAATACATAATTTCCTGCTTCTGGTACCATTCGGGATAATTGTTCTGATAACATGAAAACAGGAGGGACATTAATTTAAGATTCAATCACAATTATAAGCCCTGTCTTACTGTGAATTTCTTTTAAATGTTCCTCTGAATAATCCCACCTTTGTAGGATAGAATAAGCACACAAATAAGAACTGCATTAAATAAATGAATAACTACTTAATGAAAAAAATGAACTCTGAAAGTAAAACAGGCCATGCAACTTCTAAACAACAATTTGAACAGCGGGCCAGATCTTAATCCTTCCGATCCTTGAAGGAGTAGCATTTGGGTGCGTGCAGATAGCATCTCACTCTGGATTTAACTCTCAAATAGCTGTGTCCTTTGTTGACACCATGCCAAGTAATAGCTTTAGGTGAAGGCACTGCCAGCAGTGGGGCTGTATAATTGACCAGTCTCAACACATTCTACCTTTTCAACCATTGTCTCCTCCATAATGCCTGAAATTCTACACTTTCCTTTGTCCTCCAGCCAGAAATTCTACCAGGGTGATTCTGCCATTGATTCAGAATTTCATTAGAAAATGCAAAAAGCTTCCCATAAAAAAAATGGGTTATTTGTTAGTACATTGATACGGATCAAGTTAATCAGATTGCTTTCCTTCCAACACAAAATAGAGGCCAACCTCTTGGGGGAATGGGATGAGGGAGAGAGGAGTGGTTGTTTTGCAGCAAAGAGTAAGAATAGCCTGAGAAATGTAGACCGGCCCAGTGCAGGAGTGTTCTGGGAGCCCAGGGAAAGTGAGAGAATAAGACTGCATAATGAGCCAGCATTACATGTCCCAGAGGGAGCTAAGACTTTAAGGATGAGCTGTATGGATGAGGAAGGAAGGGAATGTTACCACCCAAAGGGGGTCCTCTGCCCCCCACAAGCCATGCCAGTAGTGGAGAGGCAAGGTGATAGGAAGGAAACTTTTTATTACAGCTTTCTAGCAAGGGGGAGGATGGCTGACTAATGTCCGAAAGAACCATCTTACAGAACAAAGACTACAAGCCAGTTGTATAAGGGGAGGCATCTGGTCTTTGGGTGGGGCAGACATCTGGTTTTAGTTCCTGATAATCTTTTGCTTTACTGGATATGCATCAGAGACTGGAGCAACGCCCTATACCCAGATCTTTCAGTTGTCATTGATGATGGCTATCAGCATAGACTCTCTGCCCGGCGGTCATTACATACTTAAGGAACTCAAGAGAACAAAGTTATCAACTTATTGCAGCTGGGAGGAGCCATAAAATCTACAGAGGATGTATATCTCCTGGAGGGTGCATATGTACCTAGGTTAGCTAATCAGAGCTCATTCAAAGTTACAAGATGGTTTCTTTTCTACAATATGGCTTCCCTTATGTCAACCTTGTGTTGAGCTGGTATTAGGAGGGAGATATCATCTAAGCTTGCCTTCTATGTGCTGAATGAAGGTCAGTATGATTATATGCGTTTTACCAGTTGAGGAAACTGAGACTTAAAAAGTTATTAATAACCCAAGATGACACAGTAATGTCATAAATGGGGGAGAAGAAATTAAAACCTTTGTCCATTTGACTCCAAAATCCACACTATTTCAACTATATCACACTTCCTTATAGCAACTTATGAGTTAGATATGATTGTGCCCATTTTTTAAATGAGCAAATCAGGCTTTTGAAGACTAAAGAAGAGGCAGAATCATTCAGTAGTTCCAGGTATGAAAATATCAGGCATGTGCAGTACCTGCAAATACTCTGGCTCCTTGGATTGAGAGTTGGAATGGCAGGAAACGAGGCTGAAATGTTGCAGGAGAGTTTAAGAGAACCATGGAAAACCACTAATGCTTCCCACAGATATATGAGTCAAGCTCAAATCCTCACCTCCAGGCTCTAACAGAATGTTCTGATCTTGAACTAAGTCAAGTTGCCAAACATGGGAGGGAGTCCAAGTTACACCTGAAAGCATTGTTTTCTCTTCAAACCATCTTGTCCTAACTGCTGTTGATAAGAGCTGAAATTAACAACTCTGTTATCAGGGGTCAACTACCAACTTAAAACCCCACAGTTATTAAAATTATCGCTTAAGTCTGGGAGAGGATTGAGATAACCCATTTCACCAGGTGCTGGGAAAGAATGAGAACACTGGGCTTGGGAAAAGGCCTATAAGTCGTACCCAAGGAACGTTCCCATGAGGCCAACTACAGGAGTCACAGAGTCCAGTGCTGCCTGGGACTCTGGCCTCTGTGGCTCTCTACTTGCCTAGTAGGACCCCATGGGAAGCCCTCCCAGGTCAGAAGCCTACTAGCAGCTCAGCTTGAGTGACCACCTGGCAGAGCCTCTCAACCAGCCCCACCAGCTCCAACAGGTCCTCAGAGCCATCCTGCCACCCACTCTGCTCCAGCTGGTCTCTCTAGTTCCAGCTCTTCTTCAGCTCCCCTGCTCACTGACATCCTCCTCCCCTGGAGACTCTACCACCCAAGCTTCCCAGACCTGCTGGGATCTCAGCAGGATCCCCTCTTTCTTCGTCAACCTCCAGCTTTCCCCCGCTTGTGTCCATATCCTCAGTTTCTTCTCCCTTCTAGAGCTAATCAGATAAACTCATTCACAGTCCTTGCTACACCTCACATTCAGCATTTGTCATGCATGTCAGAGGCTTGTGGGGGAGCTTCGTTCTCATCCATTTGTGAAGCTCTCACTATGTTCTGAGCACTGTGGGGTATCAGGTATCCAGGGGTGAACAAAAGGTACCACTTTGGCCCTTGCAGCCTTTGAAGGGAGGGACAAGTTGTACTCATCTATGTAATCTCAGCCTCTTATTACATTATGCATAGTAGGTAGTCAGATGGCAATATTAAAGCTAAAGGGTATAATTACAGCTTACGGAGGTTTTTGATTACTGTCTTAAATTGTTTAAATGTTAACGGCCAAAAGAAAATCAATAGGTTTTCCATTATAGATTACATATTTACATCTTAATGAGAACTATTAATCCTTTAATCATCACTGCTCCAGTCTCAACTCTCCATACTCTAGGGTTAGGATTTCAGTTCCTGAATGGCCTAAGAGGGAGAAATTTGAAAGAGAAGCCCCTCAAATCACACTAAATTATCAGCCTTCTACACTAGGCTCATAGTTTATGTTTATGGCCTTGGTTGTCCCATCTGGGCTCCCCACACAACAACTAATAGAGTACCCTATTTGACATTGTTCAGGAATCTAAAACTTATGACCCAAAACCAAATTCAGCTCACAGAAGTTTTTTAAGGCTCTACATTCTTCCATAAAATTTGAATTTTACAAAATGTATGTCTCGGTGAACCAGAGGCCTCACCATTCTCTGTTACTTACATCGGGCCCTAATCAACAGATTTATGTGCTTGCCTGGTCATCACCCTCACCCCAGGGGCATTTAGATTTTTGATTCTTGAGTAATGTGTAACAGTTTAAAAATAATTTAATGCCCACAATAACTCTTTCAGCTAAGTAAGGGGTATTATTATTATCCCCATTTTGTGGTTGAGAAACCTGAAGCTCCGGGAAGAAGTGAGTGACTTTCTCATTTTCAATCATTATTTTTGTGGTCTATGTCAGTTTGGTTTGTGGGTTTTCAATAGGCTAGGCTGGTAGCAATCACCAGTGACTGCCTCCAAGGCAGTGATGGCCTTTAGGGTCCAGCTTCCTTCAGGGATTCTTAACCTGGTCTCCATGCACCCCAAGAGATTCTAGAGATGGAATTTCAAGGGTTCCATCGGCCCCTTAAAATAGCACACAATTTTGGTGGATGTGCATACATTGGGGGAAATGCCTGTAGCTTTCATGAGCTCTCATGTAATGTGTAACAGTAGTGTGAGGTGACTACTTGGTTGGCACTCCTACCCATCATGTGCCAAACTACCTGGCAGGGCTGAGTGAGTCCCTGGGGGTTTACAGTTAACCAAGTAAAAGAACAATTCTCTGTTCTTGCCAGTTCCCCCTTCGATTATCTCTGTAACTGGAGGGTGAGAGGGTAACAGGGCAGAGGGGTCAAGCTGGTCCTTATGAGTGTCTCACCTGGAAGGAGGCCCAGGCCTTTCTGAATTATCTGCTATTAACAGTAACATAAAATATTGCCCAGGAAAATGGGGAGGAAGATATACTGTCTCAGCAAAATTTATCAAAACCAACAGGAAGTTAAGGCACTAAAAGTTTCTTGAAGATGGTATGAAGCAGGCAAACCTAGAAGGCAAAAATGATCAAATTCAACAGGATTCAGCAAGACTACCCTACAGGGACTTCTCTTCCTTGCTGGAGCTTATCTTTAGACCTTGTCCCATTTCTCACAGTTATAATCTTCATGTTGCAGCCACTTTTCCTCCATCCATCAAAACTGACTCCAAAGAAAGAATATAAACTTGGTCCCAGTGAAGACTAGTGGGGCTTAATAATGTTCTATTGTGCTTTGCTCCCACGGGCTTTGTGTTTTATGGGTAATTAAATATTAAGTCAAAGGAATGAATCTCTACCTGAGCAATTTCTGATATCAGTCCACTGGTGGGTCAGAGTGAGATGTATTTGTTGTCTTTGTGAGCATATCTGGACAGGCATGAAAAAAGGAAGCCAAATATAGAAGACCTAGACTCAGAGTCAGGAGAACCATTAAATTACTTACATATTGGGCTTTATATAAGTTTTTACTTAAAGAAAAGATTCCTTGTCTTTTAAAAGCAGAGAGAGGAAGTTAAATTCTTTGGTTTAGATATTTATGAAATCCTTTAGGGCCTAAATATTAAAACTTCTAAGAAAGGATAAGTGAAATGAGGAGCTGGGTTGTTGAGAAGGTAAATAAAATAGACAAACTTTTAGCTAGACATACCAAGAAAGAAAGAAAGAGGATTCAAATGAATAAGATTATAAATGAAAGAGGAGA
This sequence comes from Ceratotherium simum simum, assembly GCF_057802395.1. Lineage (NCBI taxonomy): Eukaryota > Metazoa > Chordata > Mammalia > Perissodactyla > Rhinocerotidae > Ceratotherium > Ceratotherium simum. The sequence continues at coordinate 24,404,429 of NC_141906.1, forward strand.
CATTACAAGTGATACCACACAAATACAAAGGATCATAAGAGACTACTATGAAAAATTACACACCAAAAAATTGGACAACCTAGAAGAAATGGATAAATTCCTAGAAATATACAACCTACCAAGACTGAATCATGAAGAAACAGAAAATCTGAACAGATCAACTACTTGTAAGGAGATTGACTCAGTAATCAAAAACTTCCCAACAAAGAAAAGTCCAGGACAAAATCGCTTCACTGGCAAATTCTTCCAAACATTTATTTTTTTATTTTTAGCTTATTTGTTTATTGCAGTAACATTGGTTTATAACATTGCAAAAATTTCACGTGTACATCATTGTACTTCTATTTCTGCATGGACTACATCATGTTCACCACCAAAATACTAATTACAACCCATCACCACACACATGTACCGAATTATCCCCTTCACCCTCCACCCTCCCCCCTTCCCCTCTGGTAACCACCAATCCAATCTCTGTCCCTATGTGTTTGTTTATTGTTGTTATTATCTACTACTTAATGAAGGAAATCATACGGTATTTGGCCTTCTCCCTCTGACTTATTTCACTTTGCATTATACCCTCAATGTCCATCCATGTTGTCACAAATGGCTGGATTTCGTCGTTTCTTATGGCTGAGTAGTATTCCATTGTGTATATATACCACAGCTTCTTTATCCATTCGTCCCTTGATGGGCACTTAGGTTGCTTCCAAGTCTTGGCTATTGTGAATAAGGCTGCAATGAACACAGCGGTGCATGTACCTTTGCAAATTGGTGTTTTCAAGTTCTTTGGATAAATACCCAACAGTGGAATAGCTGGATCATATGGTAGTTCTATCCTTGCTTTTTTGAGGAATCTCCATACTGTTTTCCATAGTGGCTGCACCAGTTTGCACTCCCACCAGCAGTGTATGAGAGTTCCCTTCTCTCCACATCCTCTCCAACACATGTTGTTTCCTGTCTTGTTAATTATAGCCATTCTGATGGGCGTGAGGTGATATCTCATTGTAGTTTTGATTTGCATTTCCCTGATAGTTAGTGATTTTGAACATCTTTTCATGTGTCTGTTGGCCATCTGTATATCTTCTTTGGAGAAATGTCTGTTCAGGTCTTTTGCCCATTTTTTAATTGGGTTGGTAGTTTTTGTTGTTGAGATGCATGAGTTCTTTATATATTTTGGAGATTAAGCCCTTATCAGATGTATGGTTTGCAAATATCTTCTCCCAATTGTTAGGTTGTCTTTTCGTTTTGTTGATGGTTTCCTTTGCTGTGCAGAAGCTTTTAGTTTGATGTAGTCCCATTTGTTTATTTTTTCTATTGTTTCTCTTGCCCGGTCAGATGTGGTGTTTGAAAAGATGTTGCTAAGACTGATGTCGAAGAGCGTACTGCCTATGTTTTCTTCTAGAACTTTCACAGTTTCAGGTCTTACATTCAAGTCTTTAATCCATTTGGAGTTAATTTTTGTGTATGGTGTAAGGTAAGGATCTACTTTCATTTTTTTGCATATGGCTATCCAGTTTTCCCAACACCATTTGTTGAAGAGACTTTCTTTTCCCCATTGTATGTTCTTGGCTCCTTTGTCAAAGATTAGCTGTCCATAGATGTGTGGGTTTATTTCTGGGCTTTCGATTCTATTCCATTGATCTGTGTGTCTGTTTTTGTGCCAGTACAATGCTGTTTTGGTTACTATAGCTTTGTAGTATATTTTGATATCAGGCGTGTGATACCTCCAGCTTTGTTCTTTTTTCTCAGGATTCCTATAGCTATTCGGGGTCTTTTGTTGTTCCATATGAATTTTAGGATTCTTTGTTCTATTTCTGTGAAAAATGTTGTTGGAACTTTGATAGGGATTGCATTGAATCTATAGATGGCTTTAGGAAGTATGGACATCTTAACTATGTTAATTCTTCCAATCCAAGAGCACGGAATATCTTTCCATTTCTTTGTTTCTTCTTCAATTTCTTTCAGAAATGTTTTATAGTTTTCGGTGTACAGATCTTTCACCTCTTTGGTTAAATTTATTCCTAGGTATTTTATTGTTTTTGTTGCAATTGTAAATGGGATGGTATTCTTAATTTCTCTTTCTGCTACTTCATTGTTAGTGTACAGAAATGCAACTGATTTTTGTATGTTGATTTTGTATCCTGCAACTTTACCATACTCGTTTATTACTTCTAAAAGGTTTCTGGTGGATTCTTTAGGGTTTTCTATATATAAAATCATGTCATCTGCAAATAGTGACAGTTTCACTTCTTCCTTTCCAATTTGGATCCCTTTTATTTCTTTCTCTTGCCTGATTGCTCTGGCTAGGACTTCCAATACTATGTTAAATAGGAGTGGTGAGAGTGGGCATCCTTGTGTGGTTCCTGTTCTTAGAGGGATAGCTTTCAGTTTTTCACCATTGAGGATGATATTAGCTGTGGGTTTGTCATATATGGTCTTTATTATGTTGAGGTACTTTCCTTCTATACCCATTTTATTCAGAGTTTTTATCATAAATGGATGCTGGATCTTGTCAAATGCTTTCTCTGCATCTATTGAGATGATCATGTGATTTTTGTTCTTCATTTTATTAATGTGTTGTATTACGTTGATTGATTTGCGAATGTTAAACCATCCCTGCATACCTGGAATAAATCCCACTTGATCATGGTGTATAATCTTTTTAACATATTGTTGTATGCGATTTGCTAGTATTTTGTTGAGGATTTTCGCATCGATGTTCATCAGTGAAATTGGCCTGTAATTTTCTTTTTTTGTGTTGTCCTTGTCTGGTTTTGGTATCAGGGTAATGTCAGCTTCGTAGAATGAGTTAGGGAGCTTCCCCCGCTCCTCAATTTTTTGGAAGAGTTTGAGAAGGATAGGTATTAAGTCTTCTTTGAATGTTTGGTAGAATTCACCAGGGAAGCCGTCTGGTCCTGGACTTTTATTTTTGGGGAGGTTTTTGATTACTGTTTCGATCTCCTTACTGGTGATTGGTCTATTCAAATTCTCCACTTCTTCTTGATCCAGTTTTGGAAGGTTGTATGATTCTAAGAATTTATCCATTTCTTCCAGATTGTCGAATTGGTTGGCATATAGTTTTTCATAGTATTCTCTTATAATCTTTTGTATTTCTGAGGTGTCTGTTGTAACCTCTCCTCTTTCATTTCTGATTTTACTTATTTGTGCCTTCTCTCTTTTTTTCTTGGTGAGTCTAGCTAAAGGTTTGTCTATTTTGTTGATCTTTTCAAAGAACCAGCTCTTGGTTTTATTAATTTTTTCTATTGTTTTTTTGGTCTCTATTTCATTTATTTCTGCTCTGATTTTTATTATTTCCCTTCTTCTACTGATTTTGGGCTTTGTTTGTTCTTCTTTTTCCAGTTCCTTTAGGTGCATTTTTAGATTGTTTATTTGAGATTTTTCTTGTTTGTTGAGATAGGCCTGTATCGCTATAAACTTCCCTCTTAGAACCGCGTTTGCTGTATCCCATAAATTCTGGCATGTCGTATTTTCATTTTCATTTGTCTCCAGGTATTTTTTGATTTCTTCTTTGATTTCTTCGTTAACCCAGTCGTTGTTCAGTAGCATTTTGTTTAATCTCCATGTATTTGTGGCTTTTCTGATTTTCTTCCTATAGTTGATTTCTAGTTTCATACCGTTGTGGTCAGAAAAGATGCTTGGTATTATTTCAATCTTCTTAAATTTATGGAGACTTGTTTTGTGGCCTAATATGTGATCAATCTTGGAGAATATTCCATGTGCATTTGAAAAGAACGTGTATTCTTCGGTTTTTGGATGGAATGCTCTGTATATATCTACTAGGTCCATCTGTTCTAAGGTGTCGTTTAAGGCCAATGTTTCCTTATTGATCTTCTGTTTGGATGATCTATCTGTTGGTGTAAGTGGAGTGTTAAAGTCCCCTACTATTATTGTGTTACTGTCTATTTCTGTTTTTATGTCTGTTAATAATTGCTTTATATATTTAGGTGCACCTACATTGGGTGCGTAGATATTTACAAGTGTTATATCCTCTTGTTGGATTGTTCCCTTGATCATTATGTAATGCCCTTCTTTGTCTCTTTTTACAGTTTTTGTTTTAAAGTCTATTTTGTCTGATATGAGTACTGCTACCCCAGCTTTCTTTTCATTGCCATTTGCGTGGAGTATCTTTTTCCATCCCTTCACTTTCACTTTGTGAGTGTCTTTAGGTCTGAAGTGTGTCTCTTGTATGCAGCATATATATGGGTCTTGTTTTTTTATCCAGTCAGCCACCCTATGCCTTTTAATTGGGGCATTTAGTCCATTGACGTTTAAAGTAGCTATTGATAAGTATGTACTTACTGCCATTTTTTAACTTTTTTATTTTTTTTTCCCTCAGTGTTTAAGTAGTCCTTCTCTGTTCCTTACTTCTTCTATACAGAATTGATGGTCACTTTAGTTTGACCTCTGTCTGAAAGCTGTACTCTTTAACTACCCTCCTCCCTCCTTTTATGTTTTTGATATCATATCTAACCTCTTTTTTGTGCATTTGTATCCATTACGTTCTAATCGTGGAAATAGATAATTTTTCCTATTTGTGGTCTTCTCTTTTCCCCTTAAATCAGTCCCTTTAACATTTCTTGTAACACTGGTTTCTTGGTGACAAACTCCTTTAATTTTTGCTTATCTGGGAAAATTTTGATCTCTCCTTCCATTTTGAACGATAACCTTGCCGGGTAGAGTATTCTTGGCTGTAAGTTTTTTCCTTTTAGCACTTTAAATATATCGTGCCATTCTCTTCTAGCCTGTAAGGTTTCTGCTGAGAAGTCAGCTGATATCCTTATGGGGTTTCCATTGTATGTAACTTGACATTCTCTTGCGGCTTTTAGGATTCTCTCTTTATCTTTAATTCTGGACATTTTGATTATGATGTGTCTTGGTGTGGGCCTCTTTGGGTTTATCTTGTTTGGGGCTCTCTGTGCCTCCTGTACCTGGATGTCTGTTTCCTTCCTTAGGTTAGGGAAGTTTTCATCTATTATTTCTTGAAATAGATTCTCTGCCCCCTTGTCTCGCTCTTCTCCTTCCGGGACACCTATAACACGGATGTTAGTGCGCTTGATGTTGTCCCAGAGGTCCCTTAGACTGTCCTCATGATTTTTAATTCTTTTCTCTTTTACCTGTTCACCTTGGGTAATTTCTTCTAGTCTTTCTTCCAGCTCACTGATCCGTTCTTCTGTATCCTCTACTCTGCTTTTGAGTCCCTCTAATGAGTTTTTCATTTCCAGTATTGTATTCTTCATTTCTGATTGGTTCTTTATTATATCTTCCATTTCTTTGTTGACATTCTCACTGAGTTCATCTATTCTTCTCCCCAGATCAGTGAGCATCCTTAACACTCTTAGTTTGAACTCTCTGTCAGGTAGGTTGCTCATTTCTGTTTCACTTAGTTCCTTTTCTGGGGTTTTGTCCTGTTCCCTTATCGGAATGTATTCTTTTGCCTCCTCATTTTGCCTCTTTCCCTGTGCTTGTGTCTACGTATTAGGTAGGTCGGCTACGTCTCCTGCTCTTGGATAGGTGACCTTATGTAAGTGATGCCTTAGGAGGCTTCCAGTGTGCTTCCCTCAGTTCTCAATGTTCCAGGGGTGGCCCCTATGTGGGCTACGTGTGTCCTTCTATTGTGGCCTCTTAGCTCTCCCTATAGGCGCCCAGGGAGGCTGAGTTATGCTCCTGGCCAGCTGTTGTAATGCTCAGCTGCTTGTAGTTGTTGTGGGCCCTTCAGTCTCTTTATCAGGTGTGGGGAGCCCCAGCACAGTTGGCTGTAAGTTCTAATACCACATTTGTGTTGCAGTATTTCTTTTAAGTGAGTAGGCCCCCAGTGTGGCAGGTTGTTAGGCTCAGGGCCTTAGAATTGCTGTAAACCTCTAGCCTATTAGGTCTCTTGTCAGCTCTCTGAGGATTGCAGCTGGGTGGGGCTGGCCTCAGGCACAGGAGCACCCAATTGTTTCAGGCTTTGGAAGGTGGGGCAAACCTCCTATGTGGGTCTTTGAGAAGCACAAGTCTTCTGCAGCTGACAAGCCCTGCCGCCCAGAGGTCCACACACACAGTCAACACAGTTCTGCCCCGTGTGAGCGCCCCGACCTCCCCAAGCGGACCCAGTCTCTCCACGGCGGGAGCCCCACACACTCCGCCACCACCCCACACTCTCCACCCGCTCCTTGTTCACACCCTGCCCCGCTCAAGTCAGCTCAGTTGCCAGGCTGCAGAAAATCCAGTCACCAATCTATGCAGGCCCACACGTTGCCTGAGGGCTTGTTGTTGGGTGGGGCCAGTCTCTAGGGTGGGCTGCCTGCCCTGGCTGAGCTGGATTAAATCGGTGCTCTAGTGGGTGGAGCAGACCCTGGGCTAGCAGGTCTCAGGGAAAACTCCAATGGCGTCTGTGTCAGCACGCTCACACCAGGCCACAACAATGGCCGCCGCCAATGTCCCAGTCCCTGGAGAGGTCTCACCCCTCACCGAGATGCACTCAGGGCCTATTAGGTGAGTCTCTTGTCACCAAAGCAGTGTGCACCTTTCTTTCTGGTGATTTTAGGATGCTTTCTGGAACGGGTGAGTTTGTGCGCGGGCCCTTTAAGAGCCAGTTTTAGTTTCTTTGTGAACTGGGTTTTCTGGGGGTGCTCCCCAATGCTTTAGCAGCAGGCAAAGTCAGATATTATGCCACTGGTGTCGATTGTGCTGGGTCCACAAAATGCCCACAGCGGGGGCTCCCCGGCTCAGGGCCCCGCGCCTCCAGGGAGGGTGCGTACCTGTGAGCTGCTCCCGGTGGCCGTGAAGCTGGCGGCTTGTGAAGGTGGCATTTTTCCTCTCCGGAAGGGAGTCTCTGCCTCTTCCACCCCAGTTAGGATTGTCCGTTGTTGCAGGAGTTCCTCTTATCCAGTTTTCAGTTCTGTCTCAGGGGTAATTTTTCCACGAGTAGTTGTAAATTGGCTGTGTCCACGGGAGGAGGTGAGTTCAGAGTCTGCCTACGCCGCCATCTTGACTCCGCCTCCTTCCAAACATTTAAAGAAGAATTCACACAAATCCTTCTCAAACTCTTCCAAAAAACGGAAGAGGAGGCAACATTTCCAAACTTATTTTAAGATGTTAGCATTACCCTGACAAAAAAACAGAAAAGGACACTGCAAGGAAAGAAAATTATGGGCCAATGTCCCTGGTGAACATGGATGCACAAATCCTCAACAAAACATTAGTAAACCAAATTCAACAGTACATTAAAAGGATCATATACCATGATCAAGTGGGTTTTATTCCAGGGATGCAACAATGGTTCAACACCTGCAAATCATCAATGTGATACATCACATTAACAAATTGAAGCATAACAATCATGTGATCATCTCAATAGATGCAGAAAAAACATTTAAAAAAATTCAATGATAAAAATTCTCAGGGAGGGATGTCAGCGTCATTGTGGAGTGTGCTTTCCCATAAACTCTTCCCCTGATAAGATACAACAAAAGGAACAGTCACAGACCAACAACGGACTCCTAAACAGCGAAAAGGAAGATAGGAAAGATCCACACTGCTGCACATCTGAGAGTGGAACGTGCTGGGGACCCTGGAGGAAGTGGGGAGAGGTAAGGAGAACTCTCCCTCCCCATCAGATCAGCGATCCCGGTCCGCACGGCTCCCAGAGAGCGGGGAGGGGCAGCCCTCTGCAGGGAAACTGTAGCTCTTCGGGCTCACTCACCCAGTGGGAACCTCCCACACAGAGGACTCAGAACAGCTACTGGGCCACCATCAACATCTGAGCACCCCAGGAGAGCAGATAATGGGGGGTGAGCAAGAAACTCCCCATGCCAGGGACCCAGCGGGCAAAAGAGAGAGCCCCCCCCCCCACATGCCGGACACTGCAGCTCAGCCAATCAACCAGACCAAGCTGCCGGCCGATCGCAGCGAGCAGCCGGGGCAGAGTGCAGTGGGCTCAGATTACACAGCCCTTAATACCCACACGGTGGTGGCAGGTGGAAATTGCAACCAGATATTTCCAGGATGAGGAAAAACAAAGCAAATACAGGAACCACAATGCAAAGGTACAGGAAATCACCAGACCAGAAGGAAAATGACAAGCACCCAGAAACCAACCCTGAAGACACAGGAATCCATAACCTAAAAGACAGAGATTTCAAAATAGCTATTATAAAAAATCTCAATGAAATACGATATAACACAGACAAACAATTCAATGAGATTAGGAGTTTCTTCACAGAAGAGATTGAAATCATAAAGAAAAACCAATCAGTACTGATGGAGATGAAGAACACAATGGAGGAGATAAAGGAGAATCTGGAATCTTTAAAGAACAGAGCTGGCAATATGGAGGAAAGAATTAGCATTATAGAGGATAGGAATAAAGATATGCTCCAGATGGAAGAAGAGAGAAAACTAAGACTAAAAAGAAATGAAGAAAGTATCCGAGAAATATATGACTCTATTAGGAAAAGAAACATAAGAATTATAGGTATTCCTGAGGGAGAAGAGAGGGAAAGAGGAACAGAGAGCCTATTCAAGGATCTAATAGCTGAGAACTTCCCAAATCTGGGGAAGGAGCAGGAAATACCAGTAAGTGAAGCCAATAGGTCACCTAAATACGTCAACAGGCAAAGGCCCACTCCACGACATATAGTGGTAAGGCTGGCTAAAATCAATGACAAAGAAAAAATATTAAGGGCAGCTAGACGAAAACAAAAAATAACGTACAAAGGAACTCCTGTCAGGCACTCAGTGGATTTCTCAACAGAAACTTTACAGGCTAGGAGAGACTGGAATGATATATTCAAAATACTGAAAGACAAAAACTTTTAGCCAAGAATACTCTATCCAGCAAAAATATCCTTCAAATATGAAGGAGAAATAGTAACTTTTGCAGATAAACAAAAGCTAAGGGACTTCATAGCCACGAGACCCCCACTACAAGAAATACTCAAGAAGGCCCTCAGGCCTGAAAAAAAGAAAAGAAAGGGAATACAAAGCTTGGATCAAGGAGAAAAATAGGTAGACAAAATCAGAAAAATATTAGATCTTTACTAGAGTAGGTTAGCAACCACTTAAATACCAAAATGAAAGATCAAAGGCAGGGACTCACCAAAAGTAAATATAACCTCAGCACTGCAAACACACACCCACACCAAGATAGAATAAGGTATAACAACAACAACTTAGAAGGGGAAGAGGAAAGAGATTGAATTGACTTAGTTTAAGTAAATAAGAGACCATCAGATAATGGACTATCTCATACACAAGATTTTTTATACAAACCTCAAGGTAATCACTAAACAAATAATCAAAACAAAATTACATGTGATAAACAAAGAGAGAACTAGAAGAGTCATAAGGTGGAACAACCAAACTGAATTGGCAGTCTGAAACAAATGGGACAAGAAACAAAGGAAATGCAAAAGAACTGGAAAATGAATTACAAAACAGAAAATTAAGACCTCATATATCAATAATTACCCTAAATGTAAGTGGCTGAACCCTCCAATCAAAAGATGCAAAGTGGCAGGATGGATTAAAAAGCAAGACCCAACAATATGCTGCCTCCAGGAAACACATCTCAGCTCTAAAGAGAAGCACAAGCTCAAGGTGAAAGTATGGAAGAAAATACTCCAAGCTAATGGCAAACAAAAGAAAGCAGGTGTTGCCATACTCATATCAGACAAAGTAGACTTCAAGATGAAACAGGTTAAAAGAGACAAAGCAGGGAAATATATAATGATAAAAGGGACACTCCATCAAGAAGACATATCACTTATAAATATATATGCACCCAACATAGGAGCACCAAAGTACAAAAAGCAACTATTAACAAACCTAAAAGGAGACATTAACAACGACACAATAATAGTAGGGGATCTTCATACCCTACTTACATCAATGGATAGATCATCCAGACAAAAAGTCAATAAAGAAACAGTGGACTTATATGAAAAACTGGACGAGATGGACCCAGTAGACATATACAGAGCACTCCATCCAAAAACAGCTCACTACACATTCTTCTCAAGCGCCCATGGAACATTCTCAAGGATAGACCATATGTTTTGAAACAAAGCAAGCCTCAATAAATTTAAGAAGATTGGAATGATAACAAGCATCTTTTCAGACCATAATGCTATGAAACTGGAAATCAACCATGAGGAAAAAACTGGGAAATTGACAAAAATGTGGAGATTAAACAATATGCTACTGAACAACCAATGGATCATTGATGAAATTAAAGGAGAAATCAAAAAATATCTGGAAACAAACAAAAATGAAAATATGCCATACCAAATCCTATGGGATGCAGCAAAAGTGGTCCTGAGAGGGAAACTCATTGCGATACAAGCCCACCTTAACAAACAAGAAAAAGCCCAAATAAGCAACCTTAAATTACACCTAAGCAAACTAGCAAAAGAAGAACAAACAAAGCCCAAAGTCAGCAGAAGGAAAGAAATAATAAAAATCAGAAGAGAAATAAATGAAATTGAGACCAAAGAACCAGTAGAAAGGATTAATGAAACAAGGAGTTGATTCTTTGAGAAGATAAACAAAATTGAAAAACCCTTAGCCAGACTTACTAAGAAAAAAAGAGAAAAGGCTCAAGTAAATAAAATTAGAAATGAAAGAGGAGAAATTACAATGGATACCATGGAAATACAAAGGATTATAAGAGAATACTATGAGAAATTATATGCCAACAAATTGGACAATCTAGAAGAAATGGATAAATTCTTAGACTCATACAACCTCCCAAAACTGAACCAAGAAGAAATTGAGAATCTGAATAGACCAATCACAAGTAAAGAGATTGAAATAGTAATCAAAAACCTCTCAAAAAATAAAAGTCCAGGCCCAGATGGCTTCTCTGGTGAATTTTACCAAACATTCAAAGAAGATTTAATACCCATCCTTCTCAAACTATTCCAAAAATAGAGGAAGATGGAACACTTCCTAACTCATTCTATGAGGCCTACATCACCCTGATATCAAAGCCAGACAAAGACAATACAAAGAAGGAAAATTACAGGCCAATATCACTGATGAACATAGATGCAATAATCCTCAACAAAATATTGGCAAACCAAATACAGCAATACATTAAAAAGATCATAAACCATGATCAAGTGGGATTTATACCAGGAATACAGGGATGGTTCAACATCCGCAAATCAATCAACGTGATACACCACATCAACAAAACAAAGAATAAAAACCACATGGTCATCTCAATAGATGCAGAGAAGGCATTTGACAAGATACAATATCCATTTATGATAAAAACTCTCAAAAAAATGGGTATAGAAGGAAAATACCTCGACATAATAAAAGCTATTTATGACAAACCCACCACCAACATGATACTCAATGGGGAAAGGCTGAAAGCCATTCCTCTGAGAACAGGAACAAGGCAGGGCTGCCCACTCTCACCACTCCTATTCGACATAGTAGTGGAGGTTTTGGCCAGAGCAATTAGGCAAGAAAAAGGAAAAAAATTAATCCAAATAGGCAAGGAGGAAGTGAAACTCTCACTATTTGCTGACATGATTTTATATATAGAAACCTTAAAGAATCCATTGGAAAACTATTAGAAATAATCAACAACTTCAGCAATGTTTCAGTGTACAAAATCAATCTACAAAAATCAGTTGCATTTCTGTATGCTAATAACGAACTAACAGAAAGAGAGCTCAAAAAGATAATTCCATTTACAATTGCGTCAAAAAGAATAAAATATCTAGGAATAAATCTTACCAAGGAAGTGAAAGACCTATACAATGAAAACTACAAGACATTATTGAAAGAAATCAATGATGACATAAAGAAATGGAAAGATATTCCATGCACATGGATTGGAAGAATAAACATAGTTAAAATGTCTGTATTACCTAAAGCAATCTACAGATTCAACGCAATCCCAATCAGAATCCCAAGGACTTTCTTCACAGAAATAGAAAAAAGAATCCTAAAATTCATATGGGGCAACAAAAGACACTGAATAGCTAAAGCAATCCTAAGAAAAAAGAACAAAGCTGGAAGCATCACAATCCCTGACTCTAAACATACTACAAAGCAATAGTAATCAAAACAGCATGGTACTGGTACAAAAACAGACACACAGATCAATGGAACAGAATTGAAAGCCCAGAAATAAAACCACATGTATACGGACAGCTAATTTTCTACAAAGGAGCTAAGAACATACAGTGGAGAAGGGAAAGTCTCTTCAATAAATGGTGTTGGGAAAACTAGACAGCCACATGCAAAAGAATGAAAGTGGACCATGTGCTATCGCCATTCACAAAAATTAACTCAAATTGGATCAAAGACCTGAAGGTGAGACCTGAAACTATAAAACTCATAGAAGAAAATATAGGCAAGACACTATTTGACATTGGTCATAAAGGAATCTTTTCAGATGACATCCCTATCCAGACTAGGAAAACTAAAGAAAAAATAAGCAAATGGGACTTTATCAGATTAAACAGCTTCTACAAGACAAATGAAACCAGAATCAGGATGAACAGACCACCCACCAGCTGGGAGAAAATATTTGCAAAACATATATCTGACAAGGGGTTAAACTCCATAATATATAAAGAACTCACACAACTGAACAACAAAAAAAACAAAACAACTCTATCAAAAAATGGGCAGAGGAAATGAACAGACACTTTTCCAAAGAAGATATACAGATGGCCAATTGGCACATGAAAAGATGTTCATCATCACTAATCATCAGGGAAATGCAAATCAAAACAACACTAAGATAACACTTCACACCTGTTAGAATGGCTATAATCACCAAGACAAAAAAACAACAAATGTTGGAGAGGATGTGGAGAAACAGGAACCCTCATACCCAGCTGGTGGGAATGCAAACTGGTACAGCCTCTATGGAAAACAGTATGGAGATTCCTCAAAGAATTAAAAATAGAAATACCCTATGATCCAGCTATTCCACTACTGGTAATCTATCCAATGAACCTGAAATCAACAATCCAAAGAGGCTTATGCACCCCTATGTTCATTACAGCATTATTCACTATAGCCAAGAAGTGGAAGCAACATAAGTGTCCCTCGACCGATGATTGGATCAAGAAGATGTGGTATATATATACAATGGAATACCACTTAGCCATAAAAAAGACAAAATTTTCCCATTTGCAACAACATGGATGGGCCTGGAGGGTATTATGTTAAGTGAAATTATCCAGGAAGAGAAAGACAAACACTGTATGATTTCACTCATATGTGGAATATAAACCAACACATAGACAGAGAAAACTGTATTGTGGTTACCAGTGGCAAGGGGGTAGGGGATGGGCACAAGGGGTGAAGGGAGACATATATATGGTGATGGACAAACAAAAATATACAACCCAAAATTTCACAATGTTATAAACTATTAAAACATCAATAAAAAATAAAACTGTCAACAAACTAACTACAGAGAAAATATACCTCAACATAAGAAAGGCCATATATGACAAGCCTACAGCTAACATCATACACAATGGTGAAAAGCCAAAAGCTTTTCCTCTAAGATCAGGAACAAGACAAGAATGCCCATTCTCACCACTTTTATTCAACATAGTACTAGAAGTCCTAGTCAGAGCAACTAGGTAAGAAAAAGAAGTAAAAGGCATCCAAATCAGAAAGAAAGAAGCAAAATTGTCTCTATTTGCTGATGACGTGGCTTTATATATGGAAAACTCTAAAGACTCCACCAAAAAGCTGTTAGAACTAATAAAATCAGTGAAGTTGCAGGATACAAAATTAATCTACAAAAATCAGTTGCATTTCTATGCAGTAATAACAATCAGAAAGAAATATTAAGAAAATGATCTCATTTACAATTGACTCAAAAAGAATAAAATATTTAAGAATAAATTTAACCAAGGAGGTGAAATATCTGAACACTAAAACTATAAGACATTGATGAAAGAATTTGAAGAAGATGCAAATAAATGGAAAGATATTCCATACTCATGGACTGGAAGAATTAATACTGTTAAAATGTCCATTTGCCCAAAGCAATCTACAGATTCAAAGCAATCTCTATCAAAATTCCAATGGCGTTTTTCACAGAAATAGAAAAAAACAATCTTAAAATTTGTATAGAACCACAAAAGACCCTGAATAGCCAAAGCAATCTTGAGAAAGAAGAACAAACCTGGAAGCATCACATTTGCTGATTTTAAACTATATCACAAAGCTATAGTAATCAAAACAGTATGATATTGGCATAAAAACAGACACATATACCAATGGAACAGATAGAGAGCTCAGAAGTAAACCCATGCATATATAGCCAATTAATTTACGACAAAGGAGCCAAGGATATACAGTGAGGAAAGGATAGTGTCTTCAATAAATGGTGTTAGGAAAACTGGACAGCCATATACAAAAGAATGAAACTGGACCCTTATCTTACATCACACACAAAAATCAACACAAAATGGATTAAAGACTTGAACTTCAGACCTGAAACTATAAAACTCCTAGAAGAAAACATAGGGGATATGCTCCTTGACATCCTTCCTTGGAGATGATTTTTTGGATTTGATACCAAAAGCAAAGACAACAGAAGCAAAAACCAACCAGTGGGAATACATCAAGCTAAAAATCTTCTGTGCAGCAAAGGAAACCATCAACAAAATGAAAAGGCAACCTACAGAATAGGAGAAAATATTTGCAAATCATATATTTGATAAGAAGTTAATATCCAAAACATATAAAGAACTCATACAAGTCAATAGCAAAAAAACCAAACAATCCATTTAAAAACTGGGCAGAGGAACTGAATAGACATTTTTCCCAGGAAGACATACAAATGGCCAACTGGTATATGAAAAGGTGTTCAGCATCACTAATCATCAGAGAAACGCAAATTAAAACCACAATGAGCAACCACCTTACACCTATTACAATGGCTGTCATCAAAAAGACAAGAGATGACAAGTGTTGGCAAGGATGTGGATAAAAGGGAACACTTGTCCACTGTTGGTGGGAATGTAAATTGGTGCAGCTGCTGTAGAAAACAGTATGGAGTTTCCTCAAAAAATAAAAATCAAACTACCATATGATCCAGCAATCCCACTTCTGAGTATATATTCAAAGAAAATGAAAATAGGATCTCGAAGAGATGTCCGTACTCCCATGTTCACTGCAGCATTATTCACAATAGGTAAGATATGGAAACAACCTAAGAGTCCTTCGACTAATGAATGGATAAAGAAGATGTGGTATATATACAATAGAATATAATTCAGTCGAGAGAGAGAAGGAAATCTAGCCATTTGTGACAACAAGGATGGACCTTAAGGGCAATATGCTGAGTGAAATGAGCCAGACAGAGAAAGATAAATGCTGCATGGTGTCACTTGCATGTGGAATCTAAATAAAAAGTGAAGCTATTGAAACAGAAAGTAGGAAAGTGGTTTGCCAGGGTCTGGAGTCTAGGGGAAATAGGAAGAGGTTGGTAAAAGGGTACAAACTTTCAGCCATAAGATGAATAAGGTCTGAGGATCTAATGTAAAACCTGGTGACTATAGTTGATAAACAATATTGTATAACTGAAATTTGCTAAGAGTAGCTCTTAACTGTTCTCACAAAAATACATAAATATATAAATAAGGTAATGGATGTGTCAATTAAGTAGATGGGAGGAATCCTTTCACAGTGTATACATATATTAAATCATCACAATATACACTTTAAATATCTTACAATTTTATTTGTCAATTATACCTCAAGAAAGCTGAAAAAGATTATATGATTCCAAAGTTTGGATCATACCTGGCCCTGTCATGTGCAAACCCACCCTTTCCCCAGCTGCTCCTCCACAAGTCTGGTCAAAATGTCCCAGGGGCTCAATATATATTCTAGAAGAACTAACTTCAGGAGTTTTCCACCCAGCTCTGCCCAATCCCATCCACCTCTGGGACCAGCATTCCAGAAGCCCCAATACTCACCTCTCAGTTAATGACACCATCATCTATATACTCACACAGGCCGAAACTCTGAGAGTCATCTTTGACTTTTCTCTTTGCCTAGTCCCCGCACTCAGTCCATCAACACACCCCACTCATTCTACCTCCAAAATGCATCTGGAATCTGGCCACTGCCCATCACAGTCATGGTTACTGCCTGGGGCAAGCCATCGCTAACTCTGCTCTGGACCACCAACACAGCTTCCTACCTGGATTCCCTCTCCTTTCTCCTCTTCCTTTCTGTTCTTCCTTAACACTCGAGTGGCCTTTTAAAAATGTAAACTAAATCATATATTTCCTATGCTTAAAACCCATTACTCTTACCCAAACTCTTACCAAAGCTGTAAAACCTTACATCTTCTACCTCTTGCTTACTTATCCATCTTCGTTTCCCACCTACACTTCACTTCGCTCATTGTACTTACCACTATCTGAAAATATGTTTTTCATTCATTTATTTAGCAAATACATATTGAATACCTAATATCTAGCTAACAGGACTATTCTAGGTGCTGGGAATACAGCAATGAACAAAACAGATTAAAAAAAAAAAAATCCTGCCCCTGTCAGATTACATTCTGATGTAGACAAATACGGGAATTTGTTTAACTTGTTAATTGACTGTCTCTCTTGCCAGAACGTAAGTTCCTTGGGAACAGGGACCTTGACTATCTTGATCACAGCTATTTTCCCAGTACTTAGAACTAAGACTAATTGTAGATGCCCAATAAATATTTATTAAACAGATACCTGTTCAGAACAGGTATCTGATTACACTTCACTCTGCAAGTGTGGAAGACCATCTGAGAAAGAACTCATGATAAGACCCTTCTAACACTGGGCCTCACCACACACTGGAATACCATGGGATACAGTTGTTCCACCTATAGGCCTATTCTGGGCTTGGACAATTGGCCTGGCCAGGAAGGAGAGTTGACTTTTCCAAGCCAAGGTGTTCCCATCTGGCCCTTTGTCTTGCAGGAAGCCAGGCAGAAACTCCCATCTCAGGGACTCTGGCTGCCCCATTCTCAGTCATGATGCCCCCTTCCTTTCTCACTAACCCCTAAGACAAGAAGTCTCAGGGGGAGCTCTGCTTGCTGTGGCCTGAGCCACACTGCTCTCTCTCCTTCGGGTGTGTTCAACCAGCACCTACAGTTCATAAATAGGTCTCCAATTTGAAGTGAGTGGATTACGTTGATCATTGTTTCCATCATCAAATCCCTACCACCACCCTACTAGCCATTTTACTTTGGAAAATGGCTGGCATCCACCCAGACTCCAGTTAATGAATGGAGATCACTATTTCTCAGAATGGATTAAAGAAGTTAACTTTAGAAATAATGTTTTGTACCTTCTTCTGCCAGAGCTTAAAACAGTTCATAGGCAGCGTCTAATTAATCTTTACTAGGTCCCCAAGAGGACAAAAAAAAAAACGCTTTTATTATCCTATTCTCATCGCTTCTCGGCCTTTTGGCTAAGATCAAGTGTATTATCCTATTCTACCAGCAGAGAAAATATGGAGAATCAGCATTTTCCTCTACAGAGCAGATCTGGGCCCAAACTACAGGGCTGCTATCTCCATAAGCTAAACGCTGACCATCAGATACCCTGCCCTACTCTTGGAAGCTGCAGAAGAGAAAGGGACACAGAACAGAAATCTAAAGACCTCTCCAGCTGTGATGGAAGAAGGTGTCAGAGACATCCCATGTCATGCAGCTCTTGTGGCTCCACGTACCGGCTCTGTCCTTGGGAAGCACCAGCATGCGTTCTTTGAGATGTAACAAGGTTTCACACTGAAACATTCTTTTTCTTCTCCCTGGGAACTTAGGATATCTGGAGACTACGTTTTGAAATACATATATTGACTTCCCAATTACACAGCTCTGCTTCCTCAGTGTAACTCCCTTTGTCAGATCACTCTCCAGTCCTGGCTCTGATCTGCTCATACTTCCTTCATTTTCACTGGGATGTCTCTCTCCCTCTTGGAGCTTCTCAACAGCTGGCTGACCCCAGGGAGAAATGACTGAGCTTTCAAGGAGACAGAAGAAGAGAGAGTGTCAGGTTTATCGAGGCTTCGGAGGAGAGTCGGGCAGCTGGAAGGCGGTGAGGAGAGGTGCCCCAGGAGAATGATTACACTGGGAAAGCTGGTCTCTGGAGACACCTTCTCCACTGCCTGGGTCTCCCCTATCTACTTCAACTTGCTTCTCGCATATCTCTCAGAGGACACAGCAAAATCCCCTTGAGTCTGCCCTTCTAGTGCTCCGTGTTCTAGACTGACATGTCAAATAACTCATACCAGCATGACCACAGGCAACGGTGGCTTAATGCGATGATTCCACCACGGACAATTTAATCTGAGCCTCTGAAAACACAATACCCTAACCTTCTTGATTTTGACTTCAGGAGTTTATAAACTCACTGAAATTATAGGCAACGTTGTATATATATGTGAATGTGTCCGCTCTTCTGGAGAAAGGGTCCACACTTTTCATCTGATTCTCCTAAGCTTCTATTCTTTAACAATGTTAAAGTTACATATCAAAAGCAGTGACTCCAAGGAGAAATTTTCTAGCCCTCTGACCAAAAAATCGAAGGAGGGATGAGGGACAAGCAAGTCCTGTTACTGTTCCTTAAGACTAATAGTTGACATCCATGGGAGGCTTCTCAGGTGCCAGGAATTGCTGTAAGCACTTTCCCTTTATAAATTCATTTAATTCTCATAGGAGCCCTATAAAGAGCTACTATTACTAACCCCATTTTACAGATGATGAAACCGAGGCACCAAGAGTCACAGCAAGTCAGAGGCAAAGCTGGATTTGAAACCAGGCAGCATGGTGGTAAAATCCCAGCTGCCCGCCTCACAATTGTGGGCTCCTCCTCATCCACACCACATTGAACTGTTCGCCTCCAGAGCTGCAAGGCTGAACTCCACACACTGACTGCCCAGGGGGGGACAACCATTTTGGCAAATTTTTTCCCAGAGACTATACACCTGAGATGACCTATTATAAGCAAGTGCTTTGTAAGGTGCACAGTGCTATACAAATGTGAATTAGATGACAACTATGCTCTATATTTTTCCTGATAAATTAAAATTTAAAAAATCATCCCAAGTGCTGCAGGATAAGTCCGCCTGAACCAGTCTGCTTTTTTGCTTTCTTCGCTGTTGATCACCTTTTATACTTACCAGCCACTCCTTACAAAGTGAATTTAAATGCATGACATCTGACATCCCTGTTTAGAAGTACTGGAAACGTAAAACTCCCACAGCTAGAGCATCTGGCCTCACAGCAGCACAGATGTGTGTGCCACACATTTAATGGATTTTTTTTCCCACTGCACTGCACCCAGTGGGTGCTCAAATATTTTGTCAGTGTCAATGGCCACATTATAAGAGGGTGGATTTTTCCTAATGCTATTCCACTTAGTTTCAAATATAAAATTTCTAATATGATCCAATAAGATAGGATTTAACAGTAATTTTTCAAATAAAAAGTCCTCTTCATCTAATTGAAGTTCTTTTGCACAAGATCTCAATACTTCGTAGACATAGAAAATATGGCTTCAATCCAATTCAATATATCTTATTTTCCAGAGTTAAAAACAAAACATATAACAAAAATCAGGCTGCAAAAACATCAGACTGTGCGAACAAAATTGATTTAGTTCTGCTTCTCACCTCCATGTTAAATCTATTTTGGGATGGCTTTCAGCAGACTTCTCATTCATTCATTCATTTATTCAACAAACATTTACTGAACACTTCCCATGCACCAAGCACTGTCCTACAATTTCCAGCTGCATCTGTAAATAAAGCAGGCAGATTCCAGCTTCTGCAGAGCTTGCATTCAAATAGGGAGTCAGAAAATAAACATATAAATAAGTAAATTAGACAGCATGTCAAAAAGTAATAAGTGCTCTGAAGAAAGCAGAGATGGATCTGGAGGATCAGAAAGCTTGGAGAGGTTACAGTGTTAAGTAGGGTAGTCTGCAAACCAAGAAGTTTGCTCTCACCAGACACCAGATCTGCCGGCGCCTTGGTCGTGAACTTCCCAGCCTCTAGAACTGTGAGGAATAAATGATTGTTGTTTAACACACCCAGTTCATGATGTTCTTGTTATAGCAGCCCAAACTGACTATAAGACAGGACCTGAACATTCATCTTTTTTGAAAGCTTCTCAGGTCATCCTGTAGTAGATTCAGTATCAGTGGAGAACTACCATATTAGACTAGGCCAAGGCCATCCCCACCAAAGCCCTTAACTTATGTAATAATGCAATGTTTTTTATCTCTTTATATGTGTGCCCTATCTCACCTTCTAGATCACCAGCCCCTTCAGGAGAGGAACTGGGGGCTTTTAACTCTTCCACACCCCCATTCAATCCCCATGGAACCAAGCATACCAAAGTTACTCAATGAATATTCAACAAACACATCCACTTCAATGAAGAAGATAACAAAACAATGCTTGAAGTTGTCCGTAAATGTCTTATGTTCGTAACTCAAAGGCTAAGTTTGTGCCAACACAGTAATGAGGTATAGCAGGTAGGTTTAGTTCAGCTGGATCAGAAAGATGTGTATGATTAAATGCAAAGAAAATGATTGATTGATGACCAGCCACCATCTGCTAATGAGTTTTTCCTCGGGAAAAGTGGAAAACAAAACTGTTGCCCAAGACAGCACACTGTCCATTTATCAGAGGGCAAAGGACCTCAATTCCAGTGAAATGAAATTTTTTTTTCAAAGCAAGTTGACAGCATCCAGCTCTCAGCTGGCAATCAATGAATATAAAGGGAAATGAATTCAGGCTTTTGTTGGATTAACTGCTGGCCTTGTAAAACAGAAGCCACAGGGAAGTTGTGCCAACTTTGGGATCCACTAAATCAGTCAGAAGTTTCCAACGCTAAAGTCTCCCTGACAATGCTTGTCTGGGACAGCAGGACAAATGGGGGCTGCTTGCTGAAGCCTATCTGGTGAGATGCAGCTCAGTCAGGTGCCCAGGCCAGATCACTTCTCCGATGCCCAAGACAGAGTGGAACTTTTCTGACTGAACTAAATCCTCCAAGCCTCATTAATTCATGCTTTAGCACCACATTGTTTGGTCATCGTGGCTCCCAGTGTTGTACATCAAACCTGTCCCCTCACCATCTAAGATAACAAAATGTTTTAATGCTTTTGCTAGATGATTGCTCCACATCTCTTTTATTTTCAAAATGGCACATAATAAATACCCCCGCAGAGGAAACACGGATTTGATGGAAAACACTGCCCTGGGTATATCCAAAAGCAATCAGGCTCACCCAGAAAAGACAGCACAGTTGGTGGGGGTTGTAGAGTTTCATCCATTCATGAAAACCACAACTAGCAGGATATGGCTCTATGCCCCCAAATAAGTGGCTTGTGACAGACAGTCTAGCTGGTTGGGTCAGTCCCAACCAGGCTGCAATGACCAACCCTCGGTTCAGACAAAGACATCTTGTCGAAAGATCTGATGGACACATATATGCCACGCTAAAAGAGAGCTGACAGCTCCTGGTCACGTCAGGAGGGTCCAGGAGTACCTTGTCATTCTCAGCACATCTGTACCATCCCTCTGAAGGCTAATCCTGTGAGTCCCATCATTTTGTTGTCTGATAGTATAAGGGCCATTCCTTCTCAAAAATTCCAGTTTAGCTTATAAAACAAGGAACCTGTTATCTACAATCAAGAACATATGGAGTGCTGATTTGAGTTCAGTCTGATATTTTAAGATCCCAATTCAATTATTTTAATAATATATAGGTATGGGTTTCAATCCAACCTAGTTCAGTCAACTTTTAAAACATGAAACTTTAATGCCTTTTTGTAAAAATTAGCATTTGACTTCGGTTTTAGGTTATGAAATTGGTGTCATATAGTCCATTTTGGCTTTGAAGCTTTTGCTAAGTGCTTTGTTAAAGTCAGACTCGTTATCTGAGATATCACCATGCTTGTGAATTGCATCCTCAATAACATGATCACTGCCAGTAGATTCTGCATTCAGTTTAGCCAAAAGTTAGCATTGCTCCCAATTTAAAGGTTACAAATAGATATCTCTAGGTGTGTTTATTAAACTCGTCTATTTAAATAAATTATTTTGATTATTATTATTTAGAACTCTGAGACCACCTTTAAGATAACCTGGAGACATATGGGTTAGCTAAACAATAGCCAAAGAACTGTCTGTTTTGCTTCCTAGCATAAAATGTAAATGTCAAACATCTTTGAAGAGTGAACAGATACATTTATTCGCGGTCACTAATGGCCATCTTTAATCAATGACACCATCTTTTTAAGGAAACAGATGAGTCGAGTTTGTCTTGTAAGTAGGAGATAATTTGTTAATGGGGTTATTGCTCTTCCTAGCCAGGATATTAGCCAGCAACTAGTAAAATGGACTTTCTTTGCCAAGGTCCTATCAGTCAAATGAAAGCAAAAAGTCAAAAGTCTCATCTCCAATATAAAAACCTTCTTCAGAGTAAAAGAGCTTTGTCTCAAGTAAAACCCAGGGGCAGTGCAATGGAGGAGCAGTGGGGGCCACGACTGCCCCAGCTGCTGCTTTTGTCTAGAGAGCACCAGCACCATTTAGCCAGGTCATCCATAGTCAGCATCGCAGGCCCCATGCGCTAGTGGATACACAGGACGATGTACATGAACCAACCATCACTTCAATGAAGAAGTAAACATACCTCACCAAGAAACTTTCAAGACTCTTAGAGGAAATTAAAAATAAGCAGTCACATTTGCATAATTTTCCTGGATTCTGCCCCATAGTAGGAAAGCAAGAGAGAACCCTGGAGACCCCTAAGACATTGGAGGCCTTGCAAGCCTCCCTTCTGATGTTGTCACCTGCCCAGGTGTTGAGAGGGAAGGGACATTCCATGTTGTGACTCTAAGATGGGTTCCCCAAACTTTTTTAATATACACCGCAGCCATAAACATTTCTGAGCACACACTGCCGACAAGTTTACATTTATTTATTCATTTTTAAATTAAATTAAATGCATATACAACTATATTACTATATCACGTCCATTTTAAAACTTATACATAAAATAGACATTTCATGAGAATGAGATAAAACATAAATATGTCTCTTCTTTCTGATGAAAGATAGACTAGCTATCTCAGTCAATCCTTTCTGGTGGAAACAACCAAAGATGCTAGATATATACTTTCTTAAATCTATGTAAATGTGGTGGTGAGCTGGCAACAAAGTAATAAATTTTCAGAAGCCGAAAACTAACTGAAAGATGGAACCCAGGAAAGTAAATAGAGCATGGAGGCAGCTTCCACCTGAGGCCATTTGCATAATCTGGTGAATTTAAGCTTCAGCTTTCACAGCCTTATGAATGGAAAGGTCCAGGAGAGAAGGACTAAGGCTTCTACAAATGTGAGAGTCTGATGGGAGACCTTGCTCATAAAGCTGGGACCCCAAAGTGCTACACTCTCCATGTAGGGATAAACTAGAAGTAAACTCATCTCTCCCTTCAGAAGATAGCAGAGGAATTTGTCTGTTTTAAACCTTCACACAAAGTAGAGAAGAATAGTCCCTTGAGAATTTGTAACCAGCAACTGACTCTCACACAGCTCTTCAGTGCAAGTTCACTGAACTTGAAACCAAGACTTTAGTGTAAAGTAGTCCTAGGCAGATAGTAGCTCAGGTGCCTGGTAACATAGACCAAGGATTCTCTGCAGTAACCTACCTTCGACTCAGGCCTTAAAGAATTCCAACTGACAAAGTTCTAAAAAATAGGATATTATGGCAAAAAAAATCAGAAAATTCCCAAGGAAACAAAGCATTCTGAGAAAGAGCCTACAGAAACAATTACTAACAGAATCAGTTTTGGAAAAACTTGAAATACTAGAATAAACAGACACAGACTACAAAATAAAAATATATAACATGTCTAAAAAAATAAAAGAAGGATTTAAAATATATGTAAAGGATAGGAAACTAAGTGAGCGAACTTATTTGGGAAAAAAAAGTTTAAAATGTGGAAATTTTAGAAATGAAAATTATATTTGACAATAAAAATCAGCAGATAGCTTTAATAGCAGATAGCTAATAACACACTTATATATGTAATTAATGTATATAATAGCTAATAACATAATTAATAATGAAAAAATCTTTCAAAATTATCTGAATTTCAGCCCAGAGAGACAAAAAAAAAACACTAGAAAATGCATAAGAGACTTTAAAAACCAGAGAAGATAGAATGAAGTGATCTGTCATATGTCCAATCAGAGTTGCAGAAGAAAAGAGAGTGTGGATAAGGAGAAAATAATCAAGACAAAATAGCTAAGAATTTTCCAGAGTTGATGAAAGATAGCAGCCTGAGATTCAGGATATCTAAGGAATCCCAGGCAGCAGGGTAAATTGAAAAAAAAAAAAAATCCACACCTGGGCACATCATAATGAAATCGCAGAACACCCCAAAACAGAGACGGGAGAATAGATATGTTGCCTACAAAGGAACAGCTATTAGACAAGCTGACTTCTCAACAGGAGTCAGAAGAAAACGGGAAGATATTGCAATGCACTAAAAGGAAACAACAAGAAACCTAGAATTGTATACCCAGCAAAAATATCTGTTAAGGCAAAGGTAAAGCTTTGGACAAAAAAAACAAAAAGAGAATGTGCCACAATAGACCCTCACTAAAATAAATCCTAAAGGATGTACTTTAATCAGGAAAAAAAATTATCTTGAACGAAATATCTTAAGTAGAAGAAAAACATGATGAAGAAAGTAGTAAATAAGTGGTGAAGTCTAAACACACACTGTATAAAAGACATAAAAACATAAACTACCTTGCCGCATGGTGGAGCAAAAGGAGAGCCTGGGTTCCTGGTATCTTATAGCACTTCACTCTTTGATCACCTATGTGGATGGTTTTTTTCCCAAAGTGTTGTGTGTATGGCAGGGGTGGGGGTGATGTTAAGGTACAATGATATGCGATAAAATGCACACATCTTAAATGTTAAATGCAACAAACTCTGACAATTGTGTACAACCATGTAACCACCACCCAAACAAGATATAGACTATTTCCCTCACCTCAGAAAGTTTCCTCATGCCTCTTCTCAGTAATTCCCCTCCATCAGAGGCAACTACTCTTCTGATTTCTATAACGCTAGATTAGTATTGCCTGAACTTCATATAAATGGAATTATATGAATTATTCTTTTGTGTTTAGATTCTGTTGTTCAACATCATGTTTTTGAAATTCATCCATGTTGTGTATCAGTGGGATGTCCTTTTTATTGCTGAGTTTTGTTGTTAGTGCAGTGAGTGGATTCTGACTCCTAGTGACCCCACGTACAGCAGAGAAGAACCCTGCCGGGTCTTTTTGTGCCGTTCTCTCACCTTTTGGCGCTGTATCAGACAGTACTTCACTGCTATTCATAGGTCAGTTTTTTCAGAAGTGAGTGGCCAGGTCCTTCTTCCTAGTCTGTCTTAGTCTGGAAGCTCTGCTAAAACCTGCCCACCATGGGTGACCCTGCTGCTATTTGAAATACCGGTGGCATAGCTGTCAGCGTAACAGCAACAGAAAGCCACCACAGTATGACAACCAGCAGATGGGTGGTGTGGTTACCTGACTGGGAATTGAGCCCAGGCTTAGGTGGTGAGAGCACCAGATCTTAACTACTACACCACCAGGGCTGACTTATTGCTGAGTAGTATCCCATATATGAATATAAAAACAACCTTTATTATCTATTCCCCTGTTAGTGGATATTTAGGTTATTTCCAGTTTAGGATGATTATATGTAAGGCTTCTATGAACATTCTCGTATAAGATTTTTGGCAACACACATTTTCTCTTGAGTAAATACATAGGAATGGAATTCCTTGTGTCACATGATAAGTGTAAGTTTGTGTATATGTAACTGCCAGTTTTCCAAAATGATTACACTGCTACCAGCAATTTATGAGAATTCCAGATGCTCCAACACTTGATATTGTCAGCTTTTCTTTTTTTATTATTTTAACCATTCTGGTGGGTGGTTTTAATTTTCATTTCCCTGATGACTAATGAGGTAGAGAACATTTTCATGAGCTTATTAGCTATTGATATTATCTTCTTTTGTAAAATGTCTGTTCAAGTATTTTGTCCACTTTTATTGGATCGTTTCTCTTTTTATTGTTGATTGGTAGTAGTTGTTTGTATGTTCTAAGTATGAGTACTTTGTCAGATATAGGCAGTCTAATGAATAGAAATTTTTAATTTTGATGAAGTCAAAATCAGTGTATTTTTGTGTCCTGTCAAGAAATATTAGCCTACTCAAGGTCGCAAAGATATTTTCCTGTTTTCTTCTATGACTTTTATGGTTCTTTTAAGTATATGACCCATTGTGAATTAATTTTTGTGGATGATGTGAGGATGGGGTTAGGGCTTATTTTTTTCATACAAATAGCCAGTCATTCCAATACCATTTGTTAAAAACCCTTTCCTTTCCCCATTGAAATGCATCAATGCCTTTATCAAAAATCAATTGACTGTATACATGTGGATCTATTTCTGGACTTTATTCTATTTCGTTGATCTATTTGTCTATTCTTACATCAATATAACACTATCACTATATTAATATTAAATTGTCTTGATTATGGTAGTTTTATAATAAGTCTTGAAACCATGTCCATAAATTCTCCAACTTTGTGTTTCTTTTTCAAGATTATTTTGGCCCTTGTAGATCTTTTGCATTTCCATAAAAATTATTGACTCTTCTTGGTAACTTTTTAAAAATATCTGATGGGATTTGGATTGAGATTTCATTGAGTCAATAGGTCAATTTGGGGAGAATGGATATCTTAACACTATTTAGCCATTCAATCTATTAACATTCTACCAGGACTTTGTTTAAGCCATATTTATTCATTTAAGTTTTTGTTTTCAGTCAAAACTAACTCTACCTACTGCATAATGTATTGATCTCATGCACTTATATATTGCAAAATGATTACTACCAAAGTGTTAGCTAACTCTCCATCACATCACATTATTACCATTTCTTTTTTGTTGTGAGAACATTTAAGATCTACTCTTAGCAATTTTCAAGAACATAACACAATATTATTAACTATAATCACCATGTTGTACATTAGATATCCATAACTTATCTATCTTATAACTGGAAGTTTTGTACCATTTACCAACATCTCCCCACTTCTCCCACCCCATAGCCCCTGGTAACATAATGCCTTCAAGTTCCATCCATGTGGGATCATATAGGAATCTGTGGCAGAATTTCCTTCTTTCTCATGGCTGAATTATATTCCATTGTATGTATGTATATGTGTATATATATATCTCACATCATTATTCATTCATCCATTGACAGACACTCAGGTGATTTCCATATCCTGGCTATTAGGAATAATGCTGCAATAAACTTGGGAGTGTAGATATCTCTTCCAGATCCTGTTTTCATTTACTTTGGATATATACCCAGAAATGGGACTTCTGGATCATGTGGTAATAGTATTTTTTGTTTTTTAATTTTTTGAGGAATTGACATACTGTTTTACATAATGGCTGTATCAATTTACACTCCCACCAACAGTGCACAAGGGTTCCCATTTCTCCACATCCTCATCAACACTTATGTCTTATCTTTTTGATGACAGCCATTTTAACAGGTATGAGGTAATATCTCATTTTGGTTCCATCTTGACATGGCAAAAATTAAAGGTTTGATGATACCCAGTGCTAGTGAGAATGTAGAACTCTCTGCATAAACTCTGCTGCAGGGAGTGTAAATTTGTAAAGTTTCTCTGGAGAACATTTTGGCTTTGTCTAGCTTAAGATGTACATGACCTATGACTCAGCAATTCCAATCCTAGACTCATACTCAAGAGAAACTCTTGCACATGTGCACAGGAGATATGTGCAAAGCATGTTAAAACAGTACTGTTTGTAATAGTAAAACCTAGAAACAACTCACTAGGATGGCAGAGTAAATGTGATGTCTCACATGGGACATTATGCATCAGTGAAAAGGAACAAATTACATCTCACTAACAAAGAATGATCTCATGAACATAAAATAGAGCAAAAAAAGCAAGTTGTAGAACACATATAGTATGACTCCATTTGTAAACAATCAGAAACATGTGAAATTAAATAATACATTATTCGGATTGCAAATAGACATTTTGAAGCCATAAAAAAGCAAGATAATCATAAAACAGAATTCAGATAGTGGTTGTGTCTAAGGGTGGAGAGAAAGATAATGATCTAGAAAGCAGTGTTTCCAGGTTTTAGAGGTAATTAAAATATTCTACTTTTAAAATAGGACTGTGAGTACACCTATGTTTCTTGTATTGTTATTCTTTTTACTTTACTCGTATTTTATAAATGCTGTTTTAGCATTTACTCGATATTTGATTTCTTACATTAAAAAAAAATCGAAGTCTCTGTGTCTAACCAGGTTTTCTACTAACATAATGTACAACCCTGTGAAAATCAATCATAAGTACATTTTACTCTCCAATGTCTCTGACAATGACTGAGTCACGAGGAAAAGACTTAAAGCCAGTGTACTCTTTCAAAGAAAGCAGAAATGTCTGTGTGAATACTGGAAATATTTTGTCAAAAATAGTACATATAGAAATATTTGATGCTAAGTGGGATAAGCATTAGTGATCTAGAAAATTCACGTGTGTGGAAAAACTTGAATACTCATGATGACACATGAATGAAGTGCTATAAAATACCATATTTAAAGTAAAATAATTATGAATAGAAGTTCTCATATTTTCTTTCCATACCCAATGGAAAGCACTTCCACTTTAGAGAACACTGCTCCAAGAAAACATTTTAAAAGTATGCAATTACTGGGATCTCTTGATGACTCATTAATCCAGATTTCCTAATCTTGCTCTCCTCTCACAGTCCTTTACCCAGCCCAAAAGTCAACTTTTGACAATTACTTTTAAAAGAGAAATTTCCAGATGTTTAAATTCATGGAGCCCATATTAAAGAAAACTTAAATCATGGGGGAAGGTTTTAATGGTATATCTGGGCACCTGCTATGGTGCCAAGCTTCATGCAGAAAGCTAGGGATGAAATAGAAGGCAAAACAGGGTCCCACGCTTAGAAACTTACTGTCTTGGGGGGAGAGAGTCCTTAATTAAAGAATCACTCAGATCAAGTTCAGTGCCAGTGGAGATAAGTGCTACCTGATGTTGTGAGAGTGTGAGATGTAAGAAATGGACTGGTCAGTGATGACGGAGCTGAGCTATGAGGAGAGAGTAGGTGAGATCTCGGCGTGTGTGTTGTGGGGGAAAGGGGGAGTGCTAGGTGATGGGAAGAAAATTCCAGTCAGAGGGAGCAGAGAGTGCCGAGAAACCAGACAGCAGAAACTGCATGTGGTTTACAGTCAATAATCACACCAAGAAGAGATGTCAGGTTGTAATAATAAATAAGTAAACAGTAGTTTGCTCAGGTGAGTAAACAATGTGTTAAATTATTGAATTAATGGTAGCTGTTTCCTTATCTACACTTCTATAATCTAACTAATCTTTTTATTGTGATTGACAACACTTGCACTACCCATTTTCTGCTTTCAATTCAGGCTATGCTTGCGAACACGTGAATGTTTTCAAGGTGAACTTGAAATGTAAATGTAAAATGTAAAGACATTGAAAAAGGAAATAAGTGGATTTAAAAAATTATATTATCATACTTAAACCTGAAAATAATTTCACTCAAGCATGTAAAGCCTAACTTCATTGTTCAATACTCTATGGAAGTATAGTCACTCGCTCATTCATCAGATATTTAATCAATGCCCAGTATGTGCCAGACAGTGTGATGGGTAGGAGGTACACACAGATATAAAGATATGGCGCCCCCCTCAAGGAATTCTCTGAATTAGTCGCTAAAGGGAGAGTCATGTGGAAAATCGAGGAGCAGGAAAGTAACTCGGGCATTATTAGGGTTTGCTATATCCTTAGAGATTGGGGAAAATGAAGAACGTAAGAGCAAATGATACACAGAAAAAAAGAAAGACTATTGGAAACCTGAGGAAAAACCAACAGCCGTTGAAGAAAGAAAATGTCATCATGCTACTCTACTTGGCTCTGAAGAGTATTAAATCCTGATAATGTCATCACTTGCTAGAACTAAGAAATAAATCTATTTGAAGGGTGGAAGGAGAAGGAGTGGGGAGTAGAGCACGAGAGGTAAATGAACATAGCAGAAAGGAAATAAATAATACCTAAAGTTGATAAACCAATAAATAACAGTAAGAATGCAAAGAAACAGCTAAAAATATTCAGTGGTCACCTCTGTGAGGCGGGCTGAGAGACGGTTGAGAGGGGACAGTTTTTACTATAAGCTCTTTTGCAGTCTTTGGTTATTTTTCATCATGTCCTTATATTACTTTCATCCTTTTTAAATGGGTGCTGTTTTTAAAAGACACTATTACAAAGTAAAGACTATATAATCTTACTGGTGCAGCATATAAATCATTAAATGAACAACAAAAGGTGAGCGCGGCTTTATGAGGGAGATACGACGGGGACAAGAAGGAGTGTGGGTCTGTAAAGCACTGTCACTAACCGTGCTCTGAGGCCCAGCCCAAGTGGGTCCCCAACTAGAGAAACAAGATGTGATCATTTCCGTTTTCACTGAGAGTCGTGTAACTCCACTGTTCCATTTCTTTCCTGTCTGGTGGGATTTTCACAGGCCCAAGGCTCTTGGCAGACTGCTCTGCTGCATTGCCATAATTGTGTGCCTGTTCTGCTCGTTTCCTAAACAACTCTGAGGGCATTTTCCAAATGTGACACACATGAGCGGGCATGGCAGAGAGGCTGGCAGGTGAAACCTGCCACTTAGCTGTCTTGCTGCTCATCTCCTCATGAGAAATCACTATACATTCCAGTCCTATCTCCCACATTTTGCAGAATAATAAACTCACCATAAAAAGAAAAATGTAGGCTTTTTTGGGAAAGTCACTGCACATGTTCAGTTGTTCTAGAAATTTCTTTGGGAAAGATTTGTTCTAAGGACATTTTCTTCTTCATGGCAAGGAAGGCAAAAATAGGCTAATTCTCAAAATGCTGACAGCCAGTTCAGCCCCCTCCAGAGAGCACTGCAGTCACTCACCTGTCTTAGGGAGATATGTACATTTAGAGTGAATCTCTCTCCTGGATTCTATATATAAAATAACCATTTACCTTTGGGTGATTCTGAAGTATCTATCACCCCACTCACCTTCTCTCATCTATTCTGCTTCCTCTGGGCCCAGAAGCATTAATGGAAAGCTATTGATCATGGTGAGTGAAATGATGAAAAGGTTACTGAGAGTCAAGTGGCCTCTGATATCAAGGGCCAGGAAAAGCATCCAGGCTTCCAACTCCATCAAGGATTTATCTTCAGAGAAAGGTGCTGTATATTGTCAAGGGCTACTTACACTGCTCTCAAGGGAAAGTAAGGCTCACCTCTGCCTGGCTCACCTCTGCCCAATGCCGCAACTTCCCAATGAGGGGACCTAATAAGGGGTTGGAAATGTTTTACCTCTTGCTCTCTGTAGCTTTTAACAGACTAGCCAATCAATTTTTTAATTTAACCCCACTATCTTCTAGTTCAAAAGCTGACTTTATCTTATGGAAATGTGGTGAGGAAGACAGAAGAGGGTATAAGGGTGAGGCTGTTTGGGAGTGCAGGGGCAGTAGTCACAAGCAATCCAGATGAGATCAAAACTCCCTTCAAAGATGGCAGAGTTTTCAAATGCCGGGTTGGGCAGGGCAAGGAAGGAAGCTTCACCTATGTTTTCTCTGTTTGTTCGTCTGTAATCAAAATGCCTATCAATATTATCGGGGTAAGTTGCTAGAGACATCGCAGGATTTAGAAAGAGAGGGCATCAAAATATATGTATAAGAAAGCAAAGGAGGGAGCAAAATACTTTATAAGGCTCATGGATGTGCCCAAGCTGTGGCTTCAGAACAGACCCCTTAATGCTAGCAGGCCTTCTGTGTAGCAGGGGACTCTTCTCAGTTGCCCTCTTCCATGGTTCATCCTTAGTCAGGGAATTCAAGGATGACCATCAGGAGTGCCTGGGCATTCCTGTTTCAACCAAAAAAAATTTAAGAGTATGGTGAGGTTTCTCATCTTCTCAAAGCTGGCCAGAATTTCTTTTAATTCGACAGTTTTTCATGGGATGCCTCTCGCAGGCACTTCCCTTCACCCAGAACACTCTCCTCTCTTCTCCAGCTCGTCCTGCAGGCTCTGCTATAACGTCTCTTCTCTCCAGAAAACTTGGCCTCCTCCCCACAGGTTGGAGATAAGGACCTCTGATATGTGCTCCATAACATCCCAAACTTCTCGAGCTAGAAGTATCCCAATACTTGCCGGTCGCTCCAGCGAGACCATCCGTGCCAGAAGGGAAGTGATCAGGCCTCTCAGTCAGGGCCTAGTCTGTCGTAAGCACATGATAAATATTGGTGAGGGAATGAATGAATGTGTTCTGCTGAATGGTACTATATCTGGCACTATGAAAATAGAAAGATGGATTCTTTCTCGGGGTCACGTGTCTGGGATAAGAAATAGCAAGCAAATACATACCGATTACTATACGACAGGCACTATTTTAAGTGCATCACATGTATTAACTCACTTAATTCTCACTATGACCCTTTGAGGTAGGTACTACTATTATCTGCATTTTGCAGATAGGGGAACTGAGGCACAGAGTATCTTGCCTAAGCTCCTATAGCTAGTAGGTGGCAGACACAGAATAAAAGCCCAGGCAGTGTCTTCTGAGTCCAAGTCTTTAACCACTGTTCTGTGCTGTGTCTCAGGTCCCCAGAGGAGGACAATACCGCCTATGAGTCTTACCCACTATGGGCCTAAAATAAGGTACACAGTCCTCGGGGAGATTGGAAGGAGAAAGTCATTGCAGCTGAGGACATTTCTGATGTCAAACCTAACAGCCCCTTCACCCCCCCACCCAATAGATTCTGTAAGCAACCAGTTTTGGAACTAAGTTCAGAGTTTCAGAACCAATCGACACCTGATCAAATTCAGTCCCCAAGATTTAAATGGGAAGTTGAAGTTCTAATTCGAATATACTTCAGCATTTGACTATAAATTGTTTTGTGAGTGGAGCTGGTAAACATCCTTTACCTCTCAGACAAGAGAAAATAAGCTTGCTAAATATTATATATGGCATAACCTGACATAAAATATTTTTTAAAAGAAAGGCCTCTTGTCCTGACCCCTATATTTATGGGATTAAAAATTAAAAAGGTTTAAGACGAGAGTTTTTTAATGTTTGGCTTTTCTTGTCTTTCATCACTCTGAAAATAAAGTGGCAATTCATAGCCATAATGGGTAATTCCACATTGTGGCTTCCAGAGAATGAGGAAGGAGCCCTTCATATTTGGTATTCACATGTTCCTGTGGGGCCAGAGCCCATGACCTTGTGACCTGCAGCTGCTAACGGGAAATGCCAAACCTCATTCTAGTTCGCTGGCCCACCCAACATTTGGAAGGACGATGAAAACATTCTGGCATCTGGTCTCCTTAACCCTTAACTAACAGCTCACTCTATCTTTGAAGAGGTCAAGGTGTATTATTATAATAAATGTCATTTTCATACTTCTTGGGAGCAAGAGTAACTAAAGGAACTGAAGAAAGGGGATTCTACAGGGTGGAAATAAGAGAGAGGCTGAATTCCACTACGGGCAGTCACTGTGTTCAGGGTCCGTAATAGGGGCCTCTGAGAACAATGACTTGAAGTACGTTTATAAAGCAGAAATGTTTAAATTGAGGTTTCTAGACTTCAAAATTTCAAACATTTCCTTTTCTTTCCTCATTAGTTTAAACTCCAGAAAATACACGAAAGGTACTTATTTTCACCAACAGAGTAAAAGGTGATATCCTCGTGAAGCAACAAACATTTACTTGGTAGAATTATGACAACATGTTGATACAGACAAAGTCAGGAAGTGAAGGTCCAAATGGAGATGGCACTGGGATTTCACTGTAAACATTCTCCTCTCTCCTCTTCTTCAGTGCAAGTTTCACTTTCTGAGAAAACTACTCCTATTCTCACAATACCCAAGCCAAGGAAACCTCTCCTTTAAATTTCCATTCTAGGCTGTCAGGCAGAGAGAATCATAATGCGGGATTATTTTTAAAGAATCTCTAAGCATTCTTCCATCATCCACTGAGTTGATCACCTCGTTCCTGGCCTTCAATTCATTCCTCTAAATGTTACTTTTTCCTCAATGCCATCATCATCATCCTTCTCATGACTACCATTTGCAGAGTGCTGTGCTAGCAGACGCTATTTGCTACAGACGTGGCTTCATTCACTCTTCACAACAGCCCCAGGAGACAGGCAGAGCTATCCCCACTGGAGCTGAGGCTTCGAGAGGTTAACAACTTGCTTAAGGTCACAGAGCTAACAAGGAGCACAGCCAAGATTCAGACCCAAGACCACTGCTTCTGGCACCCTAAAGGCATTCAGATGGACCTCAGCAGTATCCAACCCCTCAGAGTAGGATGGGGTAGAAGGGGAGATTGGCTATTCAGAACACTGAGAGGGACAAAGTGGAACCTGGTCTCCTTTCCATTATGTAGGAGAAAGCCAAAGAAATTGGAGAATCACAAATTCCTCATGCTGAAAGGTACCTTAGCAGCATTTTATTGTACAAATGAGTCATCCAGACATCTTGTTAAAATGCAGATCTGATTCAGTAGATCTGGGGTGGGCCTGAGACTACATTTTAACCACCTCCTAGGTGATATAGATGCTGCTGATCTGTGGACTGTACTCTGAGTAGCAAAACCTCTTGCCCAATGCATGACTCCTCCTTACAGACCCCCAGAGACTGAAGAAACTTTGAGGGGAGCTGATGCTCCTGGAAACACAGGGCCTCACCTTCTGAAACTGAATGTATTCCTACACCAGCAGTTCAATAAATTCAGAATTCTGTCCTCTGAGTTTACTATAAATGAGTGTTACCTATCTGCATATCAGTTTAGGTTCAGACAGTCTCAAAATAAGACTAGAAATAGCACTAAAAATTTATTTGGTAATGGAAAAACACACAGATCCTTAACTTGTGTTGTGACACATGAAGCTTCTTTATTATTTACCAGTTCTTAATGCCTGATTCATAATTAATACCAGAATGCTCTTGTCTCCCTAGCTGCTCCTTGATTGTTGCAGTGGCTATGGATTAGCATATCAAGATCAAATTCATCTTTTCTTAGGAAACCCATGACTATGTATCAAGCTCGCTGAAGAAGAAGTTTAAATGCAATTTGCCAAAGCATTAAGGAACTAATAGAAAAGGAAATTGATAATGGTCACCTTCTTAATTTGAATTAATTTCATTAAATGGAAATTAAAAATTAATATAGTTGGAAAGTTTAAATGGGTCCTCCCCACACTGACAAAATAGCAAAATTGTCTGCAAATTTTAAAATGTCTCTTGTGAAATGATTAGAAGTAATTCCAGCTTTGTCCGTAATAGCATCATTTGTTAAAACAGATTGTCCCTGAAATGTTACTTTGTAGAAATCCAGAGTAGCAATAGGTCTCAGGAAAACTCTCCTTCTCAGGGTGGGAATGAGCAGCCCTAGTGAGGCAGCCAGGACAAACACTGTCTTTGTCCCCGAATCTTGGCCCATGGCAGACTGCTTTCATCATCAGAACTAATTGAAGACTGAAGCAGGTGTCTTAAAGGATTTCCCTGGCATTCCTGCCATGACCACCTCTCCAGGAAATTTGGAGACTTTTCTCAATAACAAGCAGAAGATTTAGAAAAACAAACATTAATTTAGGCCTCTAGTTTGAAGTATGAAGGCAAATTTGCATTTTGAATGTTTGGGCGTGTCACGCCAGCATTTTTTCAGCTGCTGTGCAGTCAGATTGTAGAATTTTGAATCTTCTAAGATTTCATCTCAGCAGCATACCGGTTAACATTTACAGACAGAGCCCCAAGCAAATAATAAAAAAAAAGCTGGCCTCTATCCCTCCACTTCCCCACATCCACTCTGGCCATCCAACACGCCCCACTTCCTCACATCTGTGCCTTTGTCTATGCAGGTGCCTCTGCCTAGATCTCCCTCCACTGTCTGACTTTCCCCTGCCTCTTCTTTCCTCACATTTCTCCTCTCTCAAGACCAAATTCAAAAGTCTCCTGCCCTCTTGGAACCTCCATGACCCAGGCCCCTATCACCAACCCTACAGGGAGAGTTGGCTGCTCTGTGCCTTCCCTGCATTCAGTGTACCTTTTCATTGTCATCGCCACCTCCATGACGTGCTGAGCTCCTCAAGCAAAAGTTAGCACAGCTCCTGGCATCTAGAAATTAATGAATGTAGGTTATACCAAATAAATGAAAGAATGATTGAATGAATGACCAAATTGTTAGACTAAATATTCTGGTCATTCTCTTGGACCACATGAGATCCACTCTAGTCACCAATCCACTGCTCAGCCATCACTTGTTATGGCTGGACTGCGAGCCCCAGGAGCACACAGACCACAGTGGCCTTGTGTGTCCCACGCCAGCACACGCCCTGCACATCAGAAATGTTCACTAAATATTTTCGGACGGATAGATGGATAAATAATAATCAGGCTCCAGGCTGGTCAGAACAACATATCACAGAGAAAAGCCCCGCAATGATTCTCCCCGCACATCACACCAGGCTGCCCCCTCTCGGGGCCTCCAGAGTGACAGCGGCTTGCACATTGTCACTCCAGAGCTAATGCCTCGGAGCCTTCCTCTTCTCGTGCCTTTCATTAAAGTGTCCCAAGATTGAAGGCAGCCTGTGATGGCACTGCGGCAGATCACCTCTCCCTTGGTTTCACTTCAGATCATTTCATTTCAAACAAAGCTTTCAGGGGCCAAACCACTCCTCAGCACGGCCAAATCCAACAGGTTCTCAGCAAATCTTGAAAGTGGCATTAAAAATTACCAGAACTGGCAAGCATCCGAAGGGAGAGCCACATTCTAGTTTTTTGTTTATTGCTTTATTTTATTTAATTAATGGTAATACACGAGATGCTTACCAAGCTGCCACTATTGCTGGCCCCCAGGTTGTCCTCATTCGGGGGCTTGACGTGCAGTGAGTTGATGACTCCCAGAGAGGCAGGCCCACTTGGATATTCGCTCTCACAGATGTCCCTGACAACAGGACCCTCTGGGACTGAGGCTTCGGTCCCTTCCACTTGCAGTTTGGATTCCATCTCAAGAGCTTATTTCGTCTCCCCTCCATCAGAGAGTGCTGTCAGGCTCACACATCACTCCAGCCAGCGTTGGAAGTTGCTTGCCATCCTTGCCCCTGGGATCCCAGCTGCCCAGGAGTTGGAAGACTCTTCTGAAGGCAGCCCTGTGTGTCTGGGGTGTGGAATAGCAGAATCACCAGAATGCTCCACTGTCTCACCCTGAGCTGCTGGGTCTGTGACAGCTCAGGACAGAGCACTTGCACTGCCAGTGCAACTGCTAGACTAGAATCAGATCATCCTTCTTTGGGACTTCTGGGGGCACTTCCCTGCTGTGGCCAGGCTAACCATGACTCTGACCAGAGACTCAAGACCCAGTTCAAAGGTCTCCTGTCCTGTGAAACTTTCCATGACTAGCTCACCATCACCAAACTTAACAGCAGAGTTAGTTATTCCCTGTTCCATGTCCTCCTGGTTTTAAATTCAGGAGTAATCACACTATTTAATTTAGGGATCTCCAAGGTGGCTGAAGACTGACCTCAGGAAAGCCTGATCCCCAAAACGTTCACACATTCCCCATCAACAGAAAGCACAGCAGGGGGACCCTATATGCTGTGCAAAGCTTCATGTTTGGTTACCTTGCCCCGGCCTGGGGGTCTGCCCTCCTCATGTCATAGTCATTTCTCCTTGACCTGGTCTACGTAAAAATAATAGAGGAGAAGGGCTGGCCCGGTGGCTTAGTGGTTGTGTTCACACACTCCACTTAAGTGGCCCTGGGTTGCAGTTTCAGATCCCATGTGCAGACATATGCACCACTCATCAAGCCATGCTGTGGAGGCGTCCCACATACAAAATAGTGGAGGATTGGCACAGATGTTAGCTCAGCGACAATCTTCCTCAGCAAAAAGGAAGATTGGCAACAGATGTTAGCTCAAGGCCAATCTTCCTCACAAAAAAATAAAAAATAATAATAGTGGAGAGAATAAAGGAGATGTGGTGGCAGGGGATGATTCTCTTGTCCTTAAGATTGCCCCGTAGTGAGGTTCAGACCCAGAAATCCATTGGGATGATCTTACATCTGAGACACAAACTCTGACTTCCTCAGCCCCATTCCCTACTGCAGAAAAGAGAATGAGGTTCAGTTCATCTCCGCGATGTGTCAATCAACAAACATTTCTTGAAGCTTATTATGGACCAGCACTGTGCGGGGCACAGGAGGGAAGTAGGGAGGAGAGAAGAAACACAAAGCACAGTCTATATTCACATTACATTCTGGGATAGATTGTAGGTACAGTCAGAGACAGGGGAGGGAGTGAATTCATAGATAAAGAATGTTCATGAAGCATATGGGATTTAACGAGTCTTGAAGAATGAATAAAATTTAGGTAAATGGGTGCTGATGGAAGAGGGAAGGGTTTTCCAAGTGGGTTGAACAGCATGCACAGAGGTGGCAATGAGTCCAATGTGTGCGAGGAACAGATTCAGGCTTTGTCTTCGTTGCCACTCTCCCTTGGTGCATTTTTTTCTAGGGCAAGGAGGAGAGTATAGGTTTCTCCTATCTTGCTCAAGTTCCAAGGAAAAGTGGTCAGGAGTCCAAAAAGCTGAAGAGTCATCCTGGTTGGCCGAATGGGAGAAGAGAAAGGAAGCCAACTTGCTCTTCAGCAGCTTTGGATGGATGGGTCTAGCCCACACGGGCAGCTGGCGCAGTTCCGGAGAAGCATCTTGATTCTGCCCATCTGGAGCAGCACGAGGTGTGCTAGGAGGGAGACACACATCAGCTTCATGTTTCCTTCTCCAGTACAGCCAGGTGGCATGATGCCAGCACATTTGTCACCCGTGAAGGAGGGTATTTATGGGCACGTATTTTTATTTTCTTTCCTAGTAGGTTTGAGGAGATGCATGATGCTCTGGTTGAAGTTGGAGCCTCCAGTCTTACTGGGAGTCTTGCATTCACACCGGCACAGCAGGGGTCACCAGAGCTGTTAGGGATTCTGAATGTTCTGGTTGCACATTGGAGAAGAATAAAAAAAATCCAAGCAAGACTGTTTCCTCCAGTAAAAATGAGCACTCAAAAGTAAATTCTCTCACACAAACCTTTTCTCCTGGTTGAACATCATCAGCGTTTGGACCTTGGCTGAAATCGAGTGGCTTCACCATCAATTCACAAAATACAATTATCCACTGTCCGGTTTTCTGATAGCAATTCTTTTGTAGGTGAAAAATGCAACTGTTGAGTCCACTATTGAGAAACCTTGACACCAGAAAACAGAGGAGCCAGCAGCAGGCAGCTCATCAAACTCCCAACCTGTTTTCCCAGCACCTGGGGAGTGAACTGAGAAATCTGCGCTTTTGAGTGAACATTGGAAGATTAAACACATAAATAATCATCATTGCCAACTCTGAAAAAAAAAATATGTGTCCTGTCTCTAGCTAGCTTTTAAGCACAATTTCCTAAAACATTCTTGAGTTCCCACGTGGAGGTGGGACAAGGAGCCCAAATCAGAAATCCTGGAAAGATTTGCTGTCTTTCTCTCATCTGGATAATATCAAAATCCATTCATTATCTTGTTTCCTTGGTTTACGGGTATGTAATTCCCACCAACAAGGCTGGGAATAACGGACCCCATTCTGTTGTTGAGCAGAAAGGAAGAAATACTCTCCCTAGGAGCCAGGAGCTAAGTGCTCACTTGTGTGAAGTAAATTACCTCTTCTGTTGTGCAAAATAGTTGGGATCCTACCATTTGGGCCCAGGAAAACACCTCCTCAGGAGCAATCTGCTCAACCACATGTAATAAATTCCGTCTATTTTTAAACTATCCTCTTTGGCATGTCTGGGTGTGAGCCCAGGTGAAAAGAACTAGCCAAAGCAAGTCAATCAAGTTAAATTTCTCTCTGTGTTGTCGGCTTCTTCCTAAGCAATCTATTTCCCCTACACATATGCACACACACTTCTTGCCCTTGGTCCTCAGTCTCTACTGATACTGGCTCAAGACAAGGTTGACATAAGGGAAGCCATGTTGTAGAAAAGAAAAACTCTATTGTAACTTTGAACGACCTCTGACAAACTAACCCAGCTGGATATGCACCCTCCAGGAGATCTAACTGCTCTGTAGATTTTATGACCCCTGCTTGTGGCTGTACCTCCCAGCTGCGATAAGATGATAACTTTGTTTTTTTGCATTCCTTAGGAATATGATGACCCCCAAACAGAGAGTCTATGCTGATAGCCATCATCAGTGAAAACTGAAAGATCTGGTGTGGCACTCCCAGTCTGTAACACCAGAAGGTCAACATTCCTAACCCCCTATAATAATTGCTGTCAGATTTCGTGCCCCCTTGAGATGGTTCTTTCGGACATGAGTCAGCCATCTTCCCTCTTGCTAGCA
The DNA here is from genome assembly GCF_057802395.1 of Ceratotherium simum simum. Classification (NCBI taxonomy): domain Eukaryota; kingdom Metazoa; phylum Chordata; class Mammalia; order Perissodactyla; family Rhinocerotidae; genus Ceratotherium; species Ceratotherium simum. The sequence continues at coordinate 24,445,025 of NC_141906.1, forward strand.
AGCTGTAATAAAAAAGTCCTTTTTCTCCTACCACTTTGCTTCTTGACTATTGGCATGTCTTTTGGTGAGCAGAAGGCCCCACGTTGGGCGGTAACACTAATACTTTCTCTTTTAGTCTCTCCCTTCCCTCCTATTAGGATCCGCCTCAGACTCCTCCCTCACTCCCCTGTCCTCTTCACTTCTCATATGATCCCTCCTCCTCCATCAATCTCTCTTTCCTCCCACTCACCTCGCCTGAAAATGAGTCATGGTAAACAGAAATCTCTGGCTTTCAGTAGGAACAAATAAGAAGAAAAATTCATCAGGAAAAAGCAGGGTCTTTTCTTAATGCATGGTTTAAACCTTCCAAAGTCTTAATGAAAATTTGGCACACATATGGCTTGTGAAGCTTGCATCTCTGTGTTATAAATCTGACATCAACTCACAGATATATTGATTTTGGCTCTTTGCCTTGCAAAAAGGAGACAAAATGTTTGCAGTCGTTATTGGCATTACTGTCTAACAAGAGAAAGGAAGACTCTAATTATGACTAGACAAATCATGAGCAAGATTCATTTCACTGCAGTCCTGGAAAAACAATGCATTGGGGAAAATTAATGAGGGCAAGGGATGGATAAAAGAGAAATGTCTTTAATTTGCTGAGTGTCCTCAGCTACTCTTCCAACCCAGCCGCCCTGTATGTACAAGCTTCCTGGCCATGTTACTGTCCCCAAACTCTGTGCCCAAGTGTCCCCTTGTGCCACCTTGAAGGCTTCGCTGCTCACTCCATAGAGAGGCACCTAAAAAACGTTGTGAGCAAATTGAGGAACCCTGAAATTCCTCTTGGGAACATTCATGATGTACAGGAATCTGGAAAGAATCTCTTTATTAAAGGAGTGGCTATGCCTTCATTTCTTGGTTTTGTAACTTAAACTTTCTATGTATCAGGTTTTCTCAAAATAGGCTTATATGAGTCACCTCTAAAACCACGTCCACGTCGGCAAGTCAGCAGCCTTCCCAAAGTAAACAAGAGGAGCCCTGCTGTTCAGGACCCCAGGCGGGATGAAGGAACATGAGCCCAGAAGGCTGCAAGCCAGAAATCTTGCCACGACCAGTGGCCGTAGAAAATCACCAAGCATCTACACTTCAGGGAAGAAGTGCCTGATTTGGTCCCATGGTTTTCATGATACCAGAAACTGCCCCTGAGGTAAGAGGAACAACTTGAGGATGTGATCCCCACCCACGGACATCCCCTGCTCCCCTGTCCCACATGCTGGCTGGAGTAAGGGGCCCCAGGCTGGGACCCCAGAGCAGCCAGAGCCCATTTCTCAGCCTTCTCTAACTCCAGACCTAATATCCAGCCTCTCAGAAGCCCCCCTCACACCACCTGGATCCATTTCCATCCCCATAGTGGAGATCTGGGAATCTGGGGGGATTGGGGAGGAGAGAGGTACAGTAAAGACATGAACAAGAGACACTATCCTGGCTTCAACCAGGGAAAGGGACAAAGGAAAGAAGGAAGGAGTGATTGGAAGCAGACTTTCAATCCAATGTCCTGCCTCGTTCAAGCCCTAAAACTCTTTCGTCAGTAGATGGCAAACATACAAATACATAGAACTGCCTCTGGAAGGCCTGGGAGGGCTCAGCATTCTGGTGATCTGCATGCTGCATTATAAACCTGGAACTTTCTGGAGTGATCATGAAGATAAAACATACAATTTGCTGCTTATTAATGCGTGCATTAACCAGACCTCTGACTACCTGCCTATTCTCTTCTGAGCCACTTTGATATCTTTTATTGAAAACCCAAATGGCGGGTGCTAATGTTTGCTACCATTGGTTTGCTTTGGTGGACAGTGGATAGAAGGATCTGTGGTCACCTGGGATCTCACATCTTCTCCTGGTTCCCTCAGCCTGGCCTCTCTGGCTAAACGAAGCCTTTAGGTTGACAACAGAGTTCATCCGTCTGCGTTCCAGTTGCCTGTTGCCATGGCTGTTTATTTACGTAACTTCTATTAGCCGAGGGACCCATAAGGTTATTTACTCCAATGAATAGCCATTGTACACCTGTGTAAATGGGAAAAGAAAATGCATGACTTTTTTACTAAAACAGACAGGATATTTTTGTTAATAAACTTACATGTGACAGTGGTTGATTATAACCGATATTGGACTTGGTGTTTCAGAATTGTCTTCTATTTGAAAAGTCATAAAACCTTATTAATTTGAAACTCCAAGGACCAGGAAAACTTCATAAGCTTAACCCACTTTAGAGTAGCTAACATTTTTGCTCAAGGAACAATGGGGCATCAGGCAGCTGAGAAAAAGCAGTTGCTTCCAATCAAGCATGATTTTGAATAACCAATATTGATTTAATGAGGTTTTACTCTAGATCAGCATTTCAGCCCACACTATTATAGCTGCACAACCTTCTAAGGTCAAGCCCAGAGGTTTACCCCTTACCTGAGGTGGAAAATAATGAAATCCATTTTTCCCTGGGGAAAAAAAAATACCTATAAATCAAGTTTCTCACACTTCATGAGGCTGCCTGAAATGGCCCCACTATACAACATGTCTATCTGTCACTCCTTCGGCTGCCTCAAAGAGACTCCATCAGGCTCGAGGGAGAGAGGCAGCAGGAAGAAAATGACAACTTGGGCATCAGACTGACAGTGTGAACATGGGCTGTGCTGCAGTGAGTCAGCAAGTTTAGGGAAAGATTCTCTCGGTATCTCAGGGTTGCTTTTTTTCCCCCTAAGTAAAATGAGCATGAACCGTGAGATTCAGTCAGCCTAAAAATGACAGCAGCGTCAGAATGCAGAGGTTATTGGCTAGTGACATCTCCACACTGCTCTTTACTTTTCATAAATCAGGACTGTCAGCTGCAATCCCAGCATTCTGAACTATTATGTGTTCCCTTATACTGCAATTAATGCTAACATGTACATCATGATACCAATTGTTCGCCTTATAACAAAGATTATAAATCGCCCATAGAACTCAGGGTCATTATATTAGAGTTGAATTCACACATCTTTATGGAACTCTGGGATATGTTAAGGGACTCTGCGCACTAAGACAAGACAGGGGAGATTTGGGGTTATTGCCAAGTCCCCTCCACAGTGGATTCAGACCCTGCATGAGCTATACAGGGAACAAGAGGCTTGCGCCGGGAAAGAGTATATGGAACAGAGTTAATGCGTTGTGATATTGTAGGGTTGAACAGGTGGTTATTGCCCTATTTTAAATCTGAAAAGCGGTTCCTTGACAGTTGTGCAACATCCTAATGGCCACTAGAGGGTGCAGCAGGGACGATCTGGGAGCTGCCCTCTATCTGTGGTGCTGAGACAGGAAGGGAGCTGTCCAGGGACCAGCAAGAAGAGAAGCGGCTCAAGGAGAGACCAAGCGACTGGGGCTCTGCAGAGCTGTGATGCCTGGGTGCCGACATCTTGGGTGACGGTGGAGAAAAGTCAGCAAATCCGCACCAGCGAACTACTAGGTTTGGAAGCCCAGAAAGTAGGGGTGGGGGTTCTAGCCAGCTAAAAAAAAAAAAAAACAGTACTAAGATTGCTGGTGAAGGGATTGTGGCTGTAGCCTGAGGAAAATTATTTCCTCACTTTTCTTGGTATATCGGTGAAGATATTATCAACATGTACAACTATGTGTGCCTTTTTAAAATTATCCTAGATTATCTACTTTTATATCATAGCTTCCACAGATGGGTAGCATTATGGAGAACAGGCAATTTGGGGCCATAAACCATGGAAAATATCTAACCCACCATCTACCAGCCAATTACTATTTCTTAGTCCTAATGTCTCCTTGCCCTTCTCTCCATAAAAACCTTCATTCCATTCATCTGATTCTCACTCATCACCCTTCCACTCATTAAGCACCTACTGCGTGTTGGAGCTAGGATTACAGTGGCACGAGAAAGAAAAGGCACAGCTCGTGACCTCAAGGAAATTACCATTCTAACCCTCCTCCTATACTCCCTTTCACTCAGTGTGTGTGAGGGGAAGATAATGGGAAATAAAATTTGGGAAAATATTTGGGGGCCAGATAGTGAAAAGATTCAAATATCATGCCAAGGATTTTAGATTTCATCCCATTGGCAATGGGAAGCAATGAAGAATTTTAAGCAGGGGATTTAGATCCAGCTTTGAGATTTCAATAGATCTGGTGGCTAAAAAAATCTTCAACTTTCTTAGTAATTCAATCAAAATATCGAAATGGCATTTTAACTTATTAGATTGCCAAAGTTGTTTTTCAAGAAAACAGTCAGTTTGAGCAAGGATTTCTTAAAATTAACGATATTATCCCTTACTGACAGGAATTAAATTTGGCACAATCCCTGAGGCTAATTTAGCATATATGTAAAACACACAAAATATTGCATCCCATTTGACCTACATATGCTACTAATTCAAATGAGAAATGATAGAAGCCTAATCTAAAGTAGGAGTGGGGGCCGGCCCCGTGGCTTGGTGGTTGAGTGAGCGCGCTCCACTGCTGGCGACCCGGGTTCGGATCCCGGGCGCGCACCGACGCGCTGCTTCTCCGGCCATGCTGAGGCCACGTCCCACATACAGCAACTAGAAGGATGTGCAGCTGTGACACACAACTATCTACTGGGGCTTTGGGGGGAAAAAATAAATAAATAAAATCTTTAAAGTAGGAGTGGGAGGTAGTGAGGTAAAGAAGAGAAAACTGAGAAAGGTTTATTCCAAAGACAGAAGCCATAAAACCTGGTAACAAATTATACCTGGAATGATAAATAAGGAGGAATGTGACTCCATGGATTCCAGCCTAGGCAACTAGATCTATGTAGATGCTTTTAAATTACAATAATTAGAACAGAAAGAGGGATAAATTACAAGAGGGCAGTTAAAAGTTAACTATTGAACATTTGGGAGCACTGAGTGTATAAGGGGAAATGTCTGTGGGACACCCAGATGAAAAACCTAATTGGATATGAAGATTGCAGGAGAAGGAATTTGGAAAGCATTTGTGATATTTAAGAAGAATGTTGAGTGGTGAAACTGGAAATCATATTGCAAAGACCTAAAGAATGAAAGGCAAGTAAGGAGATTGAAATAGATGGTAGACCACAGAGTAGGGGCTTGAAGGAGAATACAATCAAGGAAATGATTTGCTGCATCCAAGAGTTTGTCAGTGGAAGTAACTTGAGAAGATTTTAAAGCTGAGTGAGAGCACCCAGTGGAAGGGGAGAAAGTGAAGGGGAAACAGTTTTAAGGAGATAGGGGTAAGGCTGCCAGATTTAGCAAATAAAACTACAGGATACTCAGTTAAACTTGAATTTCAGATAATCAGTGAATATTTTTTAGCAAAAGTACGCCCCATGCAATATTTGGGATATACTTGAACTAAAAAATTTGTTCACTGTTTATCTGAAATTCCAGTTTAACTGGATGTCTTGTATTTTATGAGGCAACTCCAGGTTAGGGGAAGGACCAGGAGCCCAGGAAGAAGGACAAGCTGGAAAAGGATGTGGGACATGTCTGCTTTGACATGAGACAGGAGAGAAGGACAAGTGAAGAGAAAGGTTTTTCAGAGGAGGACATGAAGCAAACAGGGAGCTCAGAAATCATGCTGTCTGTTTTCTCAAAGATGGAGGTCAGGTCATCTGCAGACAGTGAGCAAATCAGAGGACAGCATGGGGACCTGATGAGGGCATGTAAAAGTTGGGATCATCAACTGTGGAAAACAGAAGGGAGAGCCAATCAGGGAGAGAACTGTACTGGACAGAGTAGAATAAAATGAGGCTCAAGGGCGAGCCAGGGCTAGATCACGCAGGACCTTAAATGTCACATTACTGAGTTTAGATTTCATTCTTATCAGGACATGGGTAGAGAAGTCAGTGAGAGGTTTTGTGTTTTTTTAAGCATCCTCTGGTTACTTGTGGGGTAATAAGTAAAGGTGAGCAATAACAGATGTTGGAATATCAGTGGGTAGAATAGGATAATGTTTAGGAAAGAGATGTAAGAAGCCTGGAGAGAGAGATAGAGATAGAGAGACAGAAAGAGAGAAGTGAACACAGAATAATCAAGATTTGACAATTGATTGAAGTGGGGGAGTTGATTAGGAAAAGAGAAGTGTTCAAAATAATTCTCTAATTTCTGACATGAACAAATAAGTAAAGAAAGAACACTGAGATAAGAAAAACTAAGGGGGAAACAGGTTTAGCAAAAGGGACGCTCCACCCAGCCTTCCTCCCTCACATCCACTAAAATTATGAGGGGAAGTAAAGGTAGCATAGATTGTGGTATCTACCTATTCTTTGAGAATCTCAGTACTGAGCATTTCACACTCACATCTGAACTCTATAACAATGCTACAGGATGTCATTTTCCCCATGTGACATGATATTTGCAATTATTAATTGATTTTCTCTTTTTCCCTGAGTAGTTCACTTTTTTTCACCTCTTCACCGCTCCCAATTGAAGCATGTAGACCAGTCATGACTCATCGTGTTAGGGTGCACATAACACAGGGTAGAAAGCAGAAAAAAAAAGAAAAGAAAGAATATTCTGGTATTTCCTTCTAAAAATTCAATTTTCTTACAAGACTCAAAAGGACCTTGGGCACAGGTTAAATGTGTGAGTGGAGTGAAATCTAAGAGCAGAGCTTTCCCTGGAGACTAGAAAAGCTTCTTTCAGGCTAAGGAGAGGGAAGACAAAGAGAGAGATGATACAGTGAATTTTGCCTGGCCTCAGAGAGGGGGTCCTGCACCTATTGACCAGCAGAGCCCCCAGGAGACGGTAAGGCCTGCACAGAGAAACGTACAATGCATGGAGACAAGGGTACCCTAGCAACATAACAGAGATGTAATGTCCCAGTGTTGCCTGGAAGCAACAAAATTATTGCAAGGGTCTCATGCATGACATGAAAGGGAAAGAGAACCGGAGGATCTGATGGCACGTCTACATGGAGAGGAGCAAGGGGCACTTCAGGGGCAGCCTGAGCTTGATGAATGGCCAAGATCTATACTGGGCAAATGACACTGTGTTGGACTTTTGAGCACCGATGATAGCAGGGAAAAGATGGGCTCTCTCCAATCTCTGTCACTACAAGAAAGAAGGAAAAGTGAGGAGGGTACCCAGTTCGGCTGTGATTAAGTTACTGCCATTGCAACAGAATGGGGTCTTTTGATAGATATGAATTCTATGAAGTCATTATTAGAAAATTTTGAAAATTGTGTTTTTATACAACTGAGTTATTAACTGGAGTTTTTATCTACTGCTTAGATTTATAAATGCAAAAATTGAGGTGGGGGAGTTGCTGAGGCTTGCCACAGAGCTAAGTAAGCAGAGGAGAGGAGTCAACCCCAAATCCATCTTGCTCTAAAGCCCACCCGCTTCCACCACTGTGATTCCTTAATCAGGGAGAGCAGTGTTTACCCTCAGCCACCTTTTTTTTTTTCCTGGAAGCCTTGACTTCCACCACAGATCATGAAATGTTGGGAGTTGCCAGTGCCAACCACCACGACAGCGCTTTGTGATCCCAAGAGCTAAGAAGCCCTCCAAATTAGAAACTTTCTTTGAACAGTCAGTTACTTGGATGGAGTGGCTGTCAAGAATCACTAGACCAAGGAATACAGTAAAAACAACAATTTGCATTCTTAAAGCCCAAAGAAGGCCTCCAGGAGTCAAACTGAGATTTTTGTGCTGCCTTTAAAGCTAAGTATCAGCAATTCCTCAGGGAAAGGGGAAACCAAGAGTTCAAAGGACACATTAGCAAGTTTCTCAATTAAATGCCAAGCAGTAATACAACTTTAACACCCTCTTACTTAGTCATTTAATTTTTCTTGAAAATAATAGCAACGCTCAGGTGTGTTGAACCTAATGCCTGTCTAAGCAGACAGAGCTAATGCTTTCTCAGAGAGGCTACCGAGCAATATATCTGATTATGTCTATTTCTGAACAGGAAAATTGGTGAGTTAAGAGAAAAGGAGGTTTGCAGAGCCAGCAAAAGAAAAAAAAAGGTGCAGGTGGTGCTCCTGCTGGGAGCTAATGGAAGTTCCACATAAGAAGTGAGATTCCAATTTGGAAGCCATGAGAGCTGTGTTCACTTCAGTCAAGCCAGAGTAAGGGAGCATGTTGAGAAAAGATGGAACAAGAACAGTTTTTTAACTAACGTATGAACAGATGAATGAACTCATCGTGGCCCCTGAGCTCTGCCGTCCATGTAGGGAGTTTCTTTCTAAACATGTCAGTCCTCAGAGGGCAAGAGATATTGGGTGTTTTATCTCATCTCCCAGGGCCCAGCATAGCACAACACAGAGCTGGATGCTTCAGGAACCACTACGCCGTGTACCCAGTAGGCATGCAATGTACACCTGCTGATTGGACCACTAATGAAGAGTTCCTGGAGAACATAGGAGAAGATGCACATGTTGACACAGTGTTCCACAAAATATTCTGTGTTATAGGAAAAAGGGTGGTCCATACTCTCATCAAACCATAGGAAGCCAGGGTATATCATCTGAATGTGAACTCAGGGCTTCCTGCCTATTTAATCATTGCTGTTCATCAGCACCTATTGCATAGTTAGCACTCAATCTGCACTTGTTAATGAATGAATGGCCACAGAGACCTACAATCATAAGACTGGGAGAAACCTCCAAAGGTGAGTTACTCTAAACCCCCATCTACTAGTAAACTGGGTGGTGGCATTGCCCTACAGACAAGAAAAGTCAGGACAATACATAGCAGCAGAGAAAGACAGTTCAGATGAAAATGTTGGTGAGGGCTCTGTGTGCTGTCTCTCATGGGAGATCTTTGAGAACAAGATAAAATCTGCTTGTGACAGTTTGAATGTACTCCTATGTGGGTATGGGACAGGGGAGGAGAGGAATGTATATAACGCCTATGACTTTAAGGCTCTGTTGGGTGTGTCTTTCATAGGATACCCACCCTGGCATTGGCCAAAATTGCTCTCCCAGTTGTCTCCATGGCAGTGTAATAATGAGTCAATAAGACTTATAGCTCATCTAAAACCCATCCCTGGCCTCAAATGGTCAAATAATCCATTATCATCTCTCTCTTTCCTCCACAGTAGTTCACACTCAAGGACATATTTAATTTCCATATCTGAATTTGTCCTACATCAAGGACGATAAACCTGGGTTAACTTTTGACAGCCTGACCCTCTGAGTCCTCTCCTGCCTCCTTAAAGCAGGCAGAGCTGGCTTCTCTCTTGGAATGCTTGCTCTCATTGTTCTGGAAAGTTAATATGTACTAAACTCCAGAGACTGGAAGGCTCTGTCCTGAACCCAAATTAGCAGTCGTCCCCATCCTGGGGGAACTCACAGGCCAAGAACCCTAGTCCTGTAAAACAGTCAAGTTACAGGCCTCACATCTGCTGCTAGTGACCCACAAATACATTTAACTTTTCCAATGAAAATTAGAAAATTAGCACCAATCAGGACACGGGACTTAGTAATCACAAAGGACACAGGTTCACACAAGGGCGTTTTTCCCTTTTAAATGAATTTGTGGGAATGGCCTCCCTAGAGTCAGGGACAGGACTCCCATCACCAGGTCCCATTTAGGCCTGATCTGAATGTGCTGCCCACTCCCCTCGACCCCCTGCCTCTCTCCCACCATCTGACTTCAGCTCAACAGTTTGAGGTACCATATGGCAGAGGTCGAGGTCAGACGGATAAAAACGTTTCATTGCTCTGAAGAATGGTTAACAAACACGTGAATGTAAATTCTAACACATTGTAAAACTGTGGCAAACCAGGCTGAAAAGAGATTTTAATTACGGTGAGAAATCTGTTTTTCAGCTCCACCCCATCCCTTCCAGTTCATTACAGGTATTGTGGAGAGTAAATAAGACTTCCACCATTTTAATCTTTTCATCCTGTTATCTAATATTTTATATTCTGCTTTCTAATTATTTTAGCACAAAGAAGTCATCATTCACCCTAATTCTCTGGCTTCTTTTTCTCTTTGTGGTAAAGAAGAAACAAATAAGAAAAAAATTATTTATTATTATGGCCATATTTTTATAGTAAACGTTTTGTGTCCAATTACCTTGCTTTTCCTATCCATTTTCTTGAGTTTTAAATCAGTGGCTGGAGAAAATCCTAACTCATACCACATATCTTGAGCAGGATCCAGCCGCTGTTGCTCTCTGTTTTTTCACAGAGAAATTGGGCATAAATTTTTTAAGCAATCCAGAACTTCTCTTCCCACGTTTTATAAATTATAAGTAGACAAAACAATGCAGAACAGTGCAAAACAATGCAGAAAAATGAAAACAATGTATTTTATATTATTTTTTAATAATATAAAAAATTTCAAAGATTTGTTTTAGGAGAAATAGCTTGTGATATATTCCTCATTTCTGGGGAACCAATTCATCGAAGTTTCATTCCATCACTTTACTGAAATATTGGGTTTACTTTGAGGTAAGTTGACATGAGTTACTATTAGACTTCATGATTTTTAGATCATTGATGGAAAGAGCTTGGAAAAAATATCATTTAGAGGTTACAGGCATTATCTATTTCATAATATAGTTGATTAAATTTGCTTTAGAAGTAGATCCTATTTTTATTTTGAGACTCTTTCTCATTGGTATTTAGTTGGATTAAGACCTTCTTCTGGAATAGTAATATTTGCAAGAGTGAGATGTTAGTTGGCTATTCTGGTCTATATACTAGAGAATGTATTGTGTGGATGGAATTTATACCCAATATTACCTTCAATTATTGTTTATTATTAGGATGGTATAAATACATTTTCATTTTCAAGCAGATGCTAATAGGAGTCCAGTAGTAGTGAAACCAAAGACCATGGGAAGAAATTCAAATTGATTTCTATTCATTATTGAAGGGAGGATTAAAGAAATTGACAAAGCATGTAAGACTATACCTTAAAGAGATCAGTGATTCATCATTTTATCTCAAGGTAAGTGGCCCAGCCTTTGAAAACTGCATGAACAGTAGACTTTGAGGCATTTTCATTTTGGTTAAGAAGAACCCATTATTTGGGGTCTAGGAGGACTTTTCTTGAATTGATGTTTCCCCCATCAGTAATCCTGGAAACACGTCAATCCTAAAGACAAGATAAAGGCTCAAATTATATGACAGCTTTTTCAGAGGGAAATGCTTTGTCTATCCAGGGCCTCATGGCTACTGGACCAAGAAGTAAACACACGGAGCCCTCACATTAGAAAGGACAATAAGCTTGCTCTGGGGCAGGCAAATGCAGGCTGAGAACTGTAAATTATATGAACATACAAGTGATCTTTCAGGCAGGCTTTGATTTTGACCTGTGAACAAAATCATAAATTGTAGTATTTGGAAGTTATCCTTGATACAATCTTCAAATTTCCTATTTGTTTCCACTGTCATGAGGGAATTTGGGAAGTATTCATGCCTATACTTAAAGGGGAGAAGTATGGAAAAGAGACTCAACAATATGACTGATGCCTGTCTTAAGGCTGGGCATGGTTACGTAGACTCTTAGAACTAGAAATATGTTTTAAAATAATTGGTTCAGTCTTCATGTTACAGACGAGGACTCGGAAACTCAATGCAGCTGCTGATTTGTTCCTAGTCACACATCTTATTTGTGGTTGCGCAAGGCCTAGAATGCCTAGAACTTCTAACTCACCATCTCGGGCTTTTCTCTTTTTCAAGTCACTTCCTGTACTTATTTGTACCTCATTTCTTTCTGCTTCCTTCTATGAAGAAAGAAATATTCCTTCAACGTTATAGGATCTAGGTTGTTTTCTATTCTGCCTAAACAGCATATGAGTTCCCCAATGATTCCAAATTGTTCTGTGCATCTCGCTCTAACAAAGTTCCTGTCCCAGAGCAGATGCTTGGAAAGTCTTTCTTCAATTAAGAATAGGCCGTAGTATATTTTAGCATCATTACTAGAACATCTTATGATACTATGACATATTAGTACACCAACGCAGAGCCCTTTATGCACGTCACAAACTGAGTCACCATCATCCTGGAGGTGAAGCTTCAAGCACAGATAATGGCGTGAAGACGTTGAGGAAGAGGCTTTAGATGATAACTCCTTCCCCCAAACCCAGTAAATCCCATTTTTCCACGTGTGAGCAATTCTTATAAGAGCCCTACCCTTTCAAGTGTTGCACCTGACAACAAGACATGGGCTTTGTTTGATAAAGGATAGGAGGAGAAGAAAGTTATTAGACTGGTTGGAGGTAAGCGAGCGAAATTTACTTATGGACTCTAACTGCTTTTCATCATTCAGGGCTGAGATTTAAAATAATACTGTGGTCTTTTCACAACTGCATTATGCAACTTGGTTAATAACAACAATAAAATTATTAACAACATATTAGAAACAAGGACATTAATATCCACAATTATGTTTTTAAAAAAATTACATGTACAAGAATAGTAAATACAATATTAACTGGGATTTATTCCTCCACTGTAGAGTTCATCCTCATGAGTTCTCACATTTTAGACAAAATAGGATCATAAAGATTTAAAAAAATTTTTTTTAAGTCACAAAAATGCCAGATTTGGGGGAAGAACATTGGGGTTTGAAGAAGAGGAATAGAGTCAAGAAATTGTTTCAGAATTAAACTTACTTTTCTCCTTGAACTTATGTCTTTGAACTATGGGTTTCAAACCAATTTCCCATTAATTGTTTTATTGGTCATCCTGTTTTAGGAATTCAGAGATCCAGTTGTCCTTATTACCACCCTTTCTTCAGTAACCTCTGGATTCCTAGCTTGATCTCCTGGGTTCTCACTCCATAAACAATGGGGTTGAGGGCTGCAGGGACGACATGGTGGAGGACATTGAGTAAGACTGGCACATCAGGGGAGACCTTCTTCTTAGCCACATGAGTGAGGACAAAGACAAGAAGGATGGTGCTGAAGAAGAGGATAAGGATGAAGTGAGAGCCACATGTGCTCAGGGCCCTGGCCACAGCACCCTCTGCCTTAAGTCTCAGCACAGCTCGCAGTATGAGGATGTAAGAGAGGAAGATGAGGATGAGGTCTGATCCTAGTAATGTCCAACCTCCAGCAAACTGGTAGAGACGATTGATGGTGACATCATCACAGGAGAGCCTGGAGACAGACATATTGGCACAGATGCAGTTCTCAATGACATTTCTCCCACAATAAAAGAGTCGTGCTGAGAGAATGGGGATGGGCATTGTAAAAAGGACATTCCTAACCAAAATAAAAACGGCAGCCTTAGCTATGAATTGATCAGTGATGATGGATGAGTATCTCAGTGGATGGCAGATGGCTATATAGCGGTCATAGGCCATGACCATGAATGTGCAAGACTCCATGGCAAGGAAGCAATTCATAATGTACATCTGCAGGAAGCAGGCATAGAAGCTGATGGACCTGAGGTCAAACCAGAAGATGGTCAGGACCTTGGGGATGACAGTGAGGCAGAGCACCATGTCCAATAGGGAGAGGAGGCTGAGCAAGTAGTACATGGGTTCATGCAGACAGGCCTCCAGCCGGATGGTGATCAGGAGAATGCCATTGGCCCCCAAGGCCAGGAGGAAGAGGAGGCTGAGGGGCAGAGACAGCCAGAGCTGCCAGTTGGGGGACCTGACAAAACAGTTCAAGAGGAAGTCTGAAACCTCAATGGAGATAGTGCCATTTTGGTGTGCTGTCATATTTTGTCATGTATTTCTACAGCTTTCTTTTAGTGATCTGTAAAATTAGGATAAGAATTAGCTGCTGACTCAAGATATATCAAGATAGAACAATTCATTTTACCTGGGTGAAACTTGTAGATCCTAGCAGGTTATCAAGAGCCAAGTGAAGTTATCTGTTTATCCTTTGTGCCATGCTACTGGAATATTCCTATCATTTTAAACAGTACAGAAGACTGAGGTAATATGATTTGTTTATACATGCTTGATTTGTTCAAGAATTATTTTTAATAGAATTGTTATGTCTTTACAGAAACTAAAGAGGAGAAAATTACTTAGAAAACTACTTTGTGACAGGTGAGTCTCCAAATTTGTTACTGTAAGTTTCTTCCTCTTTTCTTTAAAGACCACATAGACTACCATATCTACAATTTAACTATAACAATATACCCAAATAAGTAGCAGAGCCTGGAACAAAGTAGGGACTTAGATAAACGTCCCTAGTCCTCCATGCCACCCCCATTCTGACTTTTCAGCTGTGTTTATTTTGCTGTAATTAGGGATTTTAAAAATTATATACTGAAAATAAAGTTAGTTAATTTGAATTTTGTTTAAAAAGTCATTTTAATTTGGTAGGGATGGATCCTGCCAAGTGATTGTTTTTTTCCTCTCTATTTCCTAGATCTTCATATCTGTAGGATACCTAACTTCTGGAAGAAACAGCCTTAAAAGGAAAATGAGAAATTCCACATAGCTATGTGGGAGCGATACCTGTCATTAGAATGAAAGTTGATTCTTCTGATTGTAATAGTCTGAGGTTGATAAAGTCCATCTTGAAAGTTCTCCGATTTTACTTCTATTTCCCTTCTCCAACTTCAGTGTAATGATTCAGGTACACATTCCCTCCCTTCTGGACACAAGTTCAACATTGCCATTGTTCTCTATCATTTAACCTTTCCCCCTGGCATTCTGTTAGGTATGAAGGTCACAAAATTGAATAAAGAACTGTCCTTACTAGCAAGGAAGTAAAACTAAAACCATCCTGGGGACAAGGGATAATAATAACAAATGATATGAGCAACGACAGGGTCTTGCAAAAAACTATTAGGAGAGTGTAGAGGAGGGCTGACTAACTCTGACATGGGGAATAAGCTGGGGAAAAGAAAATATGAATAAAGAGATGTGTTATTCTCATTCACATTAAAGACAAGAGATTCTAAGGTTCTCCTCCCTCTGAATTGTGAAATAGAGTTCAAAGAAGGCTATAGCTTGGCAAAAGGTTTACATGTCAGGTCTGCCTGGGATCCTTCGAATAATGCATTCCATTGTGCCTAAATCTATCTGCACAGACAGAGATCTCTGTTAAAGTGTTATTTGGTGGGCTTAGAAATTCTTTTCCATCAGGACTTTAAAAACTGTCCTGTTTATCACTCATTAGGGTCATTAATATAATATAAAATTACATATTACTTAGTTTTGAAACTCAGCACTTGCTGAGAACTGCACTCAAATATTCTAGGGCTTTATCCCATTTAATCATTCAACATCCTATGAGATATGTTTTATTATCACGTTATAAACAAGGAGACTATCTCAAAATCTTAATTACCCATACTGTATTATGTTAATTCTAATCCTGCCTAATACAGTGGGTTGGGTTGGAATAATTCCAAGATTCCTCCGGACCTATTAAATAATTCTATGATAATGTACTTGCCCCATCAATCCTATAAAAAAGAAAACAAACTTCACCCACGATATAATTAGTAGTTTTGAAAATGGAATCTAATAGAGGAGAAATAGTTTTGGAGAGGGACCAGAGTGGTTAGAAGAAGGAAGTTTTAATAATACGCTGAACTCAGAACTGAACAATATTTTCATACCAGTAGGAACATACTTTTTTTTGATAGTAGTTCAAATAGTATTTTTGTTTTCAGTTATGATTTTCTATTCCCCAAATGCAGTACCAGTCTTGCTCAGCTGCCTCCTCTCAGATTCTCCTCATCAGAGATACCCTATTAATATCTCGGCTTGTTCTCAGAGGAGAGAGGAGAGGTATTACCTCCCAAGGCTGCCCTCTTCACTCCTCCTGATTCTCTCTTTCCTCAGGCATCAGTTCTGTGCACCTGGTGTCTGCCAGGCACGGCCTTGCCACCTGATATGTAGAAGAGGTTTAGGTGATGTTCCACTTTTTTCTCTCTTGCTAATAGTAGAATACATTAGTAGTGACTTTGGCAATTTTGGAATGAATTTTAAACATATTATTTCATTTGCAACACACAATACTCTGAAGTAGGTAGATTAAGTTAACTATTTTAATAATTTATCTCTTCAGATGGGAAAATTGAGATTCTGTGGTACTATGTGTTTTTCCCACAGTTTAACTGGTAGGGTTCCAATGTGGAAGACATAAAAGTCAGGTCCAAAGCCAGTGAATACGGTCATGTGCCACATAAGGACATTTCAGTCAACAATGGACCACATATACGATGGAGGTCCCATAAGATTAGTACCATATAGTCTAGGTATATAGTAGGCTATACCATCTTGGTTTGTGTAAGTACACTCTATGATGTTCGCACAATGACAAAATCGCCTCATGACACATTTCTCAGAATGTATCCTCATTGTTATGTGACACATGACTGTGTATGAAAACAGCAGTGTCCTGTGTTACCACAGTGATGTAGAAATGCATATCACATTTGGCGCTTTGTTTTCTATGATTTTAGGTTTTTCTCCTCCATCCCTACCTGCCATATAGACACAACCCTAATGACAATTTTCCAGTGGTCTGGAATCTCCCCTTTCCTTCCATTTACAGCTCTGACTCCTGAATCCCACTGCTCATAGGGTCTAATTCTCTTCTTAGTCTGCTTTTGTATTGTGTCTCTTATTGTTGTCTACTTGGGTTTGCCCTCTAAATGGCAACCCCCTAAGGTTCAATAAAGATTCTTAAATAATTTCCATAGCCGTTACTCTTTGATTTATTTTTCCATTTCATAACAACTCCATAGCTTCCACCCCCAACTCAGTTTTTCTTGTCTGGTAGTTCAGTGCTTTGCCTTAGTGGAATGGCCCACAGAGAAAGAGATACTGGAAGTGAAGGATGTCTTTAAGATAATAACCCATAGGAAAATAATTTCCAGTCCTGAGGTGTTGACCAAAGGACGTTCTCCATATCTCAGGCACTATGTTCATTTAACTCTGCCTTTCCATCTCTCTTTCTCTTTGAATACATTCACTTGTAAGTTTGAGGCATAAACTAATAGCATCTCTTAAACCCGGAATTTGACACAATGACCCACCCCCTATTAACTTTGCTTATATTCACAGCATATTCAACCTCAGGCTGCCAAATTCCAAATATCCCCTCTGAACACTACTTTCATCATTTAGGTTTTGTCATTGATCTTTGCTTATTGCATCCTCTCATCCTAGTCTTTGCAAAATTTTTATATTTAACCCTTACATGTCTCTGCCCCAAATCTCACCATCTGCAAGAAGCTTTTCTTCTCCAGGGATTTCATAGCGCTTCTGGAGAGAATTAAGAGTTCTCAGCATGGAAGCAGGGAAAATCTTGAAATGAACTTTGGAGGATACAGCCAAATGGAAGAACTGTCAATTCATACATGAATATCCAAGGGGAAGTCTAGAGGAAGACGCCTGTTTTTTGTCTCCTGAAGGGCTTTGGGATAATCATTTCTAGGATGAGGATGAAATTTCTGAGGACAACATAAAAGTATTATTTTATCTCTTTTCCTGACTCACTGACTCTTCTTTTCTCCTCTTTTCTCTGGAGTGTTCCTACATGCTCTTCAATCCATAAGTCATTCCACAAGCATTGACCTACCTCCTCAGCCCTAGAAGTAAGGCATCTGACAACACATTTGTGTTTCTACCCCTCTACTCTTTCAATCTCGGTTTGCAATCAGACCTTGCAAGTGGCAGTACAAGGGCTGACGACCTAGAGCTAATGCTTACGGGTTCCAGACAGGGACAGAATGAGGAAACCATGGAAGTTGAAGGTCAGTGACTAAAGCAAAGACCCTGCAGCCCAACCGTTTTCCTAGGCTACAAGATAGACCCACAGCATAGCACTGTAGAAGCCCTGTTTTAGGAAGTGAAAGGGTATTAGGAATCACCCAATTCCATAAAACTCAGGCAAAGCTGTAAGACATCTCTCCCAAGTGTAGTTTTAGACATTATTGAGTGCATCCAGTGGCAGATACCTCATTGATCTTCTGGGCATAATTTTCTGTTTTTGCAGCAGTAGCTTTTAGAAATTCTGTACATTGAGCTGAAATCTGCTGAACTATTTGCTGACCCACTGACTCCTAACTGTGGTCTTTGTCCTCAACTCCTGAAGTTATGTAAAGTAAGTTAAATTTCTACCCCATGATTCTAGCATTCGTGGGCAGATTCTTTGCTCTTAAGCCTCTAAATTTCCTTATTCATAGTTGAAAACCCCAAATTTTCTTAACTAGGCTCCACTTTCCAGCTCCCCGCTACCCTACCACTCATTAATCTCCTATGGACAAACTCCAGCGTCTCTGCATCTCTGGCATCTCCAAGCAAAAGGTCAGAGAAGGCAAGAGGAGGGCAAAAGAGAGAAAAAGTTCCAAGAGCACAGGCTCTCACACATGTGTCCTCACCTGAGACAGGATACAGTCTCTACTACCCCGTTTTCAGATTACTTCAGTACTGACTCAGGAATGGAAAGGAACACAGATCCAGACTGAAGAGATAGGCTAATCTTGATATAGGTGCATCTCAGGCACCTTCTACCCAGACTCACTTACAGAAGGTGTGAAGCATGGGGTCTGGCTCCACTGATATTTGAGCTCTGGTTGGTTCCCGAAGTATCTGGGGTAGTAATAATTCTAGAGTCTAAGAGACTCTGCCCTCTGGGAACTTCTCCATACTTACTCCCTTGGGCCCAAAAGGCCATCTTGGGACAGACACACAGGCAGTTGGGAGAAGAAAATGATTTTCATTCTCTCTAAAAGAAAGGACCTCTGGTAATCCAGTCCTACACTAATTGTCTGTTCTGCAGGAAGATAGTCAGTCTCTGGGTATAGAGGCCTGACATACATCGATACATGTTCATACTCATTTGTATATGCACACTCAACACCTTCCGTGGATCCAATAAGCTCACTCAGAAGTTCTCCTGGGCTTCCTGGCCATGTTTTTTTGATAAGTACAGCCAAAACCATGCTATTGAATGGATCAATGTTAACTTACTATGACTTTTATTATGGCATTATAATGATAAAAGTGCAAGAGAAGATTGAATAAAACATTACTTAAAAAATGCAATGTGTTTTTCAGAGAGAAAACTCCTATAGTAATTTTTGCTGTAGTGAAAAATTTTAAGTGGAATTTATATACAACTTGGTATTAGGAAACATGATTTGTTCCTTTCTTTTTTATTTTCATTTTGAATTATTCACACTCCCCAAGTTATGGGAGCAAGTATCATCAGTTTCTTTAGGGCCCTTTTGCCTTATTTTTATTTCCCTTTATTCTGCATATCTCAATATTGCTCCTATTTCTCTTCCCTTTGGAAAGAGTGAAAACTCAAGTGTACTTAAAATATGTCTTTCTGATGAATCTCCAGTATGTTTATTTAGTTATATGTTCATTTATGAGATAATGATTTGGATATTGAATTTATATAAATGTTATTGGGTTATAAATCTGATGTTATTCTTTATTTTCAATCAACACTAAATCTTAAAAATCTATATGTGCTGCTATGTGTAAGTTGACTTCCTTATTGTTGACTGCTGTTCAACTCCATTATGTGTATTATCCTATTTTATGTAAGTAGTCAACACCAATGTGACATATATTTAATTGTTACCAAAAATAATGTTATTGTCAATATCCCTGTAACCTCTCTTATGGACCTAAAAAAGGTATATGTGCAGGAATTTTTTTTTTTCAGTTATGGCATATAAACATGTTTAATTTCACCAAGAATTTCCAAATTTCTCTCTAAAATGTTTACAAAACTCCATTAGAAATTCCTAAAGTTTCTTTACTTTTCACATTCTTTACACTACTTGATGCTATTCTTTTTTTTTTAAACTTGATGGATGTAAAATAGTTTATTTACAAATATTTATTTGTAAATAATTTATTTACAAATCATTACTTTAATTTGATTTTTTTCTGATAACCGATCATCCTTCATGTATTGTTTAGACATTAGTGGTTTCCGTGCTGTGAATTACATGTTTATATCCTTTGCCTTCTTTTTCTACTAATTTCTATTTTTCTTGCATATTTACAAAATTTCCTTGCCTATTTTAAATACGACAGCACCTTGTGGCTAGATATTGCCATCTTCTCTAATCTGTCATATATCTGTCAATTTTAGTGTATGCTGTCCATTATTCAATGGAAATATTTCAATTTGATCACGTCAAACTCTCTATTTTTCTATCAGTAGTTTGTCTCTGGGGATTTTATTTAGGGAACATTCCACAAGATCACAAACCTGTTTTGTTTATTTCTTTTAGTTTTTATAAACTTAATGTCATATATTTCATAATGATGTATTTATATCTATTTGTGGTTTATATTGTCAGGAGTAAGGAGTGATATTAAGTTAGTATACACTGCTATAGTACACCAGCTGTGAAAATACAAAATACCATCATGCTATTTTTATAAATATCCTCTAATTTAAAACCCCAGGCACCCTCACTACCCTAGCCACTCTCATGGTATCTCCGAGACATACCCATGTCCCATCAAGTAGTGGGTTAATGCCTGCAGAGAAGGGCCCACCCGTGCCCAGCTCCAGTGCATGGCCTCAATACCTCCTGTTTTGTTGGTGGAAGTGCTGTACTAGTCACTAAGTATTTTTAAATACCACTTTTGTTTATAGTGTTAAATATATAGCTAATTTTATTTTTCTCCATATAGAGATAAATAATTGATCCTTTTCCCACTGATTTGAGATGTCAGCTTTATTATGTACCAAGTCTTATACATACATGTCTTTGTCTCTGTTCCATCATTGATGTATTTGACTTTATTTAAAGCAATGCCACAATATTTTATTACTCTTGCTTTGTAATACAAACTGTTATATGGTAGGGTGAATTTCCATTTGAATTCTATCCAAACATTTTTAGGTTTTTTTTGTAGATTTTTATTTTCTACACATATTTTATAATCAGCATCACTTCTGCCGTATTCTTTTGGTTACGAGTGAGTCACAAAAACCATCCTAGATTCATGAGGAGGGAAACTGGACTCAACTTCTTTATGCGAGAAATGTAAAATAATTTGTGGCCATCTTTGAAAGGTCCAGACTTAATGTTAATTTTTATTCTTCATGACTTTTTTGTTCATTACTGAAATTGCTACTCTGATTTACTTTTGTTTATATTTCCATCCTTTTATTTTCAACTTCAACTCCCCATAATATCACTGGCAAATGTCAGAATCTCAGTCTGTTCAGGAATCCACCTAAGACAGTTGGAGATCTGCATGCAGTCATCAGAATTGATTCTTTTCTCTGATATCACCAGTATATCTAGGTGCTATTACTTTTAAACATCTTATCTGTCTCTGTATAACACCTTTTGGTCTGCAGTCTTACATTGTTAAAATTTATGAACAGTTCTCCATTTCTTTTTTTTCAAATATATTTCCCTTCCATTTATTTATTTCCTCTTATTAGACCAAGTTCACATTTTAACATCTTTGCACATTGTCTCTTAACCATTTCCTCCTCTTTCTTTCCATATCTTCTGACCGTTATCGAACATGACTAGGAAATTTCCTTGGCCTGATCCAGCTCATTAATATGCTATTCAGTTGCATTTGTTCAGCTATTCAACTCATCCACTGGATGCCTTATATCAACTACTTTATTTTTTAAAACAATTAGTTCTTTATTATAACTGAATGTTCCAACTTCATATTTCCAATATCTTCCTTTAAATCTCTGAAGACATTAATGCTTTTATTTATCTAACAAATACTTATTTTGTACTTACATGCTAAACACTCTTAATTTGTCTTTAAGTGTTATTCTGTCTAGCCCATTAATTCTGATTCTTATGATATGGTTTGTCTAGTTCATTGTCTTTATTTCATAGTGCTTATTATTTTCTTATTTTTATCCTATGCTCATATTTCTTTAGGACAAAAAGCAACTTGGATAGTATACTATACCCAGGGGTAGAGGAAGAGAGAGATGAAGAGCAAGATCTAGGCTGCCAATCCTCCAGGTGAGTTTTGGGACTATTACACCTCAGAGAAAAACCTTCATTGCTCTCTGGGCTTTAATATATCTTGTTTTCTACAACCTAGACAAACCAGCCCCTCAGAAGATCTCCGATTATCTCTGCCCCAGCACTGCTCTTTTCCAGGAACTGCTATTAAACCAAATTACATAGACCCCAGTTGGGACTACAGAAGGCCTGCTCACCGCTTCCAGGTAATGCAGCCATGACAACGACTCTAGTTTCATTTCCACTCAATAGCTTCAGGGATGTTACCAGTATTCTCAAGGGAAATCATGGGAAAAATAAAGGCTAAAATAAAGTCTATCCCCTTCATCTAATTTCCTATACAGCCAATCCTCTCCTGTATTAGGTGATAGGGACCATACTAACTCTGACTTCCAAAGGATTTTGGAATTGATATAGATTTTGTGTTGTATTCTGAGATCCAAAAACTTCTCTGACATTGTTAGCACACTCAGGGTTTGGGGTAAGGGGCAGGCTGCATTTTGTCAGATGCTTTTTCTGTGCATATTGAGGTGATCACATGGGCTTTTGTTTGCTTGTTAATATAGTGAATTACACTAATTGCCGTTTGAATGTTAAACCAACCTTGTATTCTTGGGATAAACCAAACTGGACTTACCCAGTTTAATGTATTAAGCTTTCGGTATATTGTTCAATATAATTTGCTACAATTCTGTTTAATTTTTTGGATCTATTTCTTTGAAGGTATCTATTCATCATCTTTTAATGTATTGTAGTTGTCTGGTTTTGGTGTAAGGATAAAGGTGGCTCATAGTATGAGTTGGGAAGTATTTCCCCCCTTCACTTTTCTGGAAAAGTCTGTGTAGAACTGGTATTATTTCTTCTTTAAATAGTTAATAGAATTTACCAGTGAAGTCTTATAAGCCAGGAGTTTTCCTTGTGTAAAGGTTTTTAGCTAGAAATTGAATTCTTTAATAGATAAAGTTTTATTCACTTGATCTATTTCTTCTTAAGTGAGCCTTGGTGGTTTGTATTTCAAGAAATGTGTTTATTTCATCTAGGTTGAAAAATTTACTGGTATAAACTTGTTTGTAATATTCCATTACTATCTTTTTAATATTAATAGACTCTCTAGTGATGTCACCTCTCTCACTCCTGAAATTGATCATTTGTTTCTTCTTTCTCTGTCTCTCGCTCTCTCATTCTTTTTATCTCCTTCTTTCTCTCTCTCTTCCCCTGATCTGTCTGGCTAGAGTCTTCGAGTCTTGTAAATTTTATTACTTTTCTCACAGTAAAATATTTTGGCTTTAATGATTTTCTCTATTGTATTTTTTTCCTATTTCACTGATTTCTCTTCTTATATTTATTCTTTTCTTCTCCTCATTTTTGGGTTTAATTTATTCTCCTTTTTCCAGTTTTTTAAATAGCAGAGCTTGATCATTGATTTGAGACCTTGTATGTCTAATACAGGCATTTAATGCTGTATATTTCCCTGTAAGTATTGTTTTAGCAGCATTTCAAATATTTTGATATGCAGTATTTTAATGTTTTTTCAGTTTGAAATATTTCCACTTTCCAGTTTGATTTCTTCTTTATCTTATGGATTGTGTAGAAGTGCATTGTTTAGTTTACAAATGTTTGGGACTTTTTAAGAGATCACTTCATTATTGATATATAAGATAATTTCATTGTGGTCAGAGAATACACTTTGCATGGCCTGAATCCTCTTAAATGTATTAGGATTCATTTTATGGGCCAGAATATGGTCTATTTTGATGAATGTTCAGTGTGCACTTGAAAGAATGTGTATTCTGCTGTTGTTCTTGGCTTTGAAACTTATTTTTGTTGATATTAATATAGCCATTCCATTTTTATTTTGACAAATATTGATGTGGTATGTTTTTCCATCCTTTTACTTTTACAATTTACTATTTACTATTTGTGCATATATATGAGGTGTATTTTAAGATGTAGGCAACATATAATTGGGTCTTTCTTTTTTTATCCAATCTGACAAACTCTGTCTTTTAATTGGGTGTTTAGACCGTTTATAATTAACATGATTATGGATACCATTGTATTTAAGTCTATCATTGTTGCATTTGTTCTCTCTTCCCTTTTCCCTCTTTTTCTTTCTTTTGGATTGAGTATTTTTTAAAAATTTCAATCTATCTTATTGATTTTCATATGGGTTATAACTATTTTACTTTTGGAGCGTTGCTTAAGAGATTATAGTACACATTTCTAACTAATCGCAGGCTACTGTGATAATATATTATTTCAAGTGATAATATATTGTTTCACATATAATGTAAGAACCTTGCAGTAATATAGTTCCATTTTCCCATCTTGACTTGTGCTATTATTGCCATACATTTTACTTTGTCATATGTTATAAATCACACACTGCATTATTTTTGAGTAAACAGACAATTACTTTTAAATACATTTGCATAATAAAAATCTTCCATGTTTACCCATGTAGTAACAAATTCTGATGCTCTTCATTCCTTTGTGTAGATCCATATGTATATTTGATATCACTTTTCTTCTGTTTAAAGAAACTTTTTAATTGTTGTTTGTAGTGTGAGCCTGCTGGTGATGAATTATTTCAGTTTTTGTATGTTTGAAAAAAGCATTTTATCTGTTTCTGAAGCATATTTTTGTGGGATATAGAATTCTAGTTTAACAATGTTTTTGTTTTTTCTTTCAATTTTTTAAAGATATTACTCTACTGTCTTCTTGCTTGCATTGTTTCTGATAAGAAATCTGTCATCCTTAATTTAGTTCTTCTGTATGTAATGTGTCTTTTTTTTCTGGTTTTTAAGATTTTTTTCTTTATCCTTACTTCTGAGCAATTTGAGTATGATATGTCTTGGTGTAGTTTTCTTCATGTTTCTTATTCTTGGGTTTCATTGAGCCTCTTGGAACTGTGATTTTATAACTTTTATCAGACTTAGAAAATTTTAGCCATTATTTTTTCAAATATATTTTATGTCTCCTCTTCTGTCAAGAGATGGTGACTTGGCACTACAAAGAATGTTTATGTGCACTGACTGGACAATAAATACATATGTGACAATTTCTTCTCTACTCATTATTCTAAATTTTCATTGATAACCCCATACATTTTACAATGGGCCCATATGGGCCCATACATTTTGTAATACATTTTAACTACTAAATTGTTTAAATAGGCAGGGGCCCTACACACTCTATAGGTGGCCTTGAATGAAGTTGACCACACCCTCTTAGTTGACCACAGTTTATTTTGAGGTCCTTTCTTCTGTGACTCTCTTATTTTTGCTTCTACTTCCCTGACCACTACTTTGTGTTCTCTCCATGCTAATCTCCTCATACCAGAAGGTGAGGATGATATGAGGTCTTTTCAGGGCTTTTTGTAGGATTTCTTCTCTTCTTAATCTATATTCTATTTGTAGGCCATCCTACCTACTCCCATTGCTTTAATTCCCAAGTTTATATTTTATTTAAGTACCAAATCTATAAGTTCAAGTGCTCACTCTACACTTCCACTAGTATGTCTGATGGATATTCAAGTTCAAAGTGTCTAAAAATGTGCTTCTGATTTTACCCCTGAGCCTCTACCTGGCCCTATGATGACGTTACATACAGTTTCTCAGATCATGGAATCATGCATGAAATGTGCTCTCTCTCTCACTCTTGATATCTAATGTAAAAACCCACAGGACAGGAACCATGTCTGAATTACATTCCTAGTAACTAGCATGCATTCCATCGTTTATTTAGTAAACATTTATAGTCTCTACCATATGTTAAGCACTATTTGAGCACTTGTGATACAGCAGGGAACATAACAGACAAAAATTCCTGCCTTTATGCTGCTTAAATTTTAGTGAATGGAGACTAACTAAACAAAGAAATGAGTAAAATTTGTGGTCATTAAATAGTGAAAAATGCTACGCAGAACAGTGAAACAGAGAAGGCGTTAGGAAATCATTTGTGTTTTGGGGGAATACTGCTGGATACTATTTTAAATATTGTGGTCAGAGAGGCCCAATGGACCCAAGGGAGAGAGCTATGTGGACAGAGAAACAACAAGTAAAAAGTCTCAGAGGCAGGAATGTGGTTCATGTTTCTGAGGAACTGCTGGGGAGGCAGTTTAGATTGAGTGGACTGAAGGAGGAGGTCCGAGAGGTAAATGAGTCCCACCTAGAGAAGTAAATTCCTCTCTCCTCTGGGCTTCCAAAGTGCCTTATTTATGTGTTTTAATCTAACTCATTATATTGTGATATAATCTGATTTTACATATTTTTGCCTTTTCCACTAAGCCACAGGTTTTTTGAGCCATGGGACCAGGATTTATTTATATTAGATTATCATTTTCTAGTATTATACTACATATGAAATAACTTTCAATAAATATCTTTGAATACCGGAAGAAAAATGTTATAGCATAACAATTATTTTAAATATGTTTTAACAGTTGGTTTTTAACCTTATATTTACTCTTCCAGAGTCAATGCACTGTCTCTAAGTACTGATATTTCCCAGTGGCCACACTTCTTTAAGTAAATAGTGATTTTCCATCTCCACTGGCTCTTCTTGGGACTTAATCAGGAACAGATAATTAGGTTTGATGCTTGACTCATCAAAATTCATAGCCTCTGGTCTAGGTAGCACAGTGTGAGATTAATATCCTTAGTCTCTGCCAGGGTACTGTAGAGTGGTAAGAGATAGGATACGACTCTGGATGAGAGGGAAACCATATAGTTCATATCATCAGCATGTCCAGAGAGAAGATTAGGACTGTTTTTCTATCCCTCAGTCCCTGCCTTCCAATTCTGATTTTGAGTATTCTTGATCAAGATAAGCAAATCAAGAATACAATTGCTTTCTGCTGTCATCCACCCCTCTTTAGTAATTTCCAAACTCCCTGCTTAATCTCCTGGGTTCGTACTCCATAGACAATTGGGTTGAAGGCTGCAGGAATTACTTGGTGCAAGACATTAAGTAAGACGGGGATATCAGGGGAAACCTTTTTCTTGGCCATATGGGTGAAAACAAAAACCAGCAGGATAGTGTTGAAGAAGAGGATGAGAATGAAATGAGAGCCACATGTGCTAAGAGCTTTGGCAGCTGTCCCTTTTGCCTTGAGTCTAAGAACAGCTCGCAGGATGCAAGTGTAGGAGAAGAAGATGAGGATGAGGTCAGAGCCCAGAAGAGTCCAGGCTATAATTAACTGGTAGATTCTGTTAAGGGCAACGTTATCACAGGAGAGCTTGGACACAGAGAGGTTGGCACAGATACAGTTCTCAATGATGTTTTTTCCACAGTAATGGAGCCGAGCGGAGAGGATGGGCACAGGAGCAGTGAGAAATGTATTCCGGGCCAAGATGAAGACAACAGCCTTTGCCACAAATTGGTCAGTGATTATGGATGGATAGTGCAGAGGCTTGCATATGGCCACATAGCGGTCATAGGCCATAGCTAGGAAGGTGCATGATTCCATGGGCAGGAAGCTGTTCATAATGAACATCTGGAGGAAGCAGGTGGAGAAGCCGATGGGCCTGAGGTCAAACCAGAAGATGGCCAGGACCTTGGGGATGACAGTGAGGCAGAGCATCGTGTCCAGCAGGGAGAGAAGGCTGAGCAGGTAGTACTTGGGCTCATGCAGGGAGGCCTCCAGCCAGATGGTGATAAGGAGGGTGGCATTGGCCCCCACAGCCAGGAGGAAGAGGAGACTTAGGGGCAGGGACAGCCAGAGCTGCCAACTGGGGGACCTGACAAAACAATTCAGGAGAAACTCAGAGACTTCAATAGAGAGGGAACAATTGTTATAAGGCAGCATTGATAGTGACTTTAATGAAGTAGATATCTTTGGGTATCTGAAGAAGAGAGAAGCAGTTAATTCTACCATAGACTCTGATGACTATGTACTTAACTTAAAAGATCCATGAGGATAAGAACACAACCCCCCTCATTCACCCCACATCCCTTTGCCTAGCTCATTTTTTGACACATAAGAGGTGCTTAATAAATATTTGTTGAATGTATAAAATAATGTTTCCTCATTATTCTTTCGTCTGTGTTTCATCTTACATTTTCTCTTGGGTGAATTTATCTTTTCAGTTTATTTTCTTGGTTAATAGTCAATGAATCAGAAATTATTTAAGCATCAAATGTTATTTAAAGGAAACATGTAAAATTAAAGTCTGATAAAACATTCAGTTTAAATTTTAAAATGTATAGAAAAGCATTTGAAAGGCTAGATGGCATCCATGATCAAGTTTTTAAGGGAGTAAAAGATGTGAGTATCCAGAGGTATGATGAACTGAATACATAGAGTAAATCTCCTGATGAAAATGAATAAAAATTATATCTATGGTTATGTCTATGTCTATACCCAACCCATATCCTTACCTATACCTATATGTGTATTTGAATACCTTGAATGCATCCATGAGCAGGCAAAAAAGAAAGAATTACCAGACTAGGAATTGAATGAAATCCAGACATTAAAATAAAAAAAAAAAAAATTGATGTTGGCTTTTAACCTGAGGATATTTGCAGGATTATATGAAATTAAGCACCAGTTTTCATTATCTTGTGGAGATCAGGGACAGAAGATAAAATCCTGGCTCATGCAGGTGGGGAATCTATTAGGTGATCTCCTACATAGTTAGGACTTTACAGCACTACATTCTGAATGAAGATGTGCACTCGAAATAAACCCACACCTTCATCTCCATTCCTCACCCCCAGCTGGAACTTCAAAGAAAACTGACTACCTCAAAGCTTGTTATATGGGAGAAGTCTTCCTTGAACTATGGACTAGTCTTCGTGTAACTTTGGGTCTTGAGTTTACACCAACTGTTTGGCTCAAAAGAAATTTAAAATTATCCTGGATTGCTAGCAGATCCCAAAAATTATAAAAACAAGCCCAAATCCTTTCTTGAGGAACCAAATTTTACCTCAGGCCTCAAAGAATTTCAACACAGAAACTTCTGAAGAAATTGAGTTGCTTGCAGTAAAAAAAAAAAAAAAAAAAAAAAAAATTAATTTAACAAGAAAAAATGTCATGAGTAAAATCCCACAAAACAATAGGTAGAAGAGTCTAATCTACAAAATCTTGAGAGATTAGAGTTATTTGATATGAATGTTAAGCAAATTTACTTACTGGGTTTTCAGAAATGAAAGATAAGCTTGAAAATATAAGCAAAAGATGATTATACTTAAAAGAAGAATCAGTCATATCTTCTAGAAACAAAAATATATAATTAAAGTTAAAATTTTAAGAGATAGGTTTAAGAGTATATTAGCACAATTGAAAATATAATTAATTAACTAGAGGATAAAAATGGAGAAATTTTTTAGAATGAAGCTTCAACGGATACATAGAAAATGCAAAAGTGCAGTTAGGGACAAAGGCATGGGATTCTGATTAAACAGAGTGACTCTATCTTTTTTGTCTTACTAGGATTAAGAAGATGAAGTCCAGAGCTAATATTTTGCTCAGGGCACTAGAAGCTACAAAAAGTAGGAATGCATATTTGAAAAGGAACCAGATATATTTGAGAAATACAATATCAAAAATAAGAACTCAATCAATGAGTTTAACAATAGTTTAGAGACAGCTAAAAAGAGAGTCAGTAAACTGTCAGAAGGGAAGTCAGAAGAATTTACTTAGAATGAAGAAGGAGAGAAAATAAAAACAGTAGCAAAATACTGAAGAAAGTATAAGAGAAATAGAGGATAGTGTGAGAATGTCTAAAATACATATAATCAGAGCTCCAGATTGAAGAGGAGAGAATGGGGAAGAGGCTTTTGTACTTTTCGGAAGCGTTGAAATACATCAATACCAGACTCACAAATTCCAATAAATCTCAAGTGGGATAAATAAAAGTAAATGTACACTCAGATATATCTAGATATATCTAAATGTGTAAACCTAGATATCATGGTCTAACTTCAGATACAAAAGACAAAGAGAAAATCTTAAAGATCAATATGACTATTACAATCAGAAGAATCAGTGTGTTCTAGGTCCCTGTTCACTAGAATTCTAGGTTAAGAGTTCCATATTAGCCACAGGGTTCTTGGCCTCATTTTTGAAGTCTATCCTTACTCTCACAGTACCCTCATGTTTCTCCTCCTAACCCTGTATTTATATCATTCTGCCCTCTTTTCTCCAATTGTTAGATTTTTTTGCTCAGGTTAATAAGATCTCACTACCCATTTCACTGTTCCAAGAAGCCTGCAGACAATGTTCTTGGGGCAACAGTTATGATCTCTAAGGGGCCATTGCAAAAGGGACACTTCTCAGAGATCCAACCTGTAATATTGTTGTTCTTTGTGTCTAGAAAAGCCACTTCTGTGCAAAGACTTTTCTCAGTAATCTTTTTGGGTACTAAATTAGAGTATATAGAGATAGATAGGAATTTGTGTTAATCTTGAAAAATTATTGGGGCTGATGTCCAACCTGTCAATAGGGCCTGGAAGCAAAAGAGAGGAGAAGGGAGTGATAAATAATGATGAGGGGAGCAAGAAAGTCATTGAGTAGAAAATGGCACTGTAAGCTTGCATCCTCTGGGGATCTCTGTTGGTCTGGAGGAGCCTGTGCACAGTGAAGTGAATCTAGGCCACATGGGTGGAATATTGACTGAGAGAGAGTGGGAAGAGGGGAGAGAAAAGAAGTATACATGTCCAGAAATAGATGGTGGAGAGAAGATGTAAAAGGAGAAAACTGAAAATAAAACAGAAGAGATTGGACTGATAATAGAGAGGGCAAAAGAAGGAAGGAGAAGTAAAGGAAAGAGCAAAAAGAGGAATAGATACTTTTAGGAAATGAGAAAGGCAGTAAAAGGCAGACTAGTAAAGATTTCTAAGTAATGATAATCAAGGGAGTGTTATTGGGAACCCTAATTCCCTTCCAAATCTGCATTCTCCCTCATGTTCTCATAAAAGTTCAATGAAGGCTGTTCAAGATATCTCCTATATGATACTCTGCTTCAGATTCTTGAACCCCCATCTAGACCAAACCTCTCTGCAGGGAGCACAGAAGTCTGGACTCAACTTTGGCGTAGTCCTCTCCATCCAGCCCTATGCCATTTCTCTCCCTCACTTCCCTTCAAGCTCCTATCCTCTAGCTTGAACCCTACAGGTTTTCCAGCTGCAAGCCCAGCTTTAATCCCACCACAATCCCTGCTCTAGCCAGATGTCCAATATCACAGTGGTGGCTTGGTGCCTTCATTTTTGGTGGAGCCAAACTTACTGGATGGAGACAATGATCTCCTCCAAGGAGGGATATTTCTGGCTCTGTATCTCTGAATCTTATATATTCTGGCTTTCAGAAAAGAGAGTTAATGTTTGAGCTTCAGCATCCTCTGCTTCCCCAGGGAAAGACTGCCTTACTGGTCCTGAAGGGGCCAGAGAATCAAGAGGCCAACATTTTCTTATTCCTCAAGGAGAAAGCTTTCCTCTCAGCTCTTCATGCTCTGGGATCCCTAAGCAGTCAATATTGACCCTGAAGGCATAGGGAGAGTCTCGGAGTTAATCACCCCACACAAATTGAATAGGTAGAATGAGATACTTAGGAAATAAAAGAATGATTAATTATATAAAAGCAAAATCCTAGGTCAAGAGGGTTCAAGGCAAAATGTCAGTGGGTACCAAGTTATGATTTTCCGGAAATTTATTGATAAAAAGTGTGCATAATGTACATAAAACCAAGCATGTGCGCTTCTATACTGATAGTTTGTAGTAACTATAAAACACTCAGATCAGCTCCCTAATTTTTTTATGTTTATGACCAATAGTTCTACTTGAATGAAATATTTTCAAGAAGCTCTATTCTTGTGACACTTTTAATATAAAAATCCAAGATAAACAGTTTACGTCATAATATACTCCACTAGTGCCCGGCAGGTCAAAGATACAATGTGGTAATAAATTTTCTAACTATTTCCCTACCCTGTGGCCAAAGGTCCAAGGCTGGAGATTAGACAGAATAAAATTCAACTCCAGGCTCTGCCACTTGACAAGTTGCCTAAATTATCTGTCTCATATTCCTAATTTGTATATTTGTTGTGAGGAGTAAATGTGATCATGTTAGGAAAGCACTTGGTGGTTATTATATTGTTGTTATTGTTACTACTACTATAAAATCTGCTTTCCTGGCACTTTTGGGGGAACATCATTGGTCAATAAAAAAACCTGAAATATCTGCTGCTACTCAACTTGGAGCCTTTTACATAGAAATGCCCATGTCAGAGGCAGTTTAGTCTCAAATTAGTGCCTTCTATTTGGAGCACCAGCACTTACAATTGTTGGTTTTGTGCTCATTTTCTTTTTTGTAATTTTTTTCGCTCATTGTGTCTTAATAAACACAGGTTGTCTCGCACACTGGCAGTCACAGGTGCTTCTGATTGACTCATCATTTGTGGATTACTGCCTGTGTCTTAGAGATTACCCTCTTACTCTCCCTCTGACCCCTCAAAGTCAATTTTGTAAATGCCATATACCTAAACTTTTTAAGTCAGATATCCCCAAATCCCTCCAGCTCTTTTCATTTTGTTGGTAACTAAGATAAACTTAATTTAATAATATTTAAGCTATGTAAGCCTCCTTTTTATTTGTTGGATTGATTCATGTTGGATGGTTGGGAGATGGAGTGTTTTTCAGGCCAATTATCCTCTATCAAGGTCAGTGTTAGGACAACAAATGAACGCTTGAGTCCCTAGAACCTCTTTGTAATCCTCATTTCCTTTATTTGATATTCTTTCTACTACAAATTCAGTCACAAATTTTCTGTGATTTAAACGACATTTATCATTGGTACTTACTTATAAAAACAAGCTCAGTTGAATGTCGTCTGAGAATTTACTCTCAGCATAAAAACTGCTTTATTGACCTTGCCACATCCCACAGAAAATTGTCATGTTGGAATGGGAGGCTCAAGAGGCTGCTAAGTGATTTCTTCTATACTTATTACTTTCCACAAAAGTCATTTCAGTACCAGAGTTCTGTCTTCCGCACAAGACCAACAACTTTTCTAGGACAAAACTTGTCATTGATTGCATAATGTTGGCTAAAACTCTGAAGATGACCTAGTGACTTCTCTTCAACAATAGAGAGTGCCTGGACTTCACATGACTAACAAATTACTCTAGAATTCTGATTTGCAAATTCTTGTGTTTACTTTCAAGCCTTGCTAAGCACTGCCCTAAACATGTATGTCTGCATCATGCAATGTTGTACCTTTATTTTCCCAGACTACAAGAACTGTAATTAGAGATTGTAATTTTCACCACCATTACCCATACTTCTAGCCTTATCTCCACTAAAGAGATGAGCAAATAAATTAAGGAGTTTATTGAATAATGAAGAGTTATGGGCTGGGAAACAGCTATTGGAGGGGTAATACTAAGGCATATGCTATTGATAACACTAAGCAAAGTAGCTGAAAGATGTCCTCCTGAATATCTTGGGAAATAGGGCTTGGGGACAGGTAGTAGCCACAGGTGAATGGTCAACCTGTGGATGGACAGAAGTATTACCTAACATTTGGAAATTGCAATATGCCAAGCCAGTCTTGCTATTGGACCAGTGAGTGAAAACATTACAGGATTTCTTTTTCTAGCAATACCTCCTATAACTTACAAACAGTTCCTTTAAGACTTTTTCCATTGGAGATTCTAATTTGCTACATAACATCAGAAAAACACTAACAGCCAGTTTTATTATTCACTAAGGAGGGATAAAGGAGAGGTAGCATAAAGAATGGCTTCTTCTACCAACATTTACTGAACACTTTTTATATGACTTGCATGTTATTTTCCCCCTTTAATCTTCACACAGATACTATAAGATAGTATAGTATAGGATAGGTTATATTACCTGATCCATTTTACAGATTAGAATACTAATCCTCAAAGAGGTTAAGCAAATTGTCCAACATCAAAACGCTAATGGAGAAGACAAGATTAGAAGGCAGATTGGTGTGATTTTAGAGCAGATCTCTCTGTAGCAACATTATACCATTAGTCTCAAGTAGTGCCTATGGGACAAGGAGTCATTGGAAAAAAATCCAAGAGAAGGTAGACCTCCATTGTCTTTAGATACATAAACTATACAGGCCAGTCCTAATAGTTTTAATGTCTGTCTCAGTTTTCAAACATTGCACTAAGCTGCATTTTCTTATTTTTGGCTGTACATTCATTCATTTAATCAAAAATATTTGGGTATGTCGTATGTATCAGACACATTGCTGGGTGCTGGTAATACGGAAACAAAAGAGGATTGTGTTGGGTCAAAGAAGCAAAGATAAAACTCCAAATTGATATGGTGAGTTCAATAAGTTACACATGGGAATTACAGAAACACGGATGTGGTGCCCTTAGCTCAGACTGGGAGTGGTGGGAGTGATGCACCAGAGAAAGCTTTCTGGAGGTTGCTGACTTCAGCTGAGTATTAAAAAATGAGTAGGAGCTAAAGAGACTGGAGGTTAAAAAGAAAATTTCAGATCTATTGGGCAATAAGAGCAAAGTCTTTGGGCAAGGAAGAACATTAGTTATATTGGGATTTGCAAGCAGCCTACTACTGCAGCAGAAAAGTGTAAGATAGAATATAAGAGGGGAGGCTGGATTAGGAGGTTTACACAGTCGAAGAGGGGAAATGATGAAGTGCCCACAGCAATAATGAGACAGATTGAGGAGATAGCCCATATCACAGAAGAATATACAAGAGAGAAAAGGGAAAATTTGTGATTTGCCAGTTGTAAAGGAAAAATGTATTGGAAAATACAGTGTTTATGACTACACTGGCTGAGTTTAAATCCTTCCTCTGTCACTTATTTCCTTGTGCAATATTGAGCAAGATACCAATCCTTCCTGAGTGTCAGTTTGCTCGGCTACAAAATGCGGGTGATAATGTTATACTTCCAGCATCTTGGGAGAGTCAATGAGATAATGTAGGTATAGCTTCCATCACAGACTTGCACATATCAGATCCTCAAAAACTGCTAAATAGTAGGACCAAGACTTATATAGTGAAATATTTTACTATTACTAATATAAATCAATAAAGACTTGTTGAGCAATGTGCAAAAACTTGTGAAAGATAATATTATGAGTAAAAAAATAAACAGTAGGACTTCCGCTCACTTGATATTGGTGTGCACAACATTAGTAGAAAAATTATTTTATTGCTTGTATTTACTTCCTGTCATGGCTTCCCTGTATATTCCAGTGTGAAAAACGAGTTATTAAATAAATAAACAAAAAGCATTGAGTATATTGGTTTTTAGAGAAACATTTTTCCTCAGTAATTACTTTATTAGAACATACTGCAATATATACTTTATTAAAACATACAATGAAGAGAGTAGTGAAGATGTCTTTCATATTGCTTTAACTGTAAGTTGAACTTTATATAGGTTTCTGAAGACGATAAATCTTCAAAAATTACTAAAATTACTACTAAATTATTTATATTAAGTGCTAAATTTTTATTTCTTTTTTCCAATTTTTGTCATAAAATACACATACCATAAAATTTATCTTAGCCATTTTTAAGTGTACAGTTCAGCGATATTAAGTACGTTCATATTGTTGTACAATCATTACCACCAGCCATCTCTACAATGATTTTCATCTTGCAAAACTAAAGCTCTGTACCCATTAAACAATAGCTTCCAATGATCCCCTCCCACCAGCCCCTGGCAACCACCATTCTACTTTTTTTAACTGCTACAATGTTACATAATGATTATTTTTCACAATGATCACTATTTCATTACCTATAATTATTTGATCAATGTTTCAAAAATCATCTAAAATAAACATGAAAGAGGGCTTTATGCAAACCATGTCATCCAAAGTTTAGCAGTGGATGCAATAAAAGTGCAGCATAGAACCAGTTCTCTGGTCTAATTTTACAAAGGTCCTGGCAGCTGCTGTGTTTTCATTTTAACTTTGTTTAGTCTTCCCGGTGTTTCTGTGAGCTAGCTATTCATCATCTTTGTAATAATTTTTTTCTGCTTAAAACATCTAGAATTATATTTTATTACTTGAAACTATGAACCCTGATTGAAATAGTAATTGAAGAGGTGTGATGGGTACTTC
The DNA here is from genome assembly GCF_057802395.1 of Ceratotherium simum simum. Classification (NCBI taxonomy): domain Eukaryota; kingdom Metazoa; phylum Chordata; class Mammalia; order Perissodactyla; family Rhinocerotidae; genus Ceratotherium; species Ceratotherium simum. The sequence goes on from NC_141906.1 coordinate 24,480,986, forward strand.
ATGTAATAAATATTTGTTGAGTGTCTCCTATGTGCTGAATATATTTGACCAAGATGAAAGGCACAGTCCTGTGCTTTCATTAATAAGTATACAGTGGTAGTTAACAGATTGATGCTGGAGTTAAACTTCCTGTGTTAGAATTTTAGCTTCATTACTTGCCATATGTGAGGACTTTATCAAGTTGTGTTATATCTTTGTGCATCTGTTTCCTCCTCTGGAAAACAGTTATAACCCTGGCATCCATCTCATGTTTATTATGTGTATTAAGTAACATACACAATACTAAGCATGGTGTCTGATTTGTGGTTCTTTGTATATATTATATGCCACTATTAGTAGGGAGTATAATTATGTAGAAGAAAAGGTAGGCAATGAACCACTGAACACAGGTGTGGTCAGTTTCAAAGAAAAGGACTTTCAGGGTGCTATAGAAGCCTGTATTGTTGGAGCCCAGTGTTTTTTTGAAGGTCAGGTAAAGGCATCCGTAGTAAACCTACAGACTGAACAAGAAAGGAAAGTAGGAATCACCTAAGCAAAGAAGAGAGGAAAGAATATCTCAGAAAGTGACAGCTGAACATGCAGAGGCTCTGTGCTAAGAGAGAAAGCATGTTGTATTTTAGAAGCACAGAAGACAATATAACTGAGTAAAAACAGAGGCACATACTGTTATTTAATTGAAATCAACTTAAATCTCAATTTGAACCCTCATCCAGCAGAATAAAGGTATATTAAATGTAGGTTATTATTGCTTCTTTGACCCAACTATGCCTCCTTGAATTCTACATTTGTCCAAAAATCCCAAAGTTTTGTGAAATAGCAGGTACTTGGTAGGTTCCAGCAGTCAAAGACGTCTCCCCAGTTACTAGGCAGTATTTTTTCCCTTACAGTATTATAACTTCAGCAAATCCATTTCTTCTCCTCTTTGTTCTGTCATTTTTATTTATTCATTTATTTTAAGGTCATATTGGCTTACAACATTGTGTACATTTCAGCTGTACATCAGTTTATTTCAGTTTCTGTATAGACTGCAACGTGTTCACCACCAATGTCCAGTTTTAATCAGTCCCCATACATACGTGCTCCCTTACACTTTTCGCCCTCCTGCCACCCTCTTTTCCTCTGGTAAACACTAATCTATTATCCCTATCTATGTGTTTGTTTATCTTCCACATATAAGTGAAATTATATGATCTTTGTCTTTCTCTGACTTATTTCACTCAGCATAATACCCTCAAGGTCCACTCATCTTGTTGCAAATGGTACAACTTTGTCTTTTTTATGGCTAAGTATTCCATTGTTCTTGATCCGTTCACTCATTGCTGGGCACTTGGGTTGCTTCTGTGTCTTGGCCATTGTGAATAATACTGCACTGAACATAGGGGTGCATATATCTTTCTGAGTTTTTGATTTCATGTTCTTTGGGTAAATATCCAGTGGCAGGATAACTGGATGATACAGAATCTTTATTTTTAATTTTTTGAGAAATATCAGTACTGTTTTCTATAGTGGCTGCACCAGTTTGAATTCCCACCAGCAGTGTATGAAGGTTCCCTTTTCTCCACACTCTCTCCAACACTTGTTATTGTGTGTATTGTTAATTACAGCCATTCTGACGGGTATGAGGTTGTATCTCATTGCAGTTTTGATTTGCATTTCCCTAATAATTAGTGATGTTGAACATCTTTTCATGTGCCTGTTGGCCATCTATATATCTTCTTTGGAAATTGTCTGTTCATATCCTCCACCCTTTATTTGATTGGGTTGTTTATTTTTTTGTTGTTGAGTTGTATGAGTTCTTTACATATTTTGGAAATTAACCCCTTTTCAGATATATGATTTGCAAATATTTTCTCCCAGTTGGTGGGTTGTCTTTTCGTTTTGATGATGGTTTCCTTTGTCTTGCAGAAGGTTTTTAGTCTGGTGTAGTCCTATTTGTTTATTTTTTCTTTCATTTTCCTTGACTGAGTAGACGTGGTATTCAAAAAGATATTGCTAAGATTGATGTCAAAAATTGTACTGCCAAATTTTCTTACAGAAGTTTTATGGTTTCAGGTATTGCATTCAAGTCCTATTCCATTTTGGGTTAATTTTAGTGTATGGTGTAAGATAATGGTCTACTTTCATTCTTTTGCACATGGCTGTCCAGTTTTCCAAACATCATTTATTGAAGAGACTTTCCTTTTTCTATTGTAGGCCCTTGGCTCCTTTGATGAAGATTAGCTGTCCCTAGATGTGTGGTTTCATTTCTGGGTTTTCAATTCTGTTCCACTGATTTGTGTGTCTGTTTTTCTGAACATACCATGCTGCTTTGATTACTATAGCTTTGTAGTATATTTTGAAGTCGGGGAGTGTGATACCACCAGCTCTGTTCATTTTTCTCAGGATTGATTTGGTTATTTGGGGTCTTCTGTTGTTCCATATAAATTTTAGGATTCTTTGTTCTATTTCTATGAGGAATGTCATTGGGATTCTGATGCAATAGGGATTGCATCAAATCTGTAGATTGCTTTAGGTAATGTGGACATTTTAACTATGCTTATTATTCCAATCCACGAGTATGGAATATCTTTCCATTTCTTTGTCTTCATTTTCTTTCAGAAATGTCTTATAGTTTTCAGTGTATAGATCTTTCATGTCCTTGGTTAAATTTGTTACTAGATATTTTATTCCTTTTCTTGTAATTGTAATGGGATTGTATTTTTGATTTCTCTTTCTGCTAGTTCATTGTTAACGTATAAAAATACAATGCATTTCAGTATGTTGATTTTGTACCCTGCAACTTTATCATATTTGCTGATTATTTCTAATAGTTTTTTGTTGCGTTCTTTAGGGTTTTCTATATATATAGAATCATGTCCTCTGCAAACAGTGACAGTTTTACTTCTTCCTTTCCTGTTTGGATCCCTTTTATCTCTTTTTCTTGCCTACTTGCTCTAGCTAAAACTTACAGTATTATGTTGAATAAGAGTGGCAAAAGTGGGCATCCTTGTCTTGTTCCTGTTCTCAGAGGAATAGCTTTCGGTTTTTTGTCATTGAGTATGATGTTGGCTGTGGGTTTGTCATATACTGCCTTTGTTATGTTGAGGTACTTTCCTTCTATACCCATCTTATTGAAGGTATTTATCATAAGTGGTTGTTGGTTCTTGTCAGATGACTTCTCTGCATCTATTGAGATGATCATGTGACTTTATTCCTCATTTTGTTAATATGATGTATCACATTTATTGACTGGTGAATGTTGAACCATCCCTGCATCCTGGGAATAAATCCCACTTGATTGTGGTTTATGACCCTTATAATGTATTGTTGTATTCAATTTGCTAAAATTTTGTTGAGGATTCTTGCATGTATGTTCATCAGCAATATTGGTGTATGATTTTCCTTCTTTGTATTGTCCCTGTTTTGTTTTGGTATCAGGGTAATGTTGGCCTCGTAGAATGAGTTAGGAAGTGTCCCATCCTCTTCAATTTTTCAGGATAGTTTAAGAAGGATTGGTATTAAATCTTCTTTGAATGTTTGTTAGAACTCACCAGAGAAGCCATCTGGTCCTGGACTTTTGTTTTTTGGGAGGTTTCTGACTACTGTTTCAATCCCTTTACTTGTGATTTGTTTATTCAGATCCTCTATTGCTTCTCTATTCATTTTGGGAGGTTGTATGATTCTAAGGATTTATCTATTTCTTCTAGGTTATGCAATTTGTTTGCATACAGCTTTTCACAGTATTCTCTTATAATCCTTTCTATTTCTATGATATCTGTTGTAATTTATCCTCTTTCATTTCTGATTTTATTTATTTGAGTCTTCTGTCTTTTTTCTTAGTGAGTCTGGCTAAGGGTTTTTCACTTTTGTTTATTTTCTCAGGGAACTAGCTCTTACTTTCATTGATCCTTTCTATTTTTTTTGTCTCTATTTCATTTATTTCTGCTCTTATTTTTATTATTTCCCTCCATTTACTGACTTTGAGCTTTGTTCTTCTTCTTTTTCTAGTTCTTTTAAGTGTAGTTTAAGTTTAGTTACTTGAGACTTTTCTTGTTTGTTGAGGTAGGCCGATATTGCTAAAAACTTCCCTCTTAGTACCGCTTTTGCTGCATCCCATAGGGTTCGGTATGTTGAGTTTTCATTATCATTTGTCTCCAGGTATTTTTTAATTTCTCCTTTGATTTCTTCATTGACCCGATAGTTGTTCAGCAGCATGTTCTTTGGTCCCTACATATTTATGAGTTTCACAGCTTTTTCTTCTTGTAGTTGATTTCTAGTTTCATAGCATTGTTGTCAGAACAGATGCTGGAGATGGTTTCAATTTTCTTAAATTCTTTGAGGAATTTAATTCTTTGAGGAAACAAAGTATTATTTCCCAACATATCATGTATCCTTAAGAATGTTCCATGCATGCTTTAGAAGAATGTGTATTCTGCTATTTTTGGATGGGATGTTCTACATATATCTATTAAGTCCATCTAGTCTAGTGTTTCATTTAAGACCACTGTTTCCTTCTTGACTTTCTGTCTGGATGATCCATCCATTGACTTAAGTGGGGTGTTAAGAGCCCCTACTATTATTGTGTTGCTGTCAATTTCTCCCTTTAGGTCTGTTAACAGTTGCTTTATATACCTTAGTGCTCCTCTGTTACGTACATATATATTAATAAGTATTATATCTTTTTGTTGGAATGTCCCTTTTATCATTATATGATGCCCATCTTTTTCTCTTGTTATCTTTTGTATCTTGAAGTCTGTTTTGTCTGATATAAGTACACCTACAACCACTTTCTCTTGTTTGACATTTGCTTGGACTATCATCTTCCATCCTTTCACTCTGAGCCTATGTTTGTCTTTAGATTACATGTTTCCTGAGGGCAGCATATTGTTGGGTATTGGTTTTTAGTCCATTCAGCCACTCTTTGTCTTTTGATTGGCGAATTCAATCCATTTATATTTAGAGTGATTATTGATATATGAGGGCTTAATACTGCCATTTTATCTTTTGTTTTCCAGTTGTTCTATATTTCCATCATTTATTTTTATTGTATTTCTGTCTGCCATTGCAGTTTGGTGGTTTTCTGTGGTTATTTTCTCACTTTTCTCTTCGTTTATGCTTTGTGACTCTGCTCTGATTTTTTGTTTTGTGGTTACCATGAGGATTGTACAAAAAATCCTGTAGATGACATAATCCTTTATCTGAAACCCTCTTATTTCCATTAGCCTATGCAGGTTCTGTCCCTTTGCTATTCCCTTACTATGTTTTTGTTCTCACAAATCCTTCTTTATTCTGCTGTGAGTTTGTGAGATAATTGTATTATAGTTATTTTTACCTTTATCTTTTATGTTATAATTGTTTACTAACCTATCCTGATATAGAGCTGCAATATTCTGATTCTGTTTATCTGTTTATGTCCTTGATCAAGGTTTTGTGAATTTTTTTTTTGAGGAAGATTAGCCTTGAGCTAACATCTGCTGCCATCCCCCTCTTTTTTGCTGAGGAAGATTAGCCCTAGGCTAATATCCATGCCCATCTTCCTCTACTTTGTATGGCATGCCACCACAGAATGGCTTTTAATAAGCAGTGTGTAGGTAAGCGCCCGGGATCCAAAGCTGTGAAACCTGGGCCACCGAAGCAGAGCGCATGGACTTAACTGCTACACCAGTGGGCGGGCCCAAGGTTTTGTGAACTTTTGCTTTTCAGTTTCATATGGGGGGGTCCTTTCAGTGTTTCTCATAAGGCAGGTTGAGTAGCAGTGAACTCCCTCAGTTTTTGTTTGTCTAGGAAAGATTTTATATCTCCATCATATTTGAAGGATAATTTTGCTGGATAGAGTATTCTTGGGTGATAGCTTTTATCTTTCAGTGTTTTGAATACATCATTCCACTCTCTCCTAGCCTTCAGGGTCTCTGCTGATAAATCCGCTGAAAGCCTGGTTGGGGTTCCTATGTAAGTTACTTTCTTCTCTCTCGCTGTCATTAGTATCTTTTCTTTGTTATTGACTTTTGACAGTTTTAATGTTATATGCCTTGGAGAAGGTCTTTTTGCATTAAGGTAATTAGGTGTTCCAATAGCTTCATGTACTAGTATGCCTAGTTCTTTCACCATGTTTGGGAAGTTCTTAGCTTTATGATTTCTTTGAATGAGCTCTCTGCTCCTTTATCACTGTCTTCTCTTTCTAGGATATCTATGATCCTTATGTTACTTTTCCTAATTGAGTTGGATATTTCTCAAAGGATTTCTTTATTTTTGTGAATTCTTAGTTCCCTCTCCTCCTCCACCTGACTCATTTCCAGGTTTTCTATCCTGGAGCTCACTAATTCTCTCTTCCAGATGGTCTTCTCTATTTTTAATCCTTTCTAAATTATTTTTCTCTCACTTATTGTGTTCTTCACCTCCAGAATGTCTGTTCCTTTTTGGAATTTCAATCTCCTTGGTGAAGTGCTCCTTCCGTTCATTAATTTTATTCCTGAGCTCATTGAGCTGTCTTTCTGATTATTCTTGTAACTCACTGAGTTTCTTTATGACAGCTATTTTGAATTCTCTGTCAGACCATAATCTTCTGTGACTTCAAGTGTTGTTTTTAGAGACCTGTTCCTCTCCTTCTGTTCTGCCATGTTACTGGTCTTTGATGAGTTGGTCTTCTGCTGGTGCATTTTTGGTAGTAACTACTTTCTTATTTGGCTGCAGCTTGGTTACTTTGGTTCTGAGCAGCTTCTAGTTGTATTTGAGAGCCTAAACTTTCCTCTCTCCACTGCCTCTGCCACGGGTGTCTCAGTGCCCTCCTTGTACTGTTTGTGTCTTTGGGGTTGCTGGTGCCTTTACTTTAGTCTCAAGTGTTGCCACTGGAGTCACCAGGCTGTGAGCACTTCTATTGCTTCTGAGGTTGCCTGGGTCTTAAGTTCCCCTACTGTCTCTTACAGGCTCTGTGTGGGCTCAGATGCCCCATGTGCCACCTGTGCTGCTATTCCTGGTTTACCTGGGAGTGCTGGTTGCACTGTAGCCAGGGGTGCTTGGTTCACAGGTGTCACTGTCACTATAGGGGTCTGGGGATCTGGGGAATTGTGTGCCACCCCCACTGCTGGTGGAGCTGGTGTTGGGGATGCTGCCACTGGAGGCTGGGTCATCAGTTCTGTTGTGGTTCCTGAAGCCTGTGCTCCCAGGTTCCACCTGCCACCGCTAGGGGGGAGCAGGAGTAAGCAGGTCGAGTTTTTTGTTGTTGCTCACTGTGCAGCCTCTGGCCTCTAGTGCTAGCCAGTGTGTTTTTAAAACCTCATGTCAGATTGTCCCACGCCAGCTTGGAAAATCCAAGTTTTGTATATTATTGCCACTGTTGGAATGACCTGGCCACTGCTGTGGGGTGGGAGAGAGGGGGCGCACATGCTGAATCTGTTAGTAGATGGGCAGGCAGCAAATCCATCCACACTCTCCACCCCAGAAAGACTGCTTGAGCAAGCTATGTCTGTTTTCTCACAGGTGTGTGGGCCAATGTGGGGATCCATGTCCTGGATCACTGCTACCAGAGGAGTGCGGAGATGGCTGCTCCCCTAGTTCCACTACCTCCCAGGGGTCCAGTCCACCCACCTTCAGCTATATAGATGCCTGGATCTCTTATTCATCCTGTTGTGCTGTGGAGGGAATCTTCTGTTTGGCAATGGATGTCCAACTGATTGTAACTTATAGGGGAGAGACCAAGGGAACAACTCACTCCACCATGATGCTGACTTCACTCTCTGTTCTGTCATTTTTACTCATTTGGAGGATCCACAGTCTCTCCTTCTCTGAATTCAAAGGCACTATCTTTTGTAACCCTATTCTCCACTTAGCATCAACTCTTCAAAGGGCATAGGTTTTCCCAAAAGACAGGAAGGGACGTTGACCTTCTCTCTCTGATCAATGAACTTAGTAGTTCACTAGGCAGTGAACTACTAAGGAGCTGGTTGCTTATTTGGAATCAAGATGGTGATCAAGAACGTGACAAAGGACCCCTAGCTAGGAAGAATAGAACATTGAAAGTATTCAGTGCAGCCAGCACTGGATATCTTGTACATGCAGAACAAAAACAGTTCTGGAGGAACTTAGAGATTTCAATATAGCAGATATTGCTAGAGAATAACATGACATCAATCCTGTTTCAAAAGATGTCATCAAGTAACTGAAAAAAAAAGAAGCTTTTCATCAATAAATCATTTAAATATGTGGAGAATTATGTAAGAATCTTTGTGGGAAGTATTAATTCATCAAACTAATTTAAAAAGTTGTAAAATAACACAACCTGTTGAGTCAGATTAAGTGTCAATCACTGTGTTTGATTTGGGGGAAAAGATTAAATACGATTCATCTCTGCCTTTGGGGAGCTCATTAAATAAAGTAGGACACAAAAACTTGAAATAGAATAATGTCAATGTAATGTTTTTCACCACAATGAGATGTGCTCGTGGTGTGATTGAAGTACAAGAGAGCAGCACTTTGTGCAACCTGGGAGTTCAATTAGGGCCTTATGGAAGTAAAGTATCTCTATTTATTCTGTGGTTTTGCTTCGTGTACAGGGTGTATTTTGTGAGCTGGTCACTGGAATGTAGAACTAGGAAAAGTGTTTTTGTCTAGAGTAGTTAGCCTTATACTAATATCAGTTCATCAGGGCTTAGAGGAAAAAATATAACATTATTTGTATTAGAAACAAAAAGAGTCAAATCAGTGATCTAAGTTTCTACCTTACAAAACCAGGAAAAGATGAGCAAACATGTTCAAGGAAAGTAGAAGAAAGGAAGTTAAAATAACAGCAGAACTTGATGAAACAGAAAATGAATGGAAAAAAGATAAATTAAACCAAAATACACTCCTTTGAAAAATATCGTTATATTGATACATATATCTACACACTAATCAGTCAAAAAAATAAAAGAAATACAATATCAATACCAATAGTAAAAGGGGGTGTCATTACAGATTCTATCCACTAAAAGGATATAGGAATATTATGAACAACTTTATGTCAATAAATTTGAAAACAGATTAAATGGGCAAATTCTCCGAAAGACACAAATTGTGGAACTTGACTCAAAAAGACATAGAAACTTTCAATAGCCACATATCAGTTAAAGAATGTCAATTTATAAATAAATATAGCATATTAAAAAAAACCTCAAGGCCCAAATGGCTCCACTTGTGGAGTTCTATGGCCACAATTAAGGGAGAAATAATTCCAATCCTTCACAAACTCTTTTAGCAAATCAACAAATAGATGGGTTGGGAACAATTCCAACTCATTTTATGAAGACAATATTTTCCTGATACTAAAACTAGATGACAACACTACAAAAAAGAAAAACACTGACCAATGTCCTTTATTAACATAGACACAAAAAAATCTTTAACAATAAAGATTGACTCCTGAAATATAAAAATAAAATAATAAATCATGACTAACTTTAGTGTTGCAGATTGTTTTTTTACCTCTCTCTGGGCAAGGTAAAATTCTTTACTACACATCTACTCCTTTAGTTCCAAAGATATTTTTTACTATTGCTGTAGCTATGCTTTTCACATCAGCTTCATCTTGGGTCATGGTATCAATCATAAATTCTGCTCTCCCAACAATCAAGTTTAATCCCTTAAAAATATGAAGCCTGGAGAGACCAACAGCTCATCACCGTATTGTATCCTTTTTTATGTCAGGGTGTGTTTTCAGTCAGTCAAAGTATGAGTGAGTTCAAGCTCACTACTCTATCCTTATTTTCCTACAATGGCTTTTTTTCACTTTTTGTCTCATTCATTATCAAGGAAGTATGTGTAGGAAAAAGAAGCAAAAGTATATAGTATTTAATATTACTGGCATTGTGGCATGGAATGAAGCCTTGATTCTGTTCTTACTGGCTTTGTGACTTTAGGTAAGTTGCATCGTGTTCTGTGTTTCAGTTTCATCTAGATATAAGCATAATACTATCTGCCTCGTATTATTATTAGGTGGGATAAATGAGGTTATATATGCCTGAAATATTGTGGAGACCCAGCAGATATTTTCTCTCCAATTTCTTATGTTAGTCCTCTTCTTACTTCTCACCAGACCACTGATCTGTGCCATTTTATTCCCTACCCCAATACTCTAGGTATTAACTCAATTTCTGTGAATCCAAATTCCAATCTTAAGCACACATTGCACAGACTCACCCCTCACGAGTGCTTACCAAGTTCCCTGTCTTCCATCTTAGGGAATCATGTAGCCACTGTGAATTCAGTTATTGAAATTTACTGTATATATTTATTTTATATATATATGGTTTAGAACAGAGCCTTGATACACCCTAACAGGTGTTAACAAAATGTCTTTGAGTATATGTGTTGGGGGGCATTTCTAATGAAGTCTCCAGGTGCCAGAGAGTCTGAGACATTGAGATTGACATGAATAGGAATTCCGTTTGGTCAGTACACCAGTTGGAGAGAAGCTCCAGGGAAATCTCTGTGAACCCTGCTGCCTGCTGCCCGGTCAGTTGCCAGTTCTTGTTATTTCACACAATATTTATGACAGGTCACATTTTACGTTTTTCTCTCCTTCCTTCTTATCCTTCTCTGTTTCAATCTATAAATTGCTTGGATTAATCCTTTAGGCTCCGTTGGACTGACCTATATAACTAGCAACTCTTATTTTTAATTGTTGTAAAATATGCATACCAAAATATTTACCATTTTAACCATTTTAAAGTTTATAATTCAGTGGCACTTAGTACATTCACAATATTGTGCAACTATTACCACTATCTAGTTCCATAAAATTTTCACCATTCCCAAAGGAAATGCTGTACCCATTATGCAGTTACTCCCCATTCTTCCCTCCCTCTTGCCCCTGAAAACCACTAACCTGCTTTCTACCTCTATGAATTTTCTCTGTGAATTTCATTTGGCTATAGAATCACATATGTGTGGCCTTTTGTGCTTAGCTTCTTTCACTTAACATAACGTTTTTAAGTTGCATCCATGTTGTAGCATATATCAGTACTTCATTCCTTTTTATGGCTAAACAATATTCCATTGTATGGATATACCATTTTTGTTTATGTATTTATCAGTTGGTGGACATTTTGCTTGTTTCCATACTTTGTCTATTGTCAATAGTGCTGTTATGAACATCCTTGTACAAAATTTGTTTGAATATCTGTTCCCAATTCTTTTAGGTATATATACAAAGAAGTGGAATTTTTGGGTCATACAGTAATTCTATGCTTAAGTTTCTGAGGATGTGCCAAACTGTTATCCACAGTGGCTGCGTCAATTTACATTTCCACCAGCGATGTATGAGGGTACTCATTTCTCCACAGTCTCTCTAATACTTCTTATTTTCCTTTTCTTCTATTACAGCCATTCTAGAGGGTGCTAAGTAGTATCTAGTTAAGTTTTTGATTTGCGTTTCTCTAATGACTAATGATGTTGAGCATTTTTGAACAAGTACCTTGGCCTTTTGTACATCTTTAAAGAAATGTCTATTCAAGTTCTTTTCCTGTTTTTTGATTGAGCTGTTTGTCTTATACGTTGTTGAATTGTAAGATTTCTTTATATATTCTGGATACTAGACCCTTATCAGGTATATGATTTTCAAATTATATCTCCCATTCTATAGGTTGTTTTTACACCCTCTTGATAGTGTCATTTGATTCAAAAAAGTTTTAAATTCTGATGAAATTCAATTTATATATTTTTTCTTTTGTTGCTTTGCTTCTGCTGTCCAATATAAGAAATCACTGCCAAATTTGATCATGTAGTTTTACCCCTATCTTTCACTCTAAGAGTTTTATCTTTTAGTTATTATATTTAGATCTCTGTTCTATTTTGAGTTTTTTTTTGTATATGTTGTGAGTTAAAGGTCTAATTTTATTCTTTTTATGTGGATATTCAGTTGTCCTAGTATTATTTTGAGGATAATACTCTTTTCCTCATTGAACAGTCATGGCATCCTTGTCAAATCAATTGACCATAAACATATGGGTTTATTTCTCCACTCACAATCTTATTCCATTCATCTGTATGTCTATTCTTATGCCAGTATACTTTTTTGAACACTGTAACTTTGTATTAAGTTTTGCAATAGGGAAGTGTTAGTCCTCCAACATAGTTTTTCATTTTCAATATTGTTTTGGTCATTCAGGTTCGCTTGTTATTCCATATGAATTTTAGGATCAGCTTTTCCTTTTCTGCAAAAAAAAAGACATTGGGATTTTGATAGAGATTGCATTGAATATATAGAACTCTTTGGGAAGAGTTGCCATTTTTACAACATTAAGTCATCTAATCTATGGAAAAGAATATCTTTCCATTTATTTAGGGCTTCTTTAATTTCCTTCATCAGTGTTTTGTAGCTTTTAGCACACACATCTTGCACTTCCTTTTAAATTTATCCTAAGTATTTTATAATTTTTAATGCTGCTGTAAATGTAATTTTTTCTCAATTTCATTTTCAGATTGTTCGTTGCTAGTATACAGAAATGCAACTGACTTCTGTATGTTGATCTTGTGTTGTGTAACTTTTATGCATTAGTTTATTTGCTCTAATACATTTTTTTGTGGATTCTTTAAAATTTTCTATATATAAGATCGTGTCGTCTACAGTTACAGATAGTTTACTCTTTCCTTTCCAAATTGAATGACTTTTTCTTGCCTAATTGCTCTGGCTTGAACTTTCAGTACAACATTAAACAGCTGTGGTGACAGCAGGCATCTTTGTTTTGTCTGTGATCCTAGCGAAATAGTTTTCAGGCTTTCACCATTGAGTTTAATATGAGCCGTAGTTTTTTCCATAAATACTCTTTATCGTTTTGAGGATGTTTTCTTATTTTCTTATTTTTGAAGTGTTTTTATCATGCAAAGGTACTAGATTTTGTCAAATGTTCTTTGTGCATCAATTGGGAAGATAATTTTTTTTTTCCTTCATGTCATTAATGTTGTGTAATGCATTGATTGATTTTCTTATCTTGAAACACCCTTACATTACTGGGATAAATCACACTTGGTCATGGTGTATAATCCTTTTAATATGCTGTTGGATTTGGTTTGCTAGTATTTTGTTGAGTATTTTTCATCTATATTCATAGCTATATTTTTCTGTAGTTTTCTTATTAAAATACGTAGATTTTGCAATATAGCTCCCATTGTGTGTGTGTGTGTGTGTGTGTGTGTGTGTGTGTGAAATGTCTTCTTGAATGCACTAGATATTTTCCAGTAGACTAAATCATATTCTGTATTTTAATACTATTTCCTCAAGGTCAGCCAGAAGTGACAGGTTAGGGATTTATCAGATCTTCCCCGGGTATGTGCATAGTCGTGTACCTTTGCATGTCTTTCTAGTTTAAGAATATTTCAGAGCTTTGAAAAAATCTGTATGGTCAATTTGTTCCCCATTTTTTCCCTTTTAAGTTTTTTGTCAGGCTCTTGTCAGTTGCAACTATTATTCCTGCTGTAAGAAGCTGTAATGTTAAACAATTTCTGTTGATTGATTTTGACTAACAGCCCAGGGGAAAAGGCTGTTCACAGTGAGTCAGCTTTGAGTCAGTTCAAAAAAAGATGCACCATGTGAGATAGAATTTCCTGGGAGCTACCAGACGGGTCATAAAGAACAGTTCTCTGCAAACGAGTCTCCAAGAAACTTTTAGTCCCCATTCCAGGGAAAGTGGAGTTGTAAGAAAACTATAAATGCCTTCTGTTCAGCATGATAAATAGCATGCCCAAGAAGATGCCAAGATGTGTTTCATAGTGTTGTAGAGACAAAGGTAAGTCATATCACGGTTAGACTGTGAAAAATAGCAAAAGGTTTGGAGAGTTTATGGCAAGATAGTATGAAAAGATGGAGGAAGAATGAAAGTAATGAAAACAAGATGAAGAGAGAATACACACTCATACTCAAAATCTCCTGAGGCTGCACTTTTATCTACATGTACTTATACTTATGACCAAGCAAAATCTCACACACTTATATATATATATTCTTCACGAACATATCCTGTATCAATTTACCTATTGTTTCTGACCCCATATACAGACTCACAAATGTGAATAGCAAGAGGGCAAGGTCTAGCTTTCTCTATCTTCTGGAACTGTGTCAGGTATAATAAAGGTGATCAATAAACGCTTTTGAATTAATGAATTCATGAATGGCCCTGAGGGATAGACTTTTGTGAAAATAAGACCTACAGCTATGGTGATGAAGCATCTGAGAAAGGAAATAAAGTTGCATAATAGCAGGATAACCATGAGACTGTGAGATTAGGCAAGAACGAGAAAGTAGGTGTACATTATCTCTTCTCTTTATGCTCATCAGTTCCAGGAAACAGGAATGTGGGAATTTGGGATGTGGTGGAGGTTGGTGGAATAGGGTAGAGTAAGAAAATGCCACACTGAGGACATCACTGCTGGATAGGTGGATATAATCCCATGTAGCACATTAGAATTAGGAGGTCAAAGGAGGGGCTGGTACCAAGTCTTATTTCTGAACCCAGCAGAGATTGGAAGATATATGAATATATGCTGAAATAATAAGACAGCATACATTATAGAATGATTAAGGATTGGTTGCTTTGATCAATGTGTATGGACTGGAAATGAGGTATTCTCGAAGAGGAGGGAAGCACCAATTTTCAAGCCCTCCTAGAAAATCCACAGAAATAGTGGGATAAGGTGATTTTCTTGGGATGTAGCTATATTTTACTATGTAATTTTCTGCTGTACGGAGCCCCTAAGATTGACCGAGACACCAGACCATAGGCTGGTCATCAATCTATTGAATTTTTGTATAAGGTCATTGAAAGGATGAGAGATTCTTTTTTTATGTCCTGACTGGCCATTGTGTTTTTATTTTCACTTTCTCCTTGCTCTTCAGTCTTCAGTCCATCAAGAATAAAACGTATTTCCTTCCTTAGCTGAAGAATTGTTCTGTGAGTCTTAGCATAAGCCTAACCTCCTCCATGGAATTTTTTTTGAGTCACCTCTGTACCTACAACATTCTGTGCATAATTCTAATATAGCGCTTGTAATAAAAATTTCAAATTTCATCTTTGGAATTTTATCTCCCTTATACTGAGTGATCTCCTTAAGAGTTCATTCAAACTTGTGTTCAAATTGCCTATCAATCCTGGTACATCAAGGATCTCTTAAATATTTAATGGAATAAATTGTGAAGAATACCATAAGTGAGACATCCATAATTGTGAATAAATAATAAATACACTTACCTTGTACCTTCTCCACCCACGAAAGGCAGAAAACTATCTCTGATAGATTCACATTACAAACTTGAGAACTTAAATTGTCTCCTCTCCATCTCTAGCGGTCCAAGTTTGCACAA
Organism: Ceratotherium simum simum; assembly: GCF_057802395.1. NCBI lineage: Eukaryota > Metazoa > Chordata > Mammalia > Perissodactyla > Rhinocerotidae > Ceratotherium > Ceratotherium simum. The sequence continues at coordinate 24,496,293 of NC_141906.1, forward strand.
TCCCCCCATACAAACCCACACACACAAACGGAGGCATATACATAGTATACAAACTTCATGAGAGAATTTCCCAAATTATCAAATTATCTCTCATTTTTGCTACTCTTCATAGGTTTCAAATGGGTACAGTTAGCAAGGCATTTGTCTTGACATGGGTTTAAAGCAGGTAGTGCTTGCCTTCATATGCATTTGTCTCTGATGGGTGCCTCTCAACTCAGACATCCCCCAAGAGCCGAGTCTTCCTAAATTTTTTATTTTATTTTATTTTATTGAAGTCACATTGGTTTATAACATTACATAAATTTCAGGTGTACATCTTTATATTTAGACTTCTATATAGATTGCATCACATTCACCACCAAAAGTCTAGTTTCCATCTGTCACAAGTATTCCAAAATTTGAGTCAAAGCTTTCTGTACAATTGCACAATCACTTTCACATTTTCTGTACAACTAGTTTTTCTCAAATAAAGTGTACAGCAATGAACTTCTCCCCTGTTTGCTTCAAATTTTTAGTTTAGTATAAGTAAGTTCAGAATTCCCACATATTCTGGATCAGTGCTATAAAAAAACACTTAATTCCTCTATGTTGCCATAAGGGAGACATCCATAAAGACATGAGGGCTGGGACAGAATCTTGGTAGGAACTAAATTTTAGGATATCTAAAATGCTTCTGCCGTCTCCTCATGGATACAGGGCAGAGATATATACGAAAGTTGCCTAGCCCAAAATATTTAATTTCCCCTCCCTCAGCTGGCCTTATATCTAGACAGCTTCTTTACTGAATGTGTTTAACTTATTCACTTTCCAAATGTTAGACATATCTACATGAAAATAATCTCTCAATTCATGATTCATCATAATTACAAAATACTCTTTCTCAAATATCTCCCTCTCCTTGTCATTATCCATTTTTCAAATCTTATGGGTGATTTTTTTTTCAAAAACAAATTATGATTGGAAATGAGTTTATTTTCTGAAATATGACATTGAAATTGCTTTCTGTCCTGCCTCTTTGTAATCAATCCATCTATTTACGAACTTTTTAAATTGAGAACTTTTATGTGGCAGAATTTTTTTCACGCATATGAATAAACAAAGATAAATTGTTTCTTCTACTCTATGAACCAGACCATCTAGTATTCACAAACATCTGTAAAAATGCATAAACAAACCCATGCACACACATACACACACAGGATTATGCACACTACATTTTGAGGTTTTTATATTTCCTAAAATCGGAGTAGTTGAAATTATAAATACCAAAGGAATCACCGTGTATATTAAGCAAAGATATGTGGAACACTATCAGATACACAGACTGTGGAATTTTATTCTTCCCATTTATTTCAGGATACATTCCAGAGTTTGAATTTCCATTTTGCAGAGGATATTCTTCTTCTCTCTTTTCTCACTATCTGTCTTTTTATTAAGAAAAGTGGCAGCAGAGCAAGACTGGTTCTATTCCTGGTGTCATATGATGCTCAGGAGAGGCTAGCAGAAAGTTAGGAGTGTATTTCATCTCTTTTCTTTTTTTAAAAAATTGAGATATAATTGACATATAATATTGTGTAAATTAGTGTACAACATGTTGATTTGATACACTTATATATTACAGTATGGTTACCACCATAGCTTTAGTTATTGCCACTAACCCATCTCATCATTATCATTTCATTTCTGTGATGAGAACATTCAAGATTTAGTGTCTTAGCAATTTTGAAGTATATAATCCAATATTATTGACTAATATCCTTATTTAACCTCCTATCTGAATAGGAACAAAGGAAGATTAAAATGTTACTTTGTGTTTTACCAGGAATCTGGACAAAGGGAGAAGTGGAGAAGGAATCACTAATGGGGGTGGTCAATAATTGCTTCTGATATGCACAACAGATAACTGTGGCAGAAAGAATGTCTACGCCCAATGACACCCAGTTTCATCCTTCTTCATTCCTTTTACTGGGCATCCCAGGGCTGGAAGATGTGCACATCTGGATTGGATTCCCCTTTTTCTTCGTGTATCTTGTTGCACTCCTGGGGAATGCTACTGTTCTGTTTGTGATCCAGACTGAGCGTAGTTTCCATGAGCCCATGTACTACTTCCTGGCCATGCTGGACTCCATTGACCTGGGCTTGTCCACAGCCACCATCCCCAAAATGCTGGGCATCTTCTGGTTAAGCCTCAGGGATATATCTTTTGAAAGCTGCCTTTCCCAGATGTTCTTCATCCACTTCTTTACTGTCATGGAGAGCATTGTATTGGTGGCCATGGCCTTTGATCGCTACATTGCCATTTGTAAGCCCCTTCAGTACACCATGATCCTCACCAACAAAATCATCAACATCATTGCAGGCATCGCTATTCTGCGGAGCTTGTGCATGGTGGCTCCACTGGTGTTTCTCCTCCTGAGGCTGCCCTTCTGTGGGCACCATATCATCCCTCATACCTACTGTGAGCACATGGGCATTGCCCGTCTGGCCTGTGCTAGCATCAAAGTGAATATTATGTTTGGCCTGGGCAACATTTCTCTCTTGTTGTTGGATATACTCCTTATTATTCTCTCCTACCTCAGAATTCTCCATGCTGTCTTTTGTTTGCCTTCCTGGGAGGCTCGACTCAAAGCTCTCAACACCTGTGGCTCCCACGTTGGTGTTATCTTAACCTTTTTCACACCAGCATTTTTCTCTTTTTTAACACACCGTTTTGGCCACGATATTCCCCAATATATCCACATTTTCTTGGCCAACCTATATGTGGTTGTTCCACCAGCCCTCAACCCTGTAATCTATGGGGTCAGGACCAAGCAGATTAGGGAGAGAGTCCTGAGGATTTTCCTCAAGACAGATAGCTAGCCAGTCAGAAGTCTTGGAAGATCTGTTTTAGAATTTATGTTTCCTGAATTGTAAAAAGTAGGGTTAACTTATGTCTAATCAAATAGAAAGCAGGAAGATAAAGGGGAATATTGAAACCAATAATATTATTTACCGAGAAATTGAAACTTGTCTTTAAGAGTAATGATGTGAATATTGATGATGATATTGGAATTTGTATAATATCTAACTTTACAAATACTTTCATTTATGTTGCTGGATCCTCAAGACAGTGCTATAAAATATATAGCAATTTTTCCACTTTGGAGATGGAAATATTGATGTTAGGAAAGGTGAGTGGTTTATTCAAATTCCATTGTTAGTGGGAAGTAGTAATTTAAGACAAAGAGGGTGCCTTCAAATTATAATCTTTTTCCTATATTCCAGGAATTTTATTAATTGAATAGGATGTAGAATAACGTTGACATTCCTTAAGAGATTATAAACAAAGTGGCAGCCAAGATTATTAAAATAATAATAATAGCTCAAATGAATGCAGCCTAATATTAATGTATTCCATATGCAGTATCTATAGAGAGATAGATAGTAATACAAATTTTACACACATATGTAGTACTCACCATGATCCTACTCAACAGTACTATCATTTTCCCCTAGCACATAAGAAAGCAGGCATATTCATGAAATTAGAAATTAAATAAAGGAAAAGGGAAATAATGGAGCCTAGACATGGCCTATATGATCATAAATTAAAATATATTTAATTTATTTGCTTATTTATATAAACTACATATTATTTATATAATACATTCAATCTACCATGTGTATCTATGTATTACTATCTCTATCTCTCTATCTATACCTATACCTGTCTCTATATAATAAATTCTGGAATGTTTCATGTGTGAGTTTTTGAACATTAGAACAGGCAAAGACACAATCTATTGTCTTTAAACTCTTACATTGGGAATAAATAAATAATAATTGTTGGTTCTGAAGTAGTTCATAGAAATAAGGTTTACCCTCTGGGGATTTGGAAGGTGTGTGGTCATTAACTGTTCCATTGATAGAGCGAAGAACCTGAATGATTTTGGAGGAAGATACTTTTAAGGAGAAGATCTTGAATAAGTGCTCTTTGTATCTACTCTGTCTGCCATTTATACAGTTAAGATAGAGAAATAGAGAAAGATGCAGTAGACCATACTGGTGGCATGCTGAGGAAACTATAAAGCAAAGATACTTCAATTCAGCTGTGATTCAATGATCTCCTAGAGAAAGCAGCCATTAGGTCACTCCCTGGGTGACCAGATATGAGCAAGATGTGCTGTGCAGAAATAGTCTGCTCCTTCTATGTGTAGACACCATGCAATAGTAGAGCATCCTCTGCCCTAGAAGCAGAAAGCCGCAAAGGCTTAATCCAAGAACGAGAAGTTGAGCTGACAGCTTAATTTATGTTTCTTTGATTTTGAGTTTGCTCAACAGGGAAGTGTGTTACACGAGACTTGGTGCAGTTATTAAAAATTCCAAATGGTAAAGTTGTTACTTTAGGAGGAAATAGGATAAAGATGCCAATAGAATTGGCAGAGACTAATGCTGAATCTAGTGTGGTGGAACAGGGAAGCTGGAAGGCATTTCTGGACTGTTTCCTTCTGGCCTGTGTCCAAATACTCCACAGTACTAGAGTCTGGGCTCAATTTCTGTTCTTTTCCTGTGGTAGGTTTCAGAGAGTAATGACATGAAGCATCCTATTCCCTTGGTTCCAGCTGTGGTTCTAGTTGTCACATAAAATCTTCCCTCCTCAGGGCCAGAACAGTGACATAGGACAGGCAGTTACTGGCAGAATTTAGGCTAGGAGGCTGTGGAAGTACTTGATGGTTTCACTCTTAGAGAAGATTCTCGGACAATGCTAAGGCAGCTGAGCCTACTCCAAATGAACCTGTGCGGACATGAGTGCTGCAGGGGAGTTTGGAGGCAGACAAATCTCGGCCTGGGGGGGTGCTAGAGAGAAGAGAAGGGATACCAAGAAACCTGGGGAGAGAAAGTGAGATATACTGATGAAAATAAAATGGATAAATAAAAAGGATTGTTAAGAGTGAATTGGTAGATGCATATTCTTTCACAATCATTTCCAGAGAAAAGTCCTAGAGACCCAAAATATGTCTCCATTTCTCCTTTTGTCTCTGCATCTTCCTCTGGTTTTACTTTGTCTTTCTGTCTCTGAATAAATAGTTCTAACAGTTTAAAAATATGTGTTCTGTATATGTGTTATGTGTATATGTGTGCTTGTATATGTGTGTATGTGTATGTTTGTGTGTATGTGTAAGCATGTGTATGTGTTCATGTACTCATAGAGAGAAAAAGGTGGATGGCATTTATATTGACCAGTATGGATTGAATGCATATTGTGTCTCAGTCATTGAACCGGCACTTCTACATAGTGATGGACAAGATATTTTTCTACTCTGACCCTCCTCCTCCAAAATAATTTCTAAATCTAGTTTGGGAAATAGTCATACAACAAATATTAATACAGAATGATAAATGGAATGGTGAGATTATGTGTCAGGTTAGGTGTGGTACGCAGGGTTTATTAGGGAATAGCTGAAAAGAATTCCTTAAAATTATGAAAGAAAAGGTCACTAAGCATTCTAATAATGGTTATGAGGAACAGGGGTGGTTGGGCAGGGGAAGGGTGTCCCAGGCCCAGGAAATGTAAAACAACACTGCAGGACTTTTCAATGTAGATGGATGGAGAAATAGCTGTAAAGATGAATTATTCCTGGTGAGTTTTTAGATGCTGGCATTGACCAAAGGATAGATACCTTTATGTGCAAAGCTGAGAAGTTTGAACTGTACCCTGTAAGTGATATAGACCTAAAGATCCCCTTTAAGCAGAGATCAGACAAAGTTGGATTTGCATTTTAGAAGATTATTTTGACAATTTAAAGGATGGGCTAGAGGGGCATTGATACTCTCAGATGCTTGACCCCAGGTTAACTGTTTCTGTCAGTTACAGAGATATGGCAATTTTGTTCCCTAAGAGAAGCTCCTGACAGTAGAGAAATCCCTTACCTATTCCTTTGTCGTGTCCCTTTTTTTTTTTTTTTTTTTTTTGTGAGGAAGATCAACCCTGAGCTAACATCCATGCCAATCCTCCTCTTTTTGTTGAGGAAGACCGGCTCTGAGCTAACATCTATTGCCGATCCTCCTCCTCTTTTTTCCCCAAAGCCCCAGTCGATAGTTGTATGTCATAGTTGCACATCCTTCTAGTTGCTGTATGTAGGACACGGCCTCAGCATGGCCAGAGAAGCGGTGTGTTGGTGCGTGTCCGGGATCTGAACCTGGGACACCAGTAGCAGAGCGCGCGCACCTAACCGCTAAGCCATGGGGCTGGCCCAGTTGTGTCCCTTTTATAAGAGAAGATCAGGTACCTTATCCTTTGCATGTTGTGCTTCCATCAAAAACAGTCATCCATTACCTAGATACAAAGTCTGCGCAGATGAGCATAAAGCTCCTCTTCCTCAGAGCCTTGTGATGAGCCCCTCAGAACCTGGTGAACTGTAATGTCACCAGCACTTACTGCTGGAGTCTTTAGCTGAGTAATCTGAGAAACACGGGAATTAACTTCTTCCTAAGTAACTAATTCAGTCCTCGAGGCTCTTGAAGGTATCTTTCTCTAAAATGAGAGTTGTTCTAGAGCTCTGCTGACTATAGAGCTTCAAGGCACTTTTCACAGGAGATATTTAGCCTCAGGCTCAGGACAGGGTCTCAGATGAGAAAGGATAAATGCGATGAATAGACATTTTAGATCTTCAAGTGAGTGTTAGAAAGACAGAAGAGATCAGTTGTATAAAAATGAGTGGAAGAAAGCAAGCCATAAAAGAAATATTTTTGAGGTCCTAATTTTTGAAAATACCTTGCATATATTATCTCACTTCACTGATTAACTATTTTTCATTTTATATTTCATTAAGGTAATTTTCATAGTTATTATTTTTCTCCTAATTTATTTTATGTATTTATTTTTACTTAATGAGTTGAAAGCATAGTTTACTCAATTTGTCTTATAATATATACACTAAAGCCTCGACATCTTCCCCTGAGTACTGATTTTGTTGAATACATTGAGCTTTTGTTTATGTTTGAATTAAAGTAGATTCTAATTTTCTTTGGGTGTTCATTGTTAGCCATCATTTTTTCCAGTGTGCATTTCATTCACAGATAAATGTCAGGGCAATTAGATTTTATTGTTGACTTCGAATGTTATTAAATTGTGATAATTGCCCCTAACTTGTGTCATATATAGTTTTATGTTTGTAATTTGTTGGGGTGTGTGAGTATGTGTATGTCTGTGATTGTGACTTTAAGAAATGGTTGTTTGACAATATTTTACATGTATTTAAAGGGAATGTGCATTTTTGATTTTTTTTTATTCATTCAATTTTACTCTTACTTCCTTTTGTGTGTTTGAACAGTTTGTTTCAGAAAAATTTGGGTTAAAGCTTTCCACAATGCATTTTGATATATCAATTACTTTTTTATTTCTATTACTTTTTCCTTCCAGTATTTTGAAATTATATTTTAATGTGGATAAACATTCTTGACTCTTGTGTCTTCTCTTTTTCTCTTTTAATAATTGTTACTTCGAATTATTTTGTTTCATAACAGGTCTACTGGTGTGCCAACATTCGTACTCATTCCATTTTCTCAGTATGTTTTTTAAAAAATAAATAATTTAACAGTGCTTTGTCATTTAAAAACTTTTTATACAAATTTTGTCATACATACAAAAAGTTGAAAAAATAGGACAGAGAACACCTACATAGCCACATTAAACAATTGTTAATGTTTTCTCACATGTGTTTCACACACACACACACACACACACACACACACGTAATTTCTAACAGAAACATTTTATGGTAAATTATGAGATATCATGACATTTTAACTCTAAATTCTTCAGTATACTTATCCATAAAGTATGGATTTTTGCAATATAACCACTATTCTCCACCACATGAGTCTCTGTGTGTACATGTGTCTTTGCATATCTAAGATTGTCGAAAACACCTGGTAGTTTTCTATATTATATATTGCATTATATTGTATTGTATTATAATGCATTGTATTATACTATATTACATGTAATATCATATTTTATTCTATATTTTATTGTATATGGATTAAGCAAATTTTGTTAAGACTATTCCATGAGCAGTGCTCTAAATTTTACATTAAATCACATTAGGATGTACAGAAAGTTCTGTTGTTCCAGAATTAATGATGCTAGGTGTGATTAATGATTAAGTGACAGTTTGACTCCTCCTTTGTGAAGTTTGTTTTAGCTGCATCTGTTTCCTAACACGGTTATCTGCTTCCTATGAAGGTGAAGTTTGTTTCATCCTATGAGAGCAAATTTTCTAGGATAAAATAGGGAGAGGAAAGAAGGGAGGGCTGAGGATAGAATTTCTTATAATGCCAAATGTTACTAAAGGCAGAGTCAGTACAGGAAATGTACAAATCACAAGTATGTGTTCAATAAATTTCCACAAAGTGATAAAATCCGTGTAACCACTACTCAAACCTAGAAGTAGAATTTACTAGCAACCAGAACCCCCCCGGAAAATTTAACTTTATGTGTCCACTTGACTTGGTCACATAGTGCTCAGATCTTTGGTTAAACATGATTTCTGAGTGTGTCTGTGAGTGTGTTTCTGCAAGAGATTAACATTGTAATCAGTAGACTGAGTCGAGCAGACTGCTCTCTCTAATGTGGGTGGGTCTCATCCAATCTGTTGAACGAAAAAGGCTAAGTAAGAAAGAATTCTTATTCTCTGCCTGACTGTGAACTGGGACATCAGTCTTCTGCCTTCAGACTCAGACTTGGTTTCAGGCAGGAACTTACACCATTGTCTCTCCTGGTTCTCAGGTTCTCAGGCTCAGGCTAGAACTTATCTAATCAGCTTTCCTGGTTCCCTGGCCTTTGGATTAGGACTAGAACTATACCATTGGCTCCCCTGGGTCTCCAGCTTGCTGACTGTAGACCTTAGATTTTTCAGCCTCCGTAACTGTGTGAGCCCATTCCTCCTTGTAAATCCCTATGTGTAACCACTGTCTGTCTCTATCTCTATGTTGATCTCTATATCCATCTCTATGTATCATTTCTTTTTTTTCCTTCCTTTCTTTCTCCCTTCCTTCCTTTATCTGTCTATCTCTATCTATGTATCTATGTACGTATCTATCTATCTATCTATCCATCCATCTATTTATCTTCATCTATCTATCTCCTATTGGTTCTGTTCCTCTAGAGAACGCAGACTAATACTCCACTTTGCAGTTCTCACTTACCAAAAAATAACCACTATCCTGATATTATCCTAAGATGATATCACTATTTAATAGTTTTGCCTAGTTTTTAACTTTATATAAATGGAATCATTATAGCATGATCACATTTATATCTGGCTTTTTAAAATCCAAATCTGTTTACGAGATCCATCCTTGTCATTGCATGTAGGAGTAGTTTGCTTATTTCCATTCTTGTATGTTATTGTGTAGTGTGAATATATCACATTTTATCTATCTATTCTACTGTTAACGTTAGGGTTGTTTCTACTTTTGGTCTGTGGTAGGCAGCCTCAAAAATGGCTCATATTGATCCCAATCTCTTGGTATTGATGACCTTAGGTAATCCCCTCCCCTCGGGTGGGGGTTGGATTTAGTGACTCCCTTCTAACAAATTAAATGGGACAGAGTTGGTGAGGTGTCATGAACACTTGGGATGCTTCCATGTTTTAGTTATTGTGAAGAATATTACTGTGAACATGAGCATACAAATATCTCTTCAGGACTATGCTTTTGATTATTTTAGGTATATGCCCAGACGTGGAACTTCTGGATCATATGGTAATTTTATTTTTAATTTTTTTGAGGAAACACCATACTGTTTTCCCCAGTGGCTGTACAATTTTATGTTCCCGCCAACAGTGAACAAGAGTTCCCATTTCTTCATGTCCTTGCTAAAACTTGTTATTTTCTTTCTTTTTTTTTTTTTCATAATAGGCATCCTAGCATGTGTGATGCCTCTCAATTTTTGATGTGTTTGTTTCTGTCTTTTTATAGGGACTAAAGCACTGGTACAATTTGGAACAGAAGTGGTAATAATTGCTAACTCTAATTTGTTCCTGATCTTTGGGGAAAATATTTCAAATATTTTTGGGCATGATGCTTGATGTGGGAGTTTTAGGAACATAGGCACCATGTATATTTATATTTATTCTCATGTTTTTTAGTGAGGTTGTTTCCCTAAGAATTTGTAGTTTTATGTCAAGTAGCAAATTCACATAAATAAAGTTATACATGATTACCTTTTATTATATTTTGGCATGTGTTTGTGAATTAATTCTGTTCCTTTTTTTCCAGGATTGATATTGTTCAGGGTTTTCAAATTTTAGTAGTTTTTCTGAAAATTAATGTTGTACCTTGTTGAGTCTTTTTATGTTATATTTTTTTCTACTTTATTATTTTACTTATTTATGTTTGTTATTCCTTTCATCCTCTAGTATTTATTTTGCTGTTTTGTTCTGATTAGTTAAAATGAATAATCAGTCTCCTTATTTTCAGCATTGCATCTTTCCAAATATATGCACTTGAAGTTGTGCTCTTTATTTGCAGGCAGTTGTGGTTTTATCAAACATTTTTGGAATGAATACTTTCCAAATAACTCATGTGTACTTACCCTGTCACTAGGGAGATATGTGAAAAAATAAAATACATTTTTTTTTCTCAGAAATCTGGTGAGGACATGATATTATGAAGGGGAGAGTGATTAATATTGTGACATGCAAGGGAATTAATAAAAGAGAGTGAGAAAAACGTCTTTAAAGGGTCAGTTTACATTGATCTATGAAAACAGGTGGCCCGTTAACATATTGAGGAGAAAGCAAGTAGTAAGAAATGTATTCCAATGTGTTCAGATTCTCCCTTTTGGAATTACTTTATTATTTATTTGTTAAAGATACATTAATCTGCAATCGCTATATTTCGGACACTCCTCTAATGACTGAGTATACAACTAGGAAGAAGATAGTCATGGTCTCTGCCCTCAAGGAACTAATATCCTTATAAGATTAAGAGAAAGAGAAATGAACACAATATTGTTTTAGATAGATGTAAATGTTATCAAGCAAAATCAAGCCAGCTAAGGGAATAGAGGTGGCAGGATGACTGTTTCAATACAAAGTCAGGGAAGACCTTTGAGGCAGAGGTATTTGAGGAGGGACTCAATGAAGTGAGGGAACAAGACTTTTGAAAACATTGGAGAAGGGTGTTCCAAGTTGTGTAAATCAAAAAGCAAAATAACTGGGATAAGAATTAGCTGCTAATATTTGAAGAAAGATGTAAAGTGCCATGTTCCTGGATTGAAGTGAAGGAAAGAGTGAGTGGCAGGGGATGGCTTTAAAGAGAAATTCAAGGGCAAACTGACCATCTTAATAAGTTTAAATTGGATAATGTGAATAGAGAAGTAAAGGGATGAATAGATTAGTAGAGTTTCATTCCATGGAGTAATATTATTATAAGGACCAGTGAGAGAGCAAAGTGAAGAGGCAGAGAAGGAGGGAGAGAGAGAGATGATTGATGGACAAGGTAAGGTAGTGAAGAATATAAGATAAGATCAGGGCTAACAAATCAGGCTTTTACCTGGGGCTTTGAAATGTAATTTGGAAGGAAGAAATCATACAAATTCTATCATGTTGGTAAAAGAATGGATTATTTGGGAAAATAAAGAAGCAAAGAAAAGTTCTTGTCCTGTAGTCTCAATGTATGGAGAAAGAATTTGAAAAAGAGATTCTCTAGTGGCTACTAATTAAACTATGTCAAAGTCTCAAAGATACAATAGTACTCATCCCAGCAGAAGCAGAGTTTTAATAAAAACATAGATAGATATCTTCTCTTCAGTATATTAAATAATGTGCTCCAGAAAGATTCCAAATGGTGTTACAAACAGTTGCTTTAAAATTTTGTCGGTTCCTTATGTAACAATTTACAAATCTAGTCCGCTAAACAAAGTCCACAATTAAAGGAGATCTGAGGGATTCAAGATAAGTCATTCTCTACCTTAAACCTGTGAGGCTGCTGTAGGGGTAATACCATTAAGACTCTTAGAAGCCTTACAGATTAGTAAAGAAAGTTTATAAAGTATAAACAAGATCCTGGAAGTCTTTTTTAATCTATCAGAAATGGTGTGTGAGAAACTAACTTAAGTCTTTGAGATCTTAACAAAAGTTTTATAGTCACATTCTTAACTTAATCTTTGTCTTGTAGCCATCTCTTATTTTGAGAATGTTTTGCAGTGAGGAGAGGGTCAGAATGAAAATTGGCTTGATTTTCAAAACCTAGTCCTGGTTCCTTTATATCTCCCCTAAACTTTGGTTGAAAACTGAATAATCTCATTTTTAACTCATCTCTGTCTATCCAGTTTTATTATAGATAGATAAAATAAACCATTTGCCACTTTCAACATTCTGCCTAGAAATCTCTTTAGCCAAATCTACCAGTTTGTTATATAAATATTTTCTGTTTTCCATGTTACTGAAGACGACAGTTTGGCCAAACTTTCTTTCACTGCATTAAAATGATCCCCCTTCTTACAGCTCTCAATTCTGTCTTCCTCATTTTTCTTCCTGCCCTCTCTTCAGTCTTCTTAAGGCCCATCAATCTTGCACTCTGTGCGCGGCTCCCAGACTGATGACGCATTTTTTGGGTTTTATTAAGATGGAACCTAATTTAAGGTAGCAGATTTTCTTCTGTTTCTTTTTATGCTTGTGTATAAAGCATTCCAAAACTTAATGGTGTAAAACAACAAATCAAATATTTTATCATGTCCACAGATTCTGTAGGTCAGGAATTCAGAGAAAACATAGCAGGGAAGGCACTTATTTTCTCTAAAAACTCTGGAGTCTCAGTTTGGGTAGCTCAAATGGATGAGATTGATTTAAAAAAACTTGGAGACTGCAACAGGTGGGGTTATGTGATACAAAGCTAGTCTCTTCTCTAAGTCTGGGGCCTAGGCTGGGATGGTGGGTGGATGGACTCAGCTGAGACTCTCTTGTCTGGAGCTAAGCTCTGCAAGTTTCCTTATGTCTGAGTGGCTTCCCTCTGCCCTCTTCATCAGCCTCTTTCCCTGCCCCTCTCATTAAACAACTGGTGGATAATGATGAGTAAGAAGTTAGGCTCACTTTACTGAACTTCCTTCTCTCTAGGATCTTGGCTCCTTGTATCTTTGTTGCCTTTATGGAGTCTTTCACCTAAATAGTTCATGAGGAGTAGGGCAAAGGAATTATAGATATATCATATTTAAGCTGTAACAGAGATCTATATCTAGATCTAGAACAAAAAGAGCCAGGGAAGACTGATGGAACATGTTGTTGAAGAAGATGGCAGATAATCATCTGAACAGCTCAGGTGTTAAACAAAAGCTTAGGCTTTTAATTTGGAAAGCAGAAAAGATACAGAGTCTTATTGGAAAGAAAAGAGTAGATGACTCTTGCCCCATCATTCCAGTGTAGGGAGGGAGGTTTCTTAAGAGAACTCCCCAGTGAATATCACTTACTCTATGCCAAGAACCCAGGTAGACTACAGTCCCCATCCCACTGGAAGCAGGGCTACTGCACCAATATAAATGCTTACTCCTTGCCTAGGAAAGTGTGGACCCAGAGAGATGTCAGATGATGTTTTCAAAGTATATCCTCTTGAGGCATTTGGAAAGCAAGGTGAGGCTGTGTTATCCTTAGTTAGGGCTGTGGCAAATAACATGGGAAATGATCAATGATTTCATGCTAAGCTAAGATAAATTGACGGAAGGAAAGTAAGTGAATAATGCAGAGTTGGGGAAAGGATAAAGGGAACACACAGACAAGCTTTGGACACTGCAAATTTTATACCCATAAACCATCATGGTTACATATGTTTCTACAAGTACATATATCTCTTTGCATTCATAGTCCCACACATGCAACCACACATGAGACGCGGAAGAAAACTCTGTATCAGCTCAGCTACTCTTTCTCACCTTACATACTAGGGACCAAATGTGAACACCAAGAGATCAAAGACTATGTTTTCATGGAATCTAGCACATTGCCTGGCCTAGTAACTGAGATAAACAGGTACGTTTCTGAACAAAGGAATTCTTGAATGAATAAATCATGAAGCATAACTGTTAATGCTGGTAGAATTTGTTTCATGTTGTTTTGTTTATTTTTCTTAATTAGTTTTTTTTTTTTTTTTTTGATGAGGAACACTGGCCCTGAAGCTAACATCTGTGCCAATCGTCCTCTATTTTTTTATGTGGGATGCCATAACAGCGTGACTTCATGTGCGGTGTGTAGGTCCGTGCCCGGGATCCAAACTGGTGAACCTGGGCTGCTGAAGTGGAGCATGCGAACTTAACTACTACGCCACTGAGCCAGCCCATGTTTTGTTTTATTTGTAGTAGGATCCAAGAACAAAGTAAGAAGGTGTCTGAGAAGTGGGATAACATGTGTATAGTTCAGGTCATTTCATAATAGCATATGCCATGGAATGGGAATTAGGCAGAGATAACATGAAAAGATAGAGAGCAGAGTTTCTCAGCCTTGACACTACTGCCATTTTGGGCCAGATAATTCTTTGTTCTGGGGGTCTGTCTTGTGCATTGTAGGATGTTCAGCAGCATCCCTGGCATCTACCTACTCAACACGAGTAGCACTTGCCCCAAGATATGGCAATGAAAAATGTTTTCAGACATTGCCAAATATCCCCTAGGGGAAAAATCACCCCTGATTGCAAACTACTGGCATAAACAATCTCTTCTTCTTAGCTTTATCAAGTACAGAACATGAAATGGTGTTTAAGTGTGTGGGGCAAAGTGAATGGGTAGGTGAAGACCACGGAATACAGTAGAGTAAGGAGTAACATGAAGCAGAACTGAGAAAATGACTGTCTGATGTAAGTTCATTTCAGGGAAACCAATGAACTCATACTACAAGGTAGGGCCAGTGATAATTTTGATTCCTGTTCTCAAAATATACATGTGTTTCTCTCTACCTGGAATAAACTTCCTAAGCTTCTTTGTCTGTAAAAATACGGTTGTTTTTGATCCATTTTACCTCCTCCATGGAGTTTCTTTTGTCCTAATCCATACTCACAACACTTTCTGTATATTTTTGCCATAATGCAACATCTTATTCAAATTTTATCCTTTCATTTATGCCTTCTTCACTACATTGTGAGAGCATAGGTTAAGTCTTATTTAAATTTTCTGTCTAAATTTCTATATAATGTCCCAAATTATCCCTTCTTTCTGCTATTCCTAATAGGCCCTAGATGGACCACATTCTTTGTTAGAGGCTGGTCCTATCCTGAATTATAGGAGGCTATGACGCTTTTTCTGTGCATCTATCTCTGATGGGTATGACTCAAATATGGATTCCCCCAATTTCCAGGTATCT
The DNA here is from genome assembly GCF_057802395.1 of Ceratotherium simum simum. NCBI lineage: Eukaryota > Metazoa > Chordata > Mammalia > Perissodactyla > Rhinocerotidae > Ceratotherium > Ceratotherium simum. The sequence continues at coordinate 24,511,625 of NC_141906.1, forward strand.
CTCCTCACAATCTATCATTTCCACACTGTTTTCAAAATTGTTTCACCATAGGAAGTTACTCAATAAAAAAACTTCTCCATTCGTGATTGTCTTAAAATATTAATTCAGGATAAATAAATCCAACATTTTGCGGCTCACGCTAGTTATTATATAACAAATCACTTAATAAATTCCTTTTTATTAAGTACTTAAAAGGAGACATCCAGTAAAACATCAAGATCTGGAATAGAGGACAGCTTTGTTGGACTCTAATCTCAAGGGTACCCAAAGTAATACTCCCTTTTCCATGTTTAAGAAGTATTAGATAGGATTTGAATAGAGTAGAGCTCAAAAAATTAGAAACTCCTTAGGTATCCCTGATTAGACTTCCCAAGACAGCTTCTTAGGTTAATTTGAAATTTTGTGGATTCAATGTATAATAAGACCATTTCAATTTAAAATATTTTATAAATCCATGTTTCACTCTAACTTAAAAGTTCCTGTGTAAAACGTCTCCATTTTCTTGTCTTTATTCATCATTCAAAATATTTTGGATGAAGATGACTTTTGGAAGGCCTATGCTACTTTTGGAAATTATGCTACTAATCATCTGGGGCATGCTTGTTGTTATTGCTTTCCTCTGGCTCATTCGTTTAACAAACTCTTTTTCTGAGAATATGTATGCGTGAAATAGTTTTAGGTGCATGAATAAACAAAAGTAAATTTGTGGTCTCAGATTTCAGAATCAAATATTCAGAGGCAATCAGTCAAATATTATATATATCCATATATACATACAAATATATATCTATATATACATATATAGGTGTAAATGGTCCTCAATTTCCCCAATAAAAGAATGGATTGGATTACAAATCCTAAAGCATTTTTTATTTACATAAAATGCAATATGAGTAACATCATCAGATATAAAGAACAAAAACCTTTGTTATTCCTGCTCCTTACCTTGAGCATCCATCCTGATAGACAGATATTCTTCTCCCTTCTCTTCTTGTTCAAGCTTTTATGAATAGGAATGATCTGGGAAAGAGTGAGACTGCCTCTCCATCTGATGTTTAGGTAAGGAGGGCAGAAAAGTTTTGCTAAAATTGAATGGGAGAAAATGAATATTACAAATTATTTTGCATTTTACAAGGAGTCTGGAAAAAGAAGTAAGTGGAGAAAGAATCACCAATGGGAAGTCAACATCTAACAATGATATTCACTATCACCAGCAGTGGCAGAGAGAATGTCCATTCTTCATGACACTCAGTTCCATCCTTCTTTGTTCCTCCTATTGGATATCCCAGGGCTAGAAGATGAGCACATATGGATTGGATTCTCCTTTTTCTTTGTATATCTTGTTGCACTCCTGGGGAATGCTGCTGTCCTGTTTGTGATCCAGACTGAGCGTAGTCTCCATGGGTCCATGTACTACTTCCTGGTCATGTTGAGCTCCATTGACTTGGGTTTGTCCACTGCCACCATCCCTAAAATGCTGGGAATCTTCTAGTTTAGCCTCAGGGACATATCTTTTCAAAGCTGCCTTTCCCAGATGTTCTTCATCCACTTCTTCACTGCCATGGAGAACACTGTGTTGGTGGCCATGGCCTTTGACCACAACATTGCCATTTGTAAGCCCATTTGGTACACTATGATCCTCACCAACAAGATCATCAGCATCATTGCAGGCATTGCTATTCTGCAGAGCTTGTGCATGGTGGCTCCATTGGTGTTTCTCCTCCTGAGGTTGCCCTTCTGTGGGCACCATATCATCCCTCATACCTACTCTGAGCACATGAGCATTGCCCGCCTGGCCTGTGCTAGCATCAAAATCAACATAGTATTTGGTCTTGGGGATGTGTTTATTTTAGTATTGGATGTGCTTCTTATTATTCTTTGCTATGTCAGGATCCTCTATACTGTCTTCTGTCTGCCCCCCTGGGAAGCCCGGTTCAAAGCTCTCAATACTTCTGCCTCCCATATTGGTGTTATCTTAGCCTTTTTCATACCAGCATTCTTCCCTTTCTTAACACACTCTTTTGGTCACTGCATCCCCCGATATATACACATCCTCTTAGCCAATCAATACGTGGTCATTCCACCAGCCCTCATTCCTGTAATCTATGGGGTCAGGACCAAGCAGATTAGGGATCAAGGTTTCAAAAAGATGGTTAACCATCTGTAGCCTTAGAATGTCTTACAGTCCATATTTTCTCCATATGCTCGTTAAAAGGGGTTTATTGTCTAAAAAGATAGAAGGCAGGGACCAAACGTGAATATGAACAGTAATGACATTCCTTTCTCCATAATCTTTTAAATTTAAAGATAATAATGAGTTTATTGAGGATAATATTATAATCCATAAGGACTGCACTTATTACAAAGTGCTTATATTTATATTGTTTGAACATCAGGGTAGACCTATAAAGTAGTTACTCCATTCACAAGTTTTCAGATGAAAGCTTGATGCTTGGGATTGTTAAATGTCTCTTCTGAAAATCCAGCTGTTAGTGGGAGGTAGTTTTAAAATTGTACCACTTTATGAATCGCCAGAAGAAATACGAAAACAACAGAATGAAATTTGCTCAGGGATTGTAGATAATTTTGGTGACAGGATTCTCAAAATTATAACAATGACATTATTTAACTCATTAGCATTTACTGTTCTAAATAGTTTACTTATATTAACACATCTATTTCTTCTGTGAATTTTATTATGTGGTTACTCTTAATATTTGCATTTTCATATAAGTAAATTGTGGATGAGAAAATTCTCCATAACAAATTATGATTGAGATTTTGGCTCCAGGCACTTAGGGGAACAGAAGAAGTCAGAGATTTAGAAATAAAATAAAGAAAGTAGGGAACAGTGGTGCATAATTATGAATATGTATTTACTGAATGAACATTTATGAACTTCTGCATGTACTAAGTTGTATGTGGCTGTTTGGTGATAGACAGATGGAAAGACAGAATCCTATGTCCTGAGAAACCCATCTTGGGAGAGTTAGGCTATTAAAACTTAAGAACATTATGCATAACATTACATATTAATTTATATTTGGGAAGAGTTTTTTAGAAACTTTGTAATAATATTCAATAAATATTCTAAATACTGGGCCAATATATTGAAGACAGCCATGCAAAACTAGAAATATATTTGACTTCCCTTTCTATAATAATCATGTAGCAAATTATTGACTTTGTCCATAAAGGAGGGGTTTTTTGAAACTACATTCATGTGAGTCTGCCAGAGTTATATTATCACTTTTTCTTTAGTTAAAACTTCTGATTCTTCATCCGTTTATGAGCATGAAAATTCTACTGCATGACCAGAAAATGTCATAGGGAAATTTAAAAAGTTAGATATTGCCTTCTAAACTTGCATTTAATTCTGACAAAAATATTGTAAATAGGACAGCATAGATATTCATATATCATACTTGCTAAAAAAATCCATAACTACAGCCACATTTTTTGTATTTAGAAAAGCTAATAGACCAAGAGAACATACCAGGGCAATCGAATAAACAGATATCAGACAAATTAATTTAGTCAAACTAACCTAGATATACTCTAGATAAGGTAGGAAAACTTTAATCAAAGAAAATGTGGTATATATACACAATGGAAAATTACTCAGCCATAAGAAGCGATGAAATCCATCCATTTGTGACAAGGTGAATGGACCTTGAGGGTATTATGCTAAGCAAAATAAGTCAGAGGGAGAAGGTCAAATACCATATTATCTCACTCATAAGTAGAAGATAAAAACAACAAACAAACAAAAACATAGAGACAGAGATTGGATTGGTGGTTACCAGAGGGGAGGAGGGGAGGCAGAAGGGCGAAAGGGATGATTAGGCACATGTGGGTGGTGATGGATTGTAATTACTCTTTGGGTGGTGAACATGATGTAATCTATGCAAAATAGAAGTATAATGATGTACACCTGAAATTTGTACAATATTATAAACCAGTGTAATTGCAATAAAAAATAAAATGAATAGAAAACAGAAGAGCTCATCTACTGGTACATTAACAAATAAAATAATATTATCATATTCAGATATAAGTAGATATAAAATTAATAACATTAATCCTCAGAAATTTAGGCCTTTGGATAAAATAACCACAGTAGGAAAAAAATTTTCTGAAGACTTTTTAGAGGATGAATATACAGCTTGAAAATATGTATTTTAGTAATCAGAGGACGAATATTAAAATTATCTGCTTGGCACACTTAGTGTAGACATTAGTGGTGTTTACCAACATTTCTAGTTTTCTTTTTCTTCCAGCAACGTGGGAGGTTTACGTGTCCAACCTCTTGCAGTTAGACTCGGCCATGTGACTTGCTATGGCAAATAAAATATTTGTAGAAATGACTTAACCTGTGTCAATTCTAAAAGAAAACATTTAAAAGTGATTGTGTGCTTCTCTGTTTTCTCTACCCCTGCTCTTGTGCACCCTGAAAGCTTTTGTTAAGATGCCATGTCATGGGCTGGCCCCGTGGCTTAGCGGTTGAGTGCGCGATCTCCGCTACTGGCGGCCCGAGTTCGGATCCGGGTGCGCACCGACGCACCGCTTCTCCAACCATGCTGAGGCCGCGTCCCACATACAACAACTAGAAGGATGTGCAGCTATGACATACAACTATCTACTGGGGCTTTGGGGGAAAAATAAATAAAAAAAAAAAAGATACCATGTCATAAAATTCTGATGCCTTCATCAGAATAGATCCCTGAGTGACTACAATATAGTCCTACTCCACCCCCAAAGCCTGCATTAGTTATGTAGTATGAAGAAGAATTAAACTTTTGATCCTTTAACACTGAAATTTGGGAGGTTATGGGTGTTACCTCAGCATAAACTAGCCTATGGTGAATGATATCGTATTCATGCGCAGGAAAACTGTTCAAATATATATATTTAGCTAAGAATAACCAAGGTTTTCCTGAAGAAGAAAGTTGGAAGTCTTACACTGCCAGAAAATAAGATGTGTTCCAAAACTATAGTGAAGACCTATAAAAAAGCTATCATAATTGGGAGGGTGTGGTTTTGGTGCAAGTATAGAAAACTAGTCCAATGAAACTGAATGGAGAGTCCAGAAACAGACATGAAGGTATATGCTTATCTGAATTATGGCAGAGATAACATTGCAGTATAGTGACAAAAGATGATGTTTTCAATGAAAGATACTGGATCAATTAGAGAGCCATATGAAAAAGTAATGAATCTTGAAATTTATCTCCTGTCATACAAAAAGTCCTTCTCAAATGAATTGTGGATATAAACTTGAGAGGAAAAACAATACGGCTTCTGGGAAGAAAGAGAGAATATCTTCATAACCTTGGAATAAAGAAGGATTCTAAAATAAGACACAATTACATACACATATACATGCTAACAATATTGGAAACATATTGATTAATCAGTGTATATTAAGTTTTAGAACTTCATCAAATACACCATTAATGGGAGAGTAGGCAAACCAAATGACTTGTCTTACAGAATATATAGAGGACTGCTATACATTGATCAGAAGAAGGAACACCACAATGTAGAAAAATGAACAAAGGACTTGTATGGGGATTTTGCAAAGGAGGATATCCAAATTTCTAGTGAACATGAACAGATGTTCTACTTCCTTAGTCATAAGGTGAAATACATTTAAAATCACTAAGCAGTTCCACTATACACTGACCAGAATGAATAAAATGAAAAACATCAAGTGGTAGCAAATATGTAGAACAACTGGAATCCTCACACATTGCTAGTGAGACGGTAAATTGGTAAAATCATTTTAGAAAACTGTTCGGCGCGATCTCAGAAAGCTAATCGTGTAAATACCCTATGACTCAAAAATTCCACTCCTAGTTATATAGCCAAAACAGGTGTTACACACATTCACCTGAAGATATGTACATCAATGATCACAGAGCACTGTATGTCACGATCAATAATTGTTACGGCTCCAATGTACATTTATTTATTTATTTATTTATTATTATTTTTTTAATTTTTTGTTTATTGCAGTAACATTGGTTTATAACATTGTAAAAATTTCAGGTGTACATCATTGTACTTCTATTTCTGCATAGATTACATCATGTTCACCACCAAAATACTAATTACAATATAGTAGAATGCATAAATAAAGTGTGATATATATATAAACAGTGAAATACTATGGAGCAATGAGAATGAACAAACTAGACATTTAACAATATAGTGAGTGAAACGAGCCAGACAGAAAAAAGTTAAATATATAACTTTGAGGGTTTTTATATATATATAAAATATCATATGTATGTATTTTAAGTTCAAAAACAAGAATGATAACACAATAGCTGAATTTTCAAATCAGATTCACACAAACCAATGCTCAAGTTTCCAATGATTCAAAGAATACAGAAAATCAAAATGTTTCAATGAAACATTCTTCCTCTGGAGAAAAAAGATATTTCTCAATATCAGTCTCCATGTCCTCTCCATAAAGTTCCTTTCTCTCCCTCGGTATTTCTTCTAATTTTTAATTTAACATGTGAGGTTTTCTTTGAGCAATATATGTGTAGAAATTAGTTACATAGATTGAGTTGTTTTGTTTATGGTATATCCCCATCTTATACTACATTACTTATACAGATTATTGATTATTTTCCATTATCTTCCAAGAGAAAAAAACCCTTCACTTCCTAGTGGGCACACTTAGTCTACGGTGTTAGAAGTCAGGATTGTGCTTACTTTTTTGGTGTATTAGTAACTGGAAGCTGATGAGGTAACTTCTGATTTATTGGTAATATTCTGCTTCTTGACCTGTTTGATGTTGACACTTTGTAAAAATTTATTAATCATATAGTAAAATTTTTTATGCATTTTCCTAGAAGGCTGTTATACTTTAATATAAAGTATACTAAAATATGCCTCGAGAAATAATGAACATAAATTTTAAAAGTAACACCTAAAAGTACAAAACTTTATATTTTTGCACAAGACCACATAAAAGAAAACGTTTGTGACTTAGCTAATGCAAAGTTTTCTTAGGTATGACACTAAGGCATTATTCTTAAAAGAAAAATAAAAGATAAATTGGCCTTCATTAAAAAACAAGAACTTCTGCTCTTCAAAATACACTTTTAGGGAAGGAAAAAGCAAACCACAGACTGAGAAAAAATGTTTGCAAAGCACATATATGATGAAAGACTTTTATCCAGAATATATAAAGAATTCTCAAAACTCAATAATAAGAAAAACACTCCTTAAAAAAATGGGCAAATGATTTGAACAGGCGTTTTACCAAAGAAAATTACATGGATGGCAAATAAACATATAAAAAGATGCTCAGCATCATTTGATCTCAGGGAAATGCAAATTAAAAACACAATGAGGCAGGGCCAGCCCCAGCGGCCTAGTGGTTAAGTTCAGCAAGCTCCACTTCAGCTGCCTGGGTTCAGTTCCAGACGTGCACCTACACTGCTCTGCTGGCGGTCATGCTGTGCTGGCGGTCCACACACTAGAAAAAATAGAGGAGGATTGGCACAGATGTTAGTGCAGGGCAAATCTTCCTCAGAAAAAAAAAAAAAAAAACACAACGAGGTAGTTCTACATTCTATTAGAATGGTTTAAAAACAGCCCTGAGAATGCCAGCTATTGGTGAGCATGTGGACCAACTGATAGTCTCATACACAGGAAACATCAATTCCCTCAGCCAACAAGCAGTAATAAAACAAAAATACAAAACAAAACAAAAACAAAACTAGAGTTTATTACTTGCTACAGCAAGGGAAATCACACAGAGTGATGACACGGTGGTAGTCTCAGTAAGAGTGTGGCAGGAAGAGTGGGACATTGGATTTGTGCTTGTTTGGGGTGCTTTTCAGAAGTAGGTGGTTTCAAGAAAAGGGACTAATTCTATTATTGAGTATCTTTTTTATTGAGATATAATTAACATATAACATCGTGTAAGTTTAAGGTGTACAATATATTGATTTTACACATTTATATTGCAACATGATTGCCATTGTAGCATTAGTTAACAACCTCTATTTTGTCATATAATTATCATTTCTTCTAGCGGTGGGAATAATTATGATCTAGACTCTTAGCAAGTTTAATGTTTTTAATACAGAGTTGTTGTCTGTAGTCACTGTATTCTGTTTTAGATCTCCAGGACTTATTTATCTACTACTGGGAAGTGTGTACCCTTAAACAACATCTCTCCCATTCCCCCACCCACAGCCCCTGGTGACCACTATTCACCTCTCCGTATTTTTGAGTTGAGTTTTTTTGATTCCGCATGTGAGAGATATGACAGTATTTGTCATTCTCTGTCTGACTTATCTCACTTAGCATAATGTCCTCAAGGTCCATCCATGTTGGCATAAATGCCAGGATTTTCTTTTTTCTCATGGCAAATGTAATTCCACTTTATAAATATGTAAATCTATAAAGTCTATAAAGTATATATATATATATATATATATATATATATATATATATATATATAAAGAAGATGTGAGATATACATATATCCGTTGACAGATACTCGGGTTGTTTCCATATCTTGGCTATTGTGAATAATGCTGCAATAAACATGGGAGTGCAGATACCTCGTTGATAACCTGTTTTCATTAAGTTGGGATATATACCCAGAAGCGGGATTGATGGGTTGTTTGGTAGTTCTACTTTTAATTTTTGGGAAACTCCATATCTTAATAATTTTTACATAGAAAGTGAGAGAAATGGAGTGAGGGCTAAAACTGTATTTGATAAAATAGGTGTAGTCTCTCGTATTAGCCAGAAAGACACATTTTTTGGGGGGATGGAGGACAGTATTTTTATTTTTGTCTCTGCTCAGACATGATTATGAAAGTGTCTTGTTTTTATTTGATTCCATCATCACTGACACAAAGTGACTTTGTCTGATGTTCATGTTTTGTGAAATTGTTCATGTTAAATGGGTATTATCATGATCAAGATGTTAGTGCCAGACCAGCTGACAGCTGACAGCTGTTGGAGTTACTTTTTTCTTTCTCAGAAGAAAACCAGTCTCCTATGATTCTAGACACAGTACATAATCTTTCTGTGATGTCCTCAAATAATATCTGTTTCTATTTTACTTTGCAGTTTTTATTGTGCCACCTTCCAACTCCTTTTTAAAGGAAATTGAATTAGAAAGCCTGGAGGTCTTACTGGTTATCTGAATTTCTGTAGCTCTAAAGTTAGCACCACATAACTTAAAACCTAACTATTTGCATATTTATACGTGGTTAGTATTATCTTCGCAACCAGAACATAAGCTTCTTGGGGGAAAGATTTACAGATGCAAAACATATCTGAGCACACACTTAGCCCTAAGTAAGTGCTCAATGGCTTACTTGACTTCTAGATCAGTAAGTGATATTTGCTGAAAAAAAAAAAAAGGAACAATCATTAGAGAATAGAATAGCTTTGGATAACAAGATGGGGAAATTACAGAGTGGCTCAGATATCGTTCTTGTGGGACTGGTGCCAAGAGAGTAATTAGAAATGGTGGGTTGTTAGAGAATGAGAAATTCTTGCCAGTTGGAAACCTAAGGAAGAGATTTACAAGTCCCAAAGGATTCCTTTGCTGTGTGCGTTTTTATGCCTATAAACATGTGAATTCACCATCTTTCATGCTCTCCTCCCATGGAGCCCCAGAAGAGCAACTACTCCTGGTTAGGGAGAGGATTTTCAAACTTAATATAAACTTTCCTCTTTGAACTACAGTTACAATGCTGAGACACTGGAGCAGTGATTACTCAGGATGGTGGACTCTTTCAATATTGGCTATACCTGAAGCTGGTGAGTTGAGTATAGCCTTGGCTGCTATATGTATTTGAACATATAGATTGGGAAAGTCTGAACTTGGATCTATTGATTTAACCCCCTCATTATCTTTATATGTGATACAAATATTAATTTGGAGGTGATAAATCAAAATATTTAACATGCTTAACTACCAAATTTCCGGTAGTTCTGTATATTTTAGTGTTTTCTCAATTTTTACAAGTATATCTATTTTTATTCATTTTTTATTTTTATTTTTATTATTTTTTTGGGTGTGCAAGATTGGCCTTGAGCCAACACTTGTTGCCAATCTTCCTCTTTTTGCTTGAGGAAGAGTGGCCCTGAGCTATCATCTTTGACCATCTTCCTCTGTTTTGTATGTGGGTCACCACCACAGCGTGACTTGATGAGTAATGTAGGTCTGCACCCAAGATCCAAACCCACAAACCTGGGCTACCGAAGCAGAATGTGCTGAACTTAACCACTACACAAACAGGCTGGCCCCAAAGTATGTCTATTTTTAATGATAAGGAAAATAAAAAGAAGGAAACTAAATAGTCAAACAAACAATTTGTTTTGTGGAGGTATTGTTGAATTTCTCTCTCTTCCTCTTCTGTTTACTATCTTCTGTCTTCCCCCTTCTCTTTCTCTCTCTCTCTTCTCCTCCCTTCCACTTCTAACTCTCTCTTTTAACATAAGTTTTCTGAACTTTATCAAGTTAGTGGTTATTTCAGAATGCTTTTGGTATTTAATTTCCAAAAAACGACATTTTCAAAATTTTTCCAAATCAAATCAATACATTTTCTATTTTTATTTCATTGTCATTGATGGTAAAGAGCAGCAATTTTTTATACCTTCAGATTACAAATAGTATATATCTTCCTAAAAGCATACAATACATTTTTTCCATTCTGATTTATGCATATATGGCTACATTTTTACATACATATGCACTCTAGATTTAGTCTTCCATATTATCAAGCGATATTAGCATTAAATAAATAAGCTGTAGATAAAAACACAAAACAATTGAAAAATAATAATAAGAGGTTTTTTTAAAGACACCACTTTCCCTTTCCTATAAGCATGACTGTTGGCAGGACTCCATCATGCATTACTCACTGGCTCTTCCAGTTTATCCATCTTTTACTGTTTTTTCTAATACCAGGGTCTAGTTTGGAAAAAGCAAAATAATCCTCTTTCCCACTCCCACATCATGAACATGTATTTATTTATGTAGCTATCCACCTCTCTACCTATTGGGTATGGGTTGGGAGAGTGGATCTTAATTGAGTTGAAATATATCTGGCATATAGCAGTTGCTCCTGAAGTAGGCCTGCTCAGTGTCGTGCAGAGGAACAATTCTGATCTGAGAGAGAGGTCCCCCTTTACCCAGGACTGCAGAATACTTGATGGAACATATTTCTGGTCTTAACACAGATCTTGAGCTTTTGTTGCTCATTTCATGTAGAGATCAAGATTTCCTAGATAGAGGAAATAAGGATCTCCTACATAGGTGACAGGCAGCATGAGGCTGTTTTGCAGCAGTTCTTCTCCCGTTTTCTCTCCTAGTCTATTTCTCTCCTATAGGGAGGCCTCCTGAATTCCCTTACAAGTCTAACAAGTTTACAGGGCTTTGATTAGAGATTTCACAAGTCTCTGGCATCATCCTTTGCCCCTTGCACAATTCTTTTGTTTGGCACTCTAATATAGAGAAAATAACGGTGTTTATGCTGAAACAAGTTGACATTGTAAAAGATTGAATAACTCAGATTTTGGAACATCCACCACCGTGAAAGATTTTATTGATGTCTTAGAGCTGCACAATAGTCAGGAGTTTCATTAGAAGACTAACTTATACATACATAAATCTATCTATCATATTTTACTTCCCATTTCTGATTGCTATGATCGCTTGCTTTTACTAAACTCTCCCTAGAATTTCTGCCTGATATTCTCCTTTTATTACATCACAGCCTCATTGATAGCCCTCCCTTATCAGGAAAACCTCTGATCAAAGAGTTATCTTCTTTCTATCTTATGAGGATTATGGTTTTCCTTCTCATTTCTCCATCCTTAACTGCCAGATATGTTGTGTGATTTCTGTTCCCATCCTTCTAATACAAAGACTTTTGACCAAGATTTAAAATTAGTAATTACCTACTTATTCAGTCTTTCATTAACAACTGTTTTGAGTGGCAGCCATCTGCCAGATGCTGTGCTAGAGAAGTAATGATGAACAAAACCACTCCCTGGCCCCCTTTGCAACTCTGCATGAAGCTTACAATTACATGGGAACTTAGACATTGATTAAATAAATATACAGAGAGATGTGTAGTAGAAGAAGAGGGTCCTAGGAGAGAATATTACAAGCCAACACACTGAATTCAGTAAAGGCCTTTCTGAGAAAGGATAACTAAGGTGCAGATGTGGAGGATAAATAGGAGTATGATGCTGGTTCTTTTCCTCACATCTGTCTTGGGGATCCATTTAATAGGTACATTTTCATATTACAGACTTCATCTTTCTTTCTTTTCTTTCATATGGTCATGCTCTTTTATTCTTAAATTTTATTTCCTAAAATCAGAAGTGCATATTGTATTGTGCAACATCTTAACTCCTGTGGCTTCTAGGAAGAGGTCATGCCTCCCATTATTAACACTATTTCATCTTCTTCAAAGGGCTATTCTTTATGTATTATAATTAATAACACATTCATCTTTGGTTCCTTCTTCTTTAGAAATGTGAATTTAGACCAGTCATATTAGTTAAATATGCAAGAGGTAGTAGAGAATGAGGAAGAATAAATTCAGAAGAAACCTGATGATACTGATCATGATTCGCAACAGAGCTCAAGAAAGTGAATAAAGGGATAAGTGTCTGAGACTAAATGAAATTCCAGTGAATAAATACATTTGAGCAGAACCCTAGGAATACCAGGAAGTCAGAGAGCTGGATGACTGTAACAAAGCAACTTTGTTTTGAGGATGGAGACATGCACCTGTGATCCAGACATAAAACAAATCCACTTATTCAGGAACCAGAATCTGTTCTGTTTCCCTCATGTGGATGATGTGTGTAGCACATGATGTAATTTGTATGAAATTTCCTTTTCAAATCAAAATAAATAATATTAAATGCTATTTAATACTATTATTTTTATAATTATTCTCTTCCTTCTAATAGCAGTGACAATAGTAAGGATAATAATCATAACAATAATAACAATATTAATAATATCCATGGTTCCCCATTTTGGGACAAAGTTGGAAATAATATGGATTGTTTAGAAATGAAGTGAGCCCAAATTGTCTCTTGTGAGAAATAGGGGAAATAAATGGCAAACCCAAAGGGTTCACTCAATGTTTTAAGCTTGAGTCAGTCTCTCCAAAAATGGTGGTTTTACATCTAAAGATTAATTATGTTGCATTGAATTTTATTAAATCAGTGGCTTCAGAAGGCAAGGTCCTTGTTCCAAAGAAGAAAGCAGGCGTCTTCATCTGCTGATGGCAATAGTAAAAAGTAACAACACAAATTTAAAAGCAGCAAAAAAATATACTTAGATTTTGATGAAAGTTATTTATGAGTGTGTTGAGAAAGAAGGATAAGTCATTTAAAATAGCAGGAATAAAGGTCCATTGGTTATAACTGGAAATGCCCAGAGGCATATATTGGACTCTTATTTCTAGTTAAACAAATAATCACAAAGGATGCTTTTGAAATCTACAATATTGTCAATGCTCACAGATTGTAACCATTTATCAGTGGGATATTAACGTGTGTATCTTCTCATAATTTGTAATTAAGTATTTCAAAAAGTTAGAACCTCATATAGGATCTTATATCAGCTGGCTTGGTCTACATTCTCACTAAAATTAATTTAGATTATCTCCTCCAATGTCCAAATATCTATTCATTTCTTAAGCAATATTCTTCTTCCTTTGTCATATGTATTAATGAAAGTAAATGAGAGGAAGAGAAGTTAAGGGAAAACATGATCATTCTTCTGTATTTCTGGAGAAAATATACTAATTACATCTTTTTTGTTCTTATTCAGTATGAGCAATATTGGTGAGACTTTGGGAAGCCTTTATAGAACTAAATATTTCTTCAAATGAGTGGAGTGTGACCATCAGAAGCCCTTGTCAGTATGTCTCCAGCCAATATCTCATGTATTCACCCCTCATCCTTCCTGCTGTTGGGAATCCCAGGCCTGGAAAATATGCAACTCTGGCTTGGCTTCCCATTTGGTACAGTGTATCTGATAGCCCTTCTGGGGAACGTCATCATCCTTTTTGTGATCCAGACTGAGCACAGCCTCCACCAGCCCATGTTCTACTTATTGGCCATGTTGGCTCTCACTGACCTGGGCTTGTCCACCGCCACCATTCCCAAAATGCTGAGCATCTTCTGGTTTGGTCTCAATGAGATTGATTTTGGGGGATGCTTAGCTCAAATGTTCTTCATACACCTGTTTACAGGTTATGAAACATTCATGCTTGTAGCCATGGCATTTGATTGCTACGTTGCCATTTGCCACCCTCTTCGATACAACACAGTCCTCACCAACAGAAATATTTGTGTTATTGCTGGAGTAGGAATGCTGAAAATTTTTGTTTTGGTTTTTCCGCTTGTATTTCTCCTTCTAAGGCTTTCATTCTGTGGACATAATATTATACCCCATACCTACTGTGAGCACATGGGCATTGCCCGTCTGGCCTGTGTCAGCATAAAGGTCAATATATTATTTGGATTAATCCTTGTCTCTATGATACTTCTGGATGTTACTTTGATTGCCATCTCCTATGTGAAGATTCTACATGCTGTCTTCAGACTCCCATCCAGTAAGGCCAGGCTCAAAGCTCTTAATACTTGTGGTTCCCATGTGTGTGTCATCTTAGCTTTCTTCACTCTAGCATTTTTCTCCTTTATGACTCATAGATTTGGCCACAATATTCCACGTTATATCCACATCCTCCTGGCTAATTTCTATATTATCATCCCCCCTGCCCTTAACCCCATTATTTATGGAGTAAGAACCAAGCAGATCCGAGATCACGTGGTGACGATTTTCCTTTTTAAGGAAGTTTGACTCTGAACACTTGATTTGGAAATAATCTTCAAATATTTTCCCTTTCTATTCTTAAAAAAGGGAAGTATCCTTAAGCTTTTATAGAGCAAATTCTTTACAGAATATGATGTTAAACGCAATTTTCCCCACTTATGTGCAGTATCAAATTAGAGATAAATTTATGTAGGAAAATTTCTGTCCCTAGACTAAATATAAATTTTATTTTGAAATGAATAGCTGTCATTTATTACTGTTACAAATATTAAAATTAGGATTTGAGTATAAAGTCTTAATGCAACTCAACTACTATTAAATAGTCTGTTTATACAGAATTCATCGATTATGGTGGTGAACAGCTATGGTGCCCAGAACCATCAGAGTTGCGATAGGACCGACTACACAATGTTGCAGGATATGGCTTCCAGGAGTATTAATCAAAGAAATAAAACACAGATCTTATTTATTCCATGGCAGAATTGGCCCCCTTAATCATATAACCACAGGAATGAAAATAATCAATAAAACAGGATAGGCGTCATTTTGTATTCCTTTTTTATAAGTTTTGAAATAGCAACTGCAGCAATTACATAGAGTCAAATATCTCAAAGGACGCAGGAGACCTCACAGGCTTTGAGTAAGGTCAAAATAAAGCACAGCAGAAGAAAGAAACAGATACAGCAGGCATAGAGATCGAAAAATTTCAGGCACAACTTCCGAGACGCTTTTTCAGTTACACAGGATGAGCTTCATCTTTGCTGTTAACTATCAAAAAGAGTGCAAAGATATCTCCTCTTCACCCAAACTAAGGCACAAGTTTACTGACTCTTTTGAACCTAACTGGTTGCACAGCAAAAACTGGCCCATAATATGAGTGGGCCTCATCCAGTCAGTTGGTCTGAATAGAACAAAAGACTGACCATCTTGAAGCAAGGAGTTCTGCCAGTGGCTGAATATATCTATTCCAATTATGCATTCTGCAACCAGGGAAATAACCACAGAATGATTTCAGGGGCCCACTAGGCCCCAGTGAAATGGACCTGAGCTAAAACTTCGTTGATCACTTGACCTCACAAAGTCTCTACTCTGATTGTATACACCTCGTCAAAATAAAAAATATATATATTTAGTCTCAAAATGCACTACTGATAAAATGAAAAATGCAAGCCCCAGATTGAAAGAAAATACTTGCAACAGCTATATACGATAATGGATTTGTATGCAGACTCTATGAAGAATTTTTACAGGTCAATAATAAAAAGACATAAAACTCAATTAAAAAATGAAATTAATTTTAATAGATATTTCACAAGAAGGTGTGCAAATGATCAATAAACTCATAAGAAGATGTTCACCATCACTGGTCATTAGGGAAATGCAAGTTGAAACCACATGAAATACCATTACAAAAATTGCTGAAATTAAAGGTCAGCCGTACCAAATGTTATCAAGGACGTGGAGCAACCAGAATTCTCATACACTCCTAGTCAAATGCAAAATGGAAGAAAGATTTGGGAAAACAGTTTTGCAATTTTAAAAATAATGTTTAACGTACACCTATCATATACCCCAACCAACATACTCCTAAGTATTTACCCAAACAAAATAAATAAAAACAACTGTTCATACAAAGACTTGTACACAAATATTCATAGCAGCTTTATTTGTAATAGCCCTGAACTGGAAACAACCTGAAGGACTTACATGATCTTAATTTTTTAACACAACCACACAAGGCAAAAAAATCTTTTAATATACAACACTTCATGCGTTATAATATGTATATATTCTGAGACAACTAGTCAAACATATTTCAGTTAATCAAGGAATGAGCTAAAAGCAAGAACAAAAGATAGTGCAAAATTAGTGATCACTAAGTAAAATAAATTGAATAATCTCATTTAAGTAAATATAGCCATCACAAATATTGCTAGACCATTGGATATAATTCCTAAAATATTCTATATATGCATGTTGAATATTATAATCTAAAAAATATTTAAATATAAACCTATCCATGAACATGCCTACAGGGTTTATAGTTAACTGTGAATATGTACCTTTGTAGGTTTATGGAGAGCTCTGCTACTGTATCCTATTATAGATTATTAATACAATCTTTATATCCTTACTACTTGTGCTTGGAGACCAGGCTTTTACCTTGTATATTTGCTTTGTTGTCTCTTTTTTGTAGTATTATCTAAAACAAAAGAAACAAAAAATAAAACAAACCAAAAGAAATAAAAATAGAACTTTTCCTATTCAATTGGAGGAAATAGAAATGACTATTAGTAATATTTTTTTAAAAATGCTATTATGTTTTAACAATTTTTAAAATGATAATACAAGCACGGCATTTTTTTTTTTTTTTTTTTTTTTTTTTTGCTGAGGGAGATTCGCCCTGAGCTAACATCTGTGCCAATCTTCCTCTACTTTATATGTGGGACACTGCCACAGCATGGCTGGTGAGTGGAGTAGGTCCACGTCTGGGATCTGAACCTGTGAACCTGGGCCGCCAAAGTGGAGTGCAGTGGACTTTAAGCTCTCGGCCATGGGGCCAGACCCCAAGCATCATATGTTTTATAGACTTTAGTTTTTAAAGAAGTTTTAGATTCACAGAAAAATTGAGTGGAAGGTACAGAGATTTCCCCTACATTCTCTGCCCCGACACACGCATAGCCTCCACAATTATCAACATCACTCACCAGACTGATACATTTATTACTATTGATGAATCTACATTGACACATCATTATCACCCAGACTGCATAGTTTACTTAGGATTCACTCTTGGTACTATACACTTTATGGGTTTGGACAAACTTATAATGACATGTATCCACCATTGCAGTGTCATACAGGGTTGTTTACTGCCCTAAAAATCTCCTGTGCTCCTATGCTATTCATCCCTCCTCCACTCCTCAACCCCTGGCAACCACTGATCTTTTTACTGTCTCCATGTTTTACCTTTACCAAGGTGTCATATAGTTGAAATCACACAGTCTGTTGCCTTTCAGAAGGGTTTCTTTCACTTAGTAATATGCTTGTAAGTTACCTCCACATCTTTTAACGGTTTGATAGCTCATTTCTTTTTAGCACTGAATAATATTCTATTGTCTGGATGTATCACACTTTTCTATTCACCTACTGAGGACATCTTGGTTGTTTCCCAGTTTTCACAATTGTGAATAAACCTGCTATAAACATCTTTGTACAGTTTTTTCTGTGGATATATGTTTTCACTCCTTTGGGTAAATACCAAAGAGCATGATTGCTGGATCATACGGCAAGAGTATGTTTGGTTTTGTAAGAAAGTGCCAAATGTTTTCTAAAGTAGCTGTATCATTTTCCATTCTCACCAGCAATGAATGAGAGTTGCTTTTGCTCCACATCCTTGTCAGCATTTGGTGTTGTCAATGTTCTGGATTTTGGCATTCTAATAGGTGTGTGGTGATATCTCATTGTTGTTTTAATTTGTATGTCTCTAATGACACGTAATGTGGCACATCTTTTCATAGGTTTATTTGTCATCTTTTTGTCTACTTTGGTGAGGTGTCCTTTAATGTGTTTTGACCATTTTTTAATTAGGTTGCTTGTTTTCTTATTGAGTGTTGAGTTCTTTGTATACTTTGGATAACAGTCCTTTATCAGATGTGTCCTTTGCAAATATTTTGTCCTAGTCTGTTGCTTGTGTTCTTATTCTCTTGACACTGTATTTGCAGAACAGAAGTCCAGCTTATAAATTCTTTCTTTCATGGATTGTGTCTTTGATGTTGGTTTTAAAAAGTCATTACCATATCTAACGTCATCTAGATTTTCTCCTATGTTTCTTCTAGGAGTTTTATAGTTTTGTGTTTTACATTTAGGTTTGGGATACATTTTGAGTTGATTTTTGTGAGGGGTGTAAGGTCTTTGCATGTGGAAGTACCAATTTTATAAATGCTCACTGAAGAGTATATAGTAAAAAAGTTTCCCTCACCTCACAGACTTCTTTTTCCCTGGTTCCTCTTCTCAGAGACCAGCTCTGATATTAGTGTTGTTTATTTCATTTAGAGCTATTTAAGCATACTTCTTCGTCCTTCCATAGCTATCGTTATATTTATCATTACATTTCATTGACATATGATATATTGTTAAATTTTTCCCCATGTCCAGTCATCTGTGTTATCTCTAGCCTTTACTGATAAAAATGATAAAATAAAAAGTCACCCAGGTTCAAAGAGGTAAGTTCATGTCATTCCGTGGACATTTGAGGGTCACTGAGTACAGGGATTTCAGCACCTGGCACAGAACCTGCTCCATAACAAGGAATCCACAAGGGTAGGGCAATCAGTTGTTCTGTTCCTGGAACTGCTTGACACATTTAATTGGATGGATGGGTGGGTGAATGGCTGAGTGATAGTGTATAAAATATGTGGTACAGATGGAAAGTTATAAAGGAGATAAAAGACAGTTTGGTTGTATTATGAATTCTAAAGTAAGTTCCTAAGGGAAGCTTGAGAATTCTCCTCAAATATATTACGGGTAGGAGGGCAGGGTTAATTTGGCTCATTGCCTTCAGGCTGGCTGCCTAGAGATGGAGTTGGCCTCCTGCACAGTTCCATAAAAATTGGATACAGTTGAACATTGAAGGCAGATAGTTTTGGTAAAATGATGAAGTGGCGGATCAAGCCTCTGATGTATTATGTCATATAAATTGTAAGCAAAGTGTTATGGCCCTCATGAGGGGAGCAAATGAGGGTCTCTCAACTTTGAATGCTGAGGTTGCGGGACAGAATTGGGGACTAAGTTTCTGCCTTGCAGAACTGCTAGAACAGCAAGAATTAGACCCAAGTTCGGGCAGTAAAGAATTTAAATCTCTGTCTGTTCTCTCTCTTTTCCTAGTCTCTTCTCTTTCATTCCTCCTTCACGCACCTTCAGTAGATGTGATAGCCCATGTCAATAAAAATCCAGAAAGATTTCCAACTTTTTTCCACTGATCACTTTATTTTCCTATTTTGATGGACCTACTTAGCTAAGATGTGGCCTAGGATCTGGAATCCTCATCTATTTTGATCTGAACTCCTAGAGATGATGTAGAGGTCCTATCAGATACCAATATTTACTATTATGAAATTATACTAATTTACATAGGGTCATATAGGCATATGGATAGAAAAGTAGAGGAATGAGTCAAGAAACAGACCCATCTCTATACCAATACCTGATTTACAACAATAGTGTCATGAAATACAGTGTGGAAAAGATGGACTTTTAAATAAATGGTTCTGGATTAACTGGGATATTCATATAGAAAGCTTGATCCTTGTTTCACATCAGACACAAAAGTGAATTCTAGATGGATCATAGACTAAAATGTAAAGGTGAAATAATAAAGAATATTGAAGGTAACAGAGAAGAGTATCCTCATATTATTGAGTTCAGCATATATTTCATCAACAGGACACAAAGATCAATAACTTTAATGGGAAATATTAATAAATTGGACTTCGTTGAATGTGAAAACTTGAATTCCTCAAAAACCACCATGTAAAGAGTGAAAAGTCAATTCACACAGTGGGGGAAGATATTTTCAGGGCACATATCTGAGAACTAATTCATACACAGGCTACAAAAAGAACTCTTACAACTTCATAAGAAAAAGATAACCCAATTCTAAAGAAATGAGCATAGATTTTAAAATGGTGTTCCACTAAAAGGAATATCCACATGGCCAATAGTTATAGTTTTCACAGCATCATTAGTGATAAGGAAATACATATTAAAGCCACAACACATTAACATTACATACCTTGCATAATGGCAACAAATAAATACACATATCCACCCACACACATACAAAACTATTACCGCTGGTGAGAATGTGCAGCAATTGGGTTGTACATAACTAGTGAAAATGTAAAATTATATATAATCTTGGAAAAGTGGAACTTTTTACTAAAGCTAAAAACATACCCTCCCAATCACCCAGCAACCATACTCTTAGATGTTATAATTGACTGTAAATATCCCCTAAAAACCATATAGAGAAATATTTGTAACAATTTTATCAAAATAGTCAAAAATGGTATAAAACCCAAATGTCCATCCAGAAAGGATAATTAAATTTGGTACATTCATAAAATGCAATACTATACGACCATAAAAAGTAACAAACTACATCTATAACAATCACATGAATGAATCTCACAGGCATACTTTTGAGTGAAATAAGCCATAATAAAAGATGCATTTTATATAATTTAATTAATATTAAAGCCATAAAGTATCTAAGCTATAGTAGTAGATACAAAAAAATTATGAACTCTGGAAGTTACTGACTGGTAGAGGCATGAATACCTTTTCTGGGTTCTTGGTAGTGCCACATATGTTGATCTAAACAGTGGTTACACAGGTTCTGGGCTGCCCGTAAGGTATGCAGGTACTCAGACAAACTCTTCTTGTGGGGCCTCTGACTACATAAACAATTTGAATCACCCAAAATCAGCACGCCAGCACCATTCTGGTAGACTAACCTCTAGCAATCTCATAAAATGAATACTGCACCACCTAGTGGAGCAAACTGTTCTCCAGGACACTACCCTAGAATTGGGAGTATTCAAAAGGCCCTGAACAACTCTATAGGCATTATCCTTGGAGTTCTCTGGGCATCTGTTCAACACCATGGATGCAAGATATTGGGTTAGGGAGTGTCCCAAAGGAGAATGTTCTAAAGGGGTGAAATAAGGATAGAACCCACGTGGGGTACCTTGAACTTGGGGAAGGGTGGCTAGTTCCGGCTACTGGAAAGGGATTTAGAAACTTTCAAGAATGGTATTCCAAAGTACAGGACCTCACATAGTTTGTACATTCATAAAAAGCCATCAAGTGGTATGTGTAAGATTTTTTCTTACTACAAGTAATATGATAATATTTTTTGGTTAATATATTTTTTATTTTTTTTAAATTGAAATATAATTGATATAGTTTCAGGTGTTCAATATAATGATTCGATGTTTGTATATATTGTGAAATGATCGCCAGAGTAAATCTAGTTAACATCCATCACCATACATAGTTATAAATTTTTTTCTTGTGGTGAGAACTTTTAAGATTTACTCTTTTAGCAACTTTCAAATGTATAACACAATATTGTTAACTATAGTCACCATGCCTTATGTTACATTCTCATACCTTTTTTTTTATTATTTTTATTTTTTTTGTTTATTAGAATAACATTGGTTTATAACATTGTATAAATTTCAGGTGTACATCATTATACTTCTATTTCTGCATGGATTATATCATGTTCTCATGTTCACCACCCAAATACTAATCACAATCCATCACCACACACATGTGCCTAATTATCTCTTTTGCCCTCTTACCTCTCCCTTCCCCTCTGGTAACCACCAATCCAATCTCTGTCTCTATGTGTTTGTTTGTTGTTGTTATTATCTACTACTTCATGAGTGGGATCATACAGTATTTGACCTTCTCCCTCTGACTTGTTTCACTTTGCATAATACCCTCAATGTCCATCCATGAAGACTTGACTGTAAGACCTGAAACCATGAAACTTCTAGAAGAAAACATAGGGAGTACACTCTTTGACATCGGTCTTAGAAACATATTTTCAAGCACCATGTCCGACTGGGCAAGAGAAACAATAGCGAAAATAAACAAATGGGACTACATCAAACTAAAAAGCTTCTCGTACCTTTTTTATTTTATAACTGGAAGTTTGTGCCTTTTGACTCCCTTCACTCATTTCACACACACACCACCACCTCTGGCAACGACCAATCTGTTCTCTGTATCTATGAGTTCAGTTTTCTGTTTGTTTTTAGATTCCACATATAAGTGAGATCATACAGCATTTGTCTTTCTCTGACTTATTTCACTTA